>NW_019154101.1:39921448-40313084 GCF_002288905.1 Enhydra lutris kenyoni | reverse complement strand
ATATATATATATATATATATATATATATATATATATATGTATATGCAGCACATAAGGCAAAATACAAAATGTCTAGCATACAATAAAAAATTACTAGGTATGAAAGATGTGAAAAAATAGGACCCGTTAATGAGGAATAAAATCAAAATCGACATTGAAATGACACAGATGACAGAATAGTAGATAAAGACATTAAAAACAGTATAACTATATTCGATATTATCAATAAGGCAGGGGTGTCTGAGCAGATCAAATAGAGACATGGAAGATATTTAAAACAAGCAAACAAAAACAGATAAAAACAAACCAAACATTACATGATGAAAAACATAGTGTCTGAGATGAAAACCACACTGGATACAATTAACAGATTAGTTACTACAAAAGAAGAGCGAACTTAAAGACATAGCAATAAGAACTACACAAAATGAAACAAAGGGATAAAACAGATTTAAGAAGAAAATGATGAAAGCAAAGTGCATCAGTCAGCTGTGTGGTAACTTTAAGCAACCTAACTTAAAAATGAATCTGTAGTTAAAAATCTTCCTACCAAAAATAAATAAATAAAATGTCATGCCCAAAAGGCTTCACTGGTGGTCTCTACCAAACATTTAAAGAAAGAAGTGATACCTATTTTATATCCAGTCTTCCAGATAATCAAAGAGTTGGGAATACTTCCAAATTCATTTCATAAAGTTAGTATTACCCTGATGACAAAAACCATAAAAAAAATAATCACAGGAAAAGAAAACTATAAAACCATAACCTTCATGAACACAGATGCCAAAATCCTTAACTAAAGTTTAGGTAACAAAATCCAGTAATATATAAAAATGATAACACTGCAAGACCAAGTAGGGTTTATCTCAGGAATGCAAGATTGTTTTAACATTCAAATGTCACTCAATGTAATTCACCATATTGACAGAGTAGAAAAGAAAAACCATAAGATCATCCCAATAGATTCAGAAAAAGCATTTGACAAAATCCAGTCACTATTTTTGATAAAGACTCTACACAATCAAGAAATAGAAGGAAACTTCCTTAGCCTGATAAAGGGCATCTACAAAAACCTGCAGCCAACATCTTAATGATGAAAGACTGAATGCTTTCCACCTAGGATTAAGAACAAAGAAACAATGTCTGCTCTCACCATGTCTATTCAACATTATAATAGAGGTTCTAGCTAGTGCAATATGCAAAAGAAAAAAAGAAAACCTCCTGATTGAAAAGACAAAAGTATGACTATGATTATTTGCAGAGGCACATGTTTCTGTGTGCAAAAGTTTACAGGATAATAACAAGTCTACCAAAACTAATGCATGAGTTTGGCAAGTTTGCAAAGTACAAAATCAATATATAAAAATCAACTATATTCCATAGATTAGCAATGATTGAACAACTGGAAATTGAAACTAAAGATGCCATTTATAATAACATCAAAAATAATAAATTCTAGGTTTGGTTTGAGCCTCTCTTTTTTGTTGTTTTGTTTCATACATTCCACAGATGAGAAAAAGACTCTTAACTACAGAGAACAAACTGATGGTTATGAGAATGGAGGTCAGTGGGGGGATGATTTAAATGGCTAATGGAGATTAAGGAGTGGACTCATGATGAGCATCAGGTGTTGTATGGAAGTGCTGAATCACTATATCATACATCCAAAATTAACATTACACTGTATGTTAACTAACTGGAAATTAAATTAAAACTTAAAAAAAAATTTAAAAAGATGAAATTCTAAGAACTGAATCTTACAAAATATGGGCAAGACATACTCAATTAAAACAACAAAATATTATTACAAGGAAATGAAGAACGAAACAGAAAGATGGTTATGGGTTGGAAGACTTAACAATATTGCTGAGATACCAATTCTTCCCAAATTGATC
Organism: Enhydra lutris kenyoni; assembly: GCF_002288905.1. Taxonomy (NCBI): domain Eukaryota; kingdom Metazoa; phylum Chordata; class Mammalia; order Carnivora; family Mustelidae; genus Enhydra; species Enhydra lutris. The sequence continues at coordinate 40,311,189 of NW_019154101.1, read as the reverse complement.
TATGGATTCTCTGCAATATCATTTAAAATTTATATGAAAATGCAAAGGACTTAGAAAATCCAAAGCACCCTGAAAAAAGCAGTTATACTACCTGATTTCAAGACTTATCATAAATTTACAGTAGTCAAGGTAGTATGGTATTATCATCAAGATAGACAAATAAAATAATGGAACAGAATAGAGTCTAGAAATGGACCCAGAGTACGTGGTCAACTGACTTTTGAAAAAGATTCAAAAACAATCCCACAGAGAAATCACAGTCTTTTCAAAAAAAAACAGGGCAGAAACAATTACATATCCATATGCAAGAAAAGTTTCACCTGTTTCACAAGATATTCAATTGTTAATTTAAAATAAAATTTCATGGAGAAAACATAGGAAAACATCTATAAACTTTATTTAATGTCTTAGGGCTGTGTTCTATTGGTACATAAAAAATCCTAGAAGATTTTTTCTCTGTAGTTTACTGTATGAGAATTACAAAGGTCTGTAAAACTGAACAAGTTAAAACAAGTACACATTGGAAGCATATATTTATAAGATATAAAACAAAGGATTAGTATCTTGAATATATTTTAAAAAGTTTAAATGGATAAAAAAGTAATGGATCTAATAGAAAAATGAGTTGAGGATATTAACTGACAATGAACAGAAATAAATGAATCAATAAAGATTTCTATCCAATTACATAAAAGAATGTTACTTCTTCATCTCACATAATTAACTCAATCTTTCTCATGAGCCTCCACCTTACTGGTATGGGTGATTGGAGGCTGGGAATGGGGAATAGGGGCACTCTAAACTTCCCAGATAAGTGAACTTTGACATTTTTTGTTCTAATTCATCTTCAGATAATATGCCCCAACTTTCACAAAAAAGACCCTGACTGTCAAAGGAAGGATAAATATTTGATTCACTACCCTTAATAGGGCAAGAAATAAGACCAGAACATTTCAGAAAGATTTTCAACATTAGTTGAAACCTTCATTTTAACCAACTGATTAAAGAAACTAGAAGCCAGATTACTTGAGAATTCTTATCAAACTATTACTTCATCTGTAAAATGACAATGTTACATTAGAAAATTCATTCACTTTTAGCAAAGACTTATTTACTGCCAAATTTGTGGTAAATGCTGTATCTTGGAAATATAGATATGAACAAAACTAAGTCCCTGCACTCATATGGCTTATAAGTTAGTAGGAGGGGAAAAAAAAAACACAAAACAAAAACAAACAAACAAAAAAACACCTGTTTTTAGAAACCCACTATGAGATTGAAAGTCATAGACTGGGGGAAAAAAGGTGCAAATTTTCCATCTGCTAAAGGACTTTAATTCACAATAAGTAAAGAACTCAAAACCCAATGACAAGAAAACAACCTAAATTAAAAATGGACAAAATATTTTAACAGACTCTTCAGATATCAATGCAAATATATACATGGAGAGATTTTCAACATCATTACTCATTAGGGAAATACAAATAAAAGTATCATGAGATTCTACTACCAACCTATTTGAGTCTCTAATTTTTTTTTTTTTTTTTTTTTTTTTTTTTTTAGATTTTTGTTTATTTGACAGACAGAGATCACAAGTAGGCAGAGAGGCAGACAGAGAGGAAGGGAAGCAGGCTCCCTGCTGAGCAGAGAGCCCGATATGGGGCTCGATCCCAGGACCCTGGAATCATGACCCGAGGCGAAGGCAGAGGCTTTAACCCACTGAGCCACCCAGGCGCCCCGAGTCTCTAATTTTTAAAAAAATCTGACCATATCAAGTGTTGGCTAGGCTGTGAAGCAACTGGAACTCTTACCCACTGCCAATGGCATTCTAAAATGACACAGTCACTTGGGAAAATAGTGCAATAGGTTTGTTTTTTTTTTTTTCCTTTTTTTTTTTTAAATTTTGTTAATTTATTTATTTGAGGGGGAGGGGAAGAAGAGGAAAGAGAAGGACAAACAGGCCCTGCTGAGCATGGAGCCCTACACAGGACTTGATCTCAAGGCCCTGAGATCATGACCTAAGCCAAACCAAGAGTCAGATGCCTAACTGACTGAGCCACCCACGTACCCCAATCCACAGTTTTTAAACAAGCTGTCCGTACCTCTACTATTTGATCCAGCTTTTCTACTCCTAGAGCAGCTGATCTTACAACTATGTGTACATAAATGCTCATAGCAGCTTTATTTGCAATAACCAAACAACCCAAATGCCCATCAACAGGTGAATGGATAAGCAAATTTTGTTTATATAAGCCATACAATTGTGGTATCAATATAGCCATACAAGAGCATTGCTGAATAGTATTCACCAATAAAAAGTAATGAACTATCGATACATGTAATAACAAACTTTTAGCAGTGATGGCTATTATCATCATCTGGATATGGTGATAGTCTTGTGGGCGTATACATATGTCACAACAAACAACTGAAAAAAAAAGAGTCAAAGCAAGAAACAGATTCTTTTTTAAAATAACTTTTAAATATCTTTTTTTTTAATTTTTTAATTTATTTTCAGCGTAACAGTATTGTTTTTGCACCACACCCAGTGCTCCATGCAATCCATGCCCTCTCCAATACCCACCACCTGGTTCCCCCAACCTCCCACCCACCGCCCCTTCAAAACCCTCAGATTGTTTTTCAGAGTCCATAGTCTCTCATGGTTCACCTCCCCTTCCAATTTCCCTCAACTCCCTTCTCCTCTCTAACTCCCCTTGTTTAAATATCTTTTTGTTAAAGATTTTTATTTATTTATGTGAGCAAGAGAGTGCGTGCATGTATCCAGAAGAGCAGAGGGAAAGGGAGGGACAAGCAGACTCTGGGCTGAGCGCTCAATCCCACAACCTTGAGATGATGACCTGAGCGAATATCAAGAGTCAGATACTTAACAGACTGAGCCACCCAGTCGCCCCTAGATTCTTAATTGTAAGAGAACAATTCGATGGTTATCAGAAAAGAGGTGAGGGGATGGGGGACATAGGTGATGGGGATTAAGGAGTACACCTGTGATGAGTACCGGGTGACGTATGGAAGTGTTAAATTACTAGACACCTGAAACTAGTATAACACTATATATCAACTAATTGAAATTAAAATGCATTTTTAAAAATTAATTAATTTTTATTACCATACAATGCATTATTTGCTTTAAGGGTTCAGGTCTGTGCATCATCAGTCTTAAAAAATTCACAGCACTCACCATAGGACATTCTGACAGGGAGAAAGAAGCCATAAAAGAGCAGTTTGAGAAAGGGGAGTTTGTGGAAGGGAGACTCCTCACACTGGTGTTTTAACTTTAAGTGTTCCAGTTTGAATAAGATTGTTGATAAGGGCAAGGAACAGGTATGGATTAGGTCCTGGGTCCCTCTGTCTACTAGGAAAGAGAGCTTTCAGGGGCTTTAAAAAAACAAAAATAAAAACCTTAAAAAGGAAGAAAATCATCCTGATTTATTACTCATGTTACAGCGAGCAATCTGGCAAGAAACAAAACCAGCAGTTAATCTGCCAAGCAGAAAAAATGCAATCCCTTTGTTGGTTGTTATGAAGCATTCGGCTGTTTTATGGTGGGAGTCTATCAAATTCAATACATTTTACATGATTGCAAATTCCTTAAAATATGAAGATGCTGTAACCGCATTAACAATGAGAGACTGTGATACTTTGCAATAACAAATTTTGTTATTCTTTGTAAAAATCTATTATTTTATTTTTAATAGTAATGACACAGATTGCTCTCAATGTTACTTTAATATAAATGGATATGTGAGCTTTAATGTGCCTATGAAAAGATAAGAATTGCCTTCTTTCAGAAGTGTAATTCAGGCATGTAAAGTAACGAGAGAAGACAATCTTATGGATAAAATGTATCTATAAATATCTATGATAATTGATGATAAATTACACATTACCCTGCCCCCACCTCTACCCATCAGTGTTATGCCCTTAACCAAAGATGTAGGATGAGAACAGATTGTACCATACTTTATCTTTTCTGCATAAGCTCTGTTAAATGCAACCCTAAATGGAGCAGCTATTTTCAGGGGTAATATAAGATGACACTTGGGACATGCCTAGAGTGTTTCAATTATCAGGAAGTAGCCTCGCCTGAAGTGGCTCATTTGCTCACTTTTTGGTTGCGCCTATAAGGCGACCATTTATAATGCTCCTAACTAGCTATGACTGGCCCACCCACAGACCCCTGCCCTCTGCAGTGCTGATGTCCCTGTGGCCTCACCTGCAGGTCCCCGCTTCTCCTCGGTCTGTCACTGGACACCTTCCCTGCCTCCTCCATGATGTCATCCTGACCCAGAGCTCTTCCGCTGCTCATGCCATCCCATCTCTCTCTGAGCGTTTCACCCATTCTAGGTCTTTAAGTCTCAATCTGTATTACACACTAACCACTGAATCAAATTTTTCTTGTGTACTCTCACATTCAATGTGACTTCCTTTTTCTAAAACTCAAACCCTCATCCTCAAAATCTTCCCAGTGCAGCTCTTCTTTCTCCAGTGCCAGGGCCAGAGGCCCCAGGGGTCTTGCTCTTCTGCTGTCTTGTGCCTCACTGCTGCTTCCAACCATTGGTGCCAGTTTACCCACTACTCCTCTATGGAAGTTCAAGGCATGGGTGGCACCATTTTTTCTCCTTCCTCCACCTTATCCACAAACCTTCTTTCCCTGCTGTCATTCTCAGTACCAGAATCACCATCTGGGAGAATAACTTCCCTAACACCGGGGTCTTCCCAAGGTTGCCTACCCTGGTCTATCACAGGAAAGGCCAGGTTCACCTCATGTCCGTCACATGCACTTTGAAATTGTCCTGCTTAAGGATTCCAAAATAGCCACTGCTAATCACAGTTGACTGTCCACGGTCCCTTCATTTTCTTGTCACTTCCTGCTGCTAAACCTGAGCACAGATTCAGTGTGGTTAATACGATCTATGATCACAATCAGAAAAATGAAGATGAAGATATCTAGTTATCTGGACTGAAAGGTTGACATAGTGAGCGGCTTTGGAGATCTGGCTTATAAGCTAAAGTCATAAAAATCAGGAAAACAGCCGCTGTCTTTAAGAAAGAAAATCCTCCTTTTGATTTTGCAAAGCGAGTCCATCTATATGCTAATTTGAATTTTTATCAGGCCCTTCACCATCTGGCTCCAACTTCCTTCGTTCGTTTCCTACTCCCACGCTTTCGCCCTCAATCCTACATCCCTTCCTACCCCTTAGCCCTGCCCCTCCTGACACCCCTAGCTGGCTCTCCTCCCTAGGCACATTGTGCCTGTGTTCGTGTCATTTCTCTACCAGAAGGCAGGATCTCCTTTTGGAAATTTCTCTCTTTGCTTTCATTAAATTTAAATGTTACTTTCTCTTTGAACCTTTGCCAGATCTCTCAGGAGTTTTCACACCTAATAATCCATGTACTGAGTGCCTGTCACGTGTCAAGCACATTCTAAGATCCAGAGGTCCATCAATAAAGAGATGAAAATCACTGCCCTCCTGGAACTTACCTTCCACTGAGACAAAACTGATAATGAAACAGATGCAGTATGTTATTTACTAGTAACATACTCTGTTCACATATGCTACATAGCAGGCTTGAGGAATGAGTGCTGAGAGTTAGAAGGGAAACTGCAATATTAGAACAGAGTGGTCTGAGATGGCCCCACTGAGGGGATGAGCTTTGGACAAAACACCAAAGGATCTGAGAAGTGAGCCTGAAGCTGAAGGACAGCGAGATCAGGGTTTGCTGCAAGTATCTTGACATGCAAAGTTGGACTGGGAATTCTGTGAGGATAGAGACTATTTCTTATGGATGTTTTTGCCAGTTTCCAGAATGGCTCCTGGCCATCTTGTAGGGGTTGAGAAGTGATGTTAGAATTGAAATGAATTCCTATAGGATGCTTGGCTTCTCCCTGGCTGGGTCCATTTCACATTTTCAGGTGACTTTTCTCAGAGGTAATGTTACAAATAGGCAACTGAGTGAAAGATGACAAACTTTAATTACCATGAAAGCAACACACCCCATGCTTTCAGCACTCGTTGTAAAATAAACAGTGCAAAGGTAACCATCCTTCATTTGATATATTGAACCTTAAAGCTATATTCTTGGCCTTCACCAACATATTCACAAGTGTCTAATAAAATGCAAAGGAAATTTATTCCTTTAGCATGGCATTTCATCAATGTCAAAGACCAAAAGTTACAGGCACTGCCTTATCCTTGAACTATAGTGACGCCCTGCAACATTACATTAATGGAAAATCACTGTCAGTGCAGTTTGAATGGATTCTGGGAAGGTAACACTTTTCCCCCTTTATAAAAATATTCTAAATTCTATGTTTAAATGACAAGAATAAGCCAATAAATGGCTGCAATACTTATCAAATGCAGCAAATTAATGAGTGAGACCTTAATGACATAGGTCATGTGTAAGTCTCCACCAAAACACATCAAAAGCTAGTGACCCATTGACAAATATTCCAAACACAAAACCCTCATGGAGTGAGTTAAAGTGACTCATGGGAAATCACAAAGAAAGGTTTATCCCGACTGAGATGACATCACTGAAGAGTAAGACTATCTCTAGAATATCAGTGTCAATGACGTTGTTATTGGAGAAGCAGTCACATTTTACAGTGTGAAAGTGTATTGGGCACTCACTCCACAAGATGACCTCAACAGGGAGGCAGACGGAACATTCTTTCGCTTTCCAGAAATTGCAGTTACGATTCTAAAGGAAGCCCATGAACATACACTGGAAACATGTTTTCATTATAATTAAAGTTTTTAGTCTCCTTGTTACAGTGATAGATTACCCATAAAATCTGAGACAAGAAGAATGTTTAATGCAGGATACCCATATTACTCTCAGAATATAATAGTTTTTAAATAAACATCATGGCTTTTAGGTCTTTGAGGGTTTTTGTCAAAGCAGTAGGCAATACATAAGGTTCTTTCTACAAGCCAATCAATGAGTAGAGGCTGGCCAGATCACTGCACTGGGGAGAATGTACACCATATCTGCTCTCAGCAGGCAAGACTGCTGTGACCAATTATTAACGTCTGCCTCGGGCGAGGGTTAATGTTATAACATATGCTATTCTTGGTTTCAAAGGATGATAATACATTATTGCATGAAGCACACATAGTGACAGAGGAGAAAATCTAGCTTGAGACCTGAAAGGAAGGAAGAACCAGCAGGAACAGAGTGGGAAATTGTTTCGTCCAGCTCTCCCTCCTCACTTGCAGCTTGTTTGGCCAAAATCTTGCATTTATAAAGTCTTTGCTTGTTTGTTTTAATAACACAGGTAATTCCTTTCCAGAGTACAAACTAGCCACCTACCTCTCAGGATGTGAGACAATGAGAGAATGACACTGTTCCATTAAGAAAGCAGAATCTATTCTAAATATTTCATGCAAGAAGAGATGATGCAGGGCTGGGCAACAGAGTTCAGCAATGTTAAAGGTTCACGTGCATGGGGTGCAGAGCTGCTCTACTTCTACCCAGGGTAGCAGAAGTTGGGGACCTTGATGTAGAGATGACCCATCAGATGTCTAATGAGGAAACCCTGAAGGTGAGTGTGCACTAGATGTGTATTTGTGCTACTAATCTTGGCTTTCAGGCTGGTGTTTGGCAGTGTGAAATGTGGGTGGAAAGGGGTGAACGTTAAGCCCGAGAGAGAACTGATGAGCTACAGGTGCACCCTGGCTCTGCAGGGTAGCTCCCAGGGTCCTATCCTGCTAGGACAGGCAGCCTGGGTGTCCGCTCCAATCCTCCAGCCCCTGATTTGCTCCACCTTCATTACCCAGGAAAAGCTTACATAGTCTTGCATTTCCCACCAGAGTCTATTCGAGGACCTCAGGGGCTATGCAGTACTTAAGAAATGACAATCACAACCACTGTCCCCCTTTTACCTCCTACGCAAAGAGGACAGAAAAGAGTAGTTTTCAGTTTTTATTTACAGCACAACTTTCTATCACTAGTGCACTCACTGAATAATTGTGATTAAACACACATTTAAACTCCTGTTAAGCTTTCCTAATAATTATAGAGCTTAAAGTGGCATTGTACAATATAACCACTTTTATTCATTGTCCAGATACTTGAAGACTCCATTATGCCTTTTTTTTTTTTTTCCTAGCAAACTGACCTCCATTTTCTTTTAAAATCCTGTTCTTGCATAGATTAAAGTTCCCTTTCCGTCTTTCATTCGTGTTGCTCTTACTGAGTGCCCTAGATTTAGGTGAGTTTCACTTGCAATCCCATCATTGAGAAATTGATCCTTATGATTTTTTTTAATACTGTTTTTCCTGGAGACTTCTAAATAATTAATCAACATTCAAGATATTTCTTTAAGAGTCTGGACAAAATAAGAATAACCAGGATTATGGTTACTATTTAACATAATGCTAGAAGTTCTACCCAGTGAGATAATAGAAAATAATAATAATGAGGGGCATAATTGTAGGAAGAGAAGTAGCAAAGGTATCACTCACTTTAAAAAATCTGAGACAAAAGTCAAATCATGGTACACTATTTGGTCCAACAATAAAATTATTAAAGAGTTTTGATAATGTAAATAGTGGCTATTGGCTTAAAAAAAAAAACAAATTGTGATGTATGTTATTTGGGAGGTAAGTGGGAATAAAGGAGAGGAGTTTAAAAAGTGGATTTTCCTCCAGAAAAATCTATAGAAGTTGATATATCAAGAAAGGTTAAGTATAATCAGCACATTTAAAAAATATAAAGAAAAATGCCAAAAAAAAGATAATCAAAAATTGCTTAACGTGGTAGCTTCTGGGGAGGGGAGATGAGGTGAAAGGTCTATGATACAGAGATTAATTCTTTTTCATTATCAGCTCTTCAGTGTTATTTGCTATGAATTTATTTAACTATGCACATATGTATCTTGGGTAAAAATAAGTCATGATTATCCATAATGAAATAGTATGCAGTTACTCAAAAGCATAGGGTACACACTTATGTACTAATGTAAAAAATAATGTAGCATATGGTGAGTGAAAAAATATTCATGTTGCTGACTTTTTGAAAGGGATGGAGAAGCATTTTCTCTTTTTACTTTATACATTTAGAATGAAATTTTTACCACAACATGTATTATTTTGTAATTTAAAAAATAAGAATTTCTTAAGCCAAGAAAATCCACTGAACAGCTGCTGAAATTAGTGAAAATGTCTAGAACAAGGAAAACAAAGACAGTAGCTTTCCTATGTGTTTTCAATAATCATTAGAACATGTAATGAGAAAATGTCCCATTCACAACGGTGACCAAAAGAATAAAATACTAGCAATAAGACAGATAACAAATGTACATAAGCTATAACATTTTATAGAAAGCTACAAATGAAAACACATAAGTGGAGAGGTTAACCATGTTCCTGGTTGGAAAATTCAATATCGTAAACCCATAAACTCTCCTAAAATTAATTTATAGATTCAAGGCAGATCGCAACAAAAACCCCAATAGATTTTCTATGGAACTGGTCCAGCTGATTCTAAAATCCATCTGGAAGAGTAAATGTGCAAAATTAGCTAAGAAAAATGAAAAGGGACTTGCTTTGCTAGATATCAAACGTATTATAAATTCCCAGTTTTGAAAATGTGGCATCAGAGCAGGAATGAACAAGATGAATGGAAATGGGAAGAAGATAGACAAGCAATTCACACTTGCACAGTCTGATGGACACATGAAAAGATGTTAAATTTCTCTGATCATAGAAGAAATAACAATTAAGCAATGAGCTACTTGTTGCCCAATTTGTAGGAAATATTAAGAAAAAAAATAAATTTCACTGAATTCTGGAAGATACCTGGGGAAACTATGTCCACATATGCCATTGCTGCGAGCAACTTGCTGCAGCCATTCGGGGGACAATTTGGCAGGAAACCTGTATATTAAATATGTTTAAACCTTGACCCAGAAATTCTATTTCTAGAACTCTATCCTGGAGTTTATTCATACATGTGCAAAAAGATACATGTACAGTAGTAGTGACAAAAAAAAATCTTGGATATTACCCACATGCCAATTGTTATGTTAAAGATTATGAACTCTGTAGCCATAAGAACAATGTGGTAGAGCCTTACGTATCATACGTATCATATGGGCAGATATCCCAAGGTATACTTGATACTGAAAGTGGGAAAAGCAAATTGCAGAACATTATGTATAGCAAAATACAAGTAACTTATTATCTATATATGTACATACATATGCACATAGGAAAAGGTTTGCAAAAACACACAGAAAATGTTTAACAAAAGTTCATTCTGAAAAGGAGAGTGGGACTGGTGTAGGACAAAGGCAGAAATTCACATTTTTCTTCAAATATGCCCATAGAAGATTCAATTTGTTGTTGTTGTTGTTTAGGGCAGAACTGTTTGCATCCATTTGTAATTAGATAAATTTTCGTAGTACAACATTAAGAGTATTGTAAACCAATCTACCAAAGAAGAAGAGCCTATGGCAAGTATATGTTGATCATTTTGTGTTTAAGTTGAAACTTAGTTTTTTCACCTGGACTTTTTTGTAAGAGAGAAAAATTAAATAGTACAGAACTGAACATTAAATGTTTACTTTTCAGAGTAATCATTACCTTTTACTTTCTCTTTTTTTCCCCACTATGACATTTACAGTTTGTGTGGAAAAGAATAGGAGAAAGAAGAAGTAGGAAAAACTTGAGTAATTCCACAAGATGTGCAAAAAGCCCGATTGTATTCTTATTGCAATCGAGTGGCTAGTCTCCTCTCGCTACCTCAGAGTGCTGGAAAACAATGGCCTTGAAAGGAGGCTTTGGTTTGTCATAATACAGACGGATGGGAATTTGAGTTGGTGTAGGTCCCAGGACTTGGAAAACACCTGCGGTCTTCCAGAGTGTGTCTTACACACACACACACACACACACACACACACACACACACACACGAGACAAGTGGCAGACAAGACCAAACTGCCCGCTCAGCTCTTTCTTAGTCCCTTCTGTATTTTGCCATAAAGATCTTCCAGATCAGGCTTTGCCACTATATCTTCCCTATTACATGCCAACGCCTTTTTGTAAAACTGCAAATCGCCATACAAATTGTTATATGTGATTATTACCAGTTTCTGCGAATTACTTTTTAATGCCTTTCTTCCTTTCTCTAATCAATCCCTTGCCATAAAAATAAATGTCAGGAATTTAAATTAAACAACCACCACCACCCCTTACCTTGTGCCTCGTCTGTGCAAAACTTATACAATGAACTGTGGAAAAACACAAGCCAAGTAAGACACAAGCCTCACTCTCTAAAAGCCCTCATGATGTCACGGAGAGGACAGCTATGACAACAACCACTTTACTATCAGGCTGAATCCCATAAAGGCTTTAATAACAGGGCAGCTCATGGGGAGGAGGGGGATTTCTAACCAGATGGGCTCCAGAAGGCTTCATGTGGAAAATGACATGTCATCTAGGTCTTGAGAAAATGGAGGAGCAGGATATTCCAAGAAGGATCCATGTGACAAAGGACTTAAGGATGAGCATTGCCAGGACGTGGTGGAAGTGGTGAAGCCTGATGTAGAGGGAAAGGCAAAGGGAAAATGAAGATGACAGAACTGGGAATTCCTCCTAAAAAAGAAAACTGGAGCACACGTTCTCAATAGAATCCCAGTAAATGTCTCTTTTTATTTGAGGATTTTTTTTTTTTTCCTGGCTTGGAATTTACTTCTTGTCTATTGGAGCTATGTAATATGAAGCCTTCACTGTATTTCACTGCATTTGCTAGATTCGGCATTTTGAATTTAAAAAAAAAAGTTATTCCCAAATCACTTCATTTGTAATCTGATCACAAAAAGAAAGGTGATTCCTGCTTCAGACCCAGAGGGAGAGTATTTTAGAAAGAATGGACAGTCCTCCTTGGCTTTCTTTTTTTTTTTTCTTTTCTTTTATCATTTTTTTAAATTTATTTTCAGCATAACAGTATTCATTGTTTTTGTACCACACACAGTGCTCCACGCAATCCGTGCCCTCTCTAATACCCACCACCCAGTTCCCCCAACCTCCCATCCCCCCACCTCTTCAAACCCTTCAGATTGCTTTTCAGAGTCCATAGTCTCTCATTGTTCACCTCCCCTTCCAATTTCCTCTTTGGCTTTCTAAAGCAGCTTGGGGCACAGGAGAGAAGCCAGCTCCCTGATGGGCACTGAGGAGGAAGGGCCCAGAGCATTCAACAGCCAATGGGAAAGCAGAAATGCGGATATACCCTGTTCTTAGAGGGCAGACTATGGATAAAGTCATCTGGGTACTGTCTGGAAAGCATTTTTATTCAAAGTCCTATTCTCAAAGTACGCATACACATCCCAATGAGCTGGTAGGAACATGTCCTATGCAACCCCTTGTTTTAAGGCTGAGCAAGGCAAATTTATTGACTCCTATGTAGTGAAAGTAAAAATTAAAAACACATACTCTCAGAAAATCAGAAGATCTTAAATAAGGGGAAAATGGCAATCCTTTCATAGTCAATTTAAATGAGCCGCCTAGGAGGGCAGAAACACCATGAAGTTTAAAAATTGCTTAACTATTAATTTCTAAGACCTCCCCAGAAAAGAAAGACCTAAGAATTATCTTACTGGATTCTCAAAAAGAATATTTTCACAGTAGAGATATCTCCTTCATTGAAGATAATATCACATCAAGGACTGTCTCAGCAAAAATTATGTCAGTTGACATTTCAGGGACCATGGCTGTGGAACTGGTTGAAGGGGCCGACTCCCAAGGCCGTGGGAAGTCGCCCACTAATTACATCCGGCCTGAACCCTGACCGGGGAGTTGATTGGTGAAAGGTACACAGTAGGAATGTCTGCAAGCACGGGTTAGCAGCCTGATCTTCATTCATGTGATGTCCATTCTTTCTAAAACAGGGTTCTTTTTCTTTTGGGATTATAGAAATGTTTCATCATCAAGGGTAAATTTTTATAAGGTACAAAAACATTCAGAAAGGGAAAGAAAACTCACCCATAATCATACCATGCAAACATAACTTTTCACTTTGAGGTTTCTCTCCTTTTTTCCCCTATGTTATTCCAACACTTTCAAAACATTAATTTAAAAGATACATCACAGACTGTATCCAGCTGATGGGAATATATAAAAAAAGAGACCTATCCACGTGAAATGAAAAAAAAGTAGCACCCTGGAATACTTGTATAGACTACATTAAACTATGTTTGTAGATTCAGTTGCGTGAATTTTATCTCCAAATGCAATAAAGGCAATACAGTAGAAAATACAATAAAAACATTCTTTTAGAGGAAGATATTCATTACCAGAACCATGTTCCACAGTAACAGTGCAAATGCCCATTCTAGTTAAACAAGGTTGAGTGATTCCCCACTTGCTTCTCTACAATCTTGGGACACAATAAAGAAATTGCTACCTAAGTACATTTTATAAAGGTTACAGTAGGCCAAACTCCGAGAACAAAGGAGATAAAAAACAATAATATTCAAAGCAGCAATGGAAAGCAACATAATTTAATTTCACCAGCAGTTGCTTGCTTGGTGCTGTTTTACCTTTTGTAGGATTTAGGAATTTCTAATTGAAAAAAAAAAAAAAAAGAAAGAAAGAAGGAAAGAGAAAAAAGACCAAAAATCTAGATAGTTCATGCTTTGGAATTTGATACACATATCAAATATATATTCAATTTTCAATTAATTCTGCAAATATTCAGTTCGGTCATGAGAGATTAGAATGAAATGCCAATTAATTTACACACGATGTTAAATGTTTCTGGATTTGTCTTTTTATTTATTTTTAATTTATGGAGATCCTATTTGCTGACTATTAGCATAAACGTTCACTTAAAAAGAGTCCTTCAATAAACACGACTGACATATATCAAAGTGTAATATATTAGTATTTTTCTATGAAAGGATCACAAACAAGCCCATCTCTGGGTATCAGTGAGAAACAAGTATGATGGAGGAAATCTTTCTGCGAAGTACGTGGACCTCAAAAGTATCAGGACAAGTTTGACCCCCTCAGAAGATGGCTTATAGTATATTTATCTCTGCTGGTCTCCTGGAGTTATAATGATTACTGTCAGCAGGGATGCCCTTTCCTCTGGCAGAGCTGACACTGCTGAGTACAAATTAAAGGGAAATCAGATTTTTTAGTCTCTGAAAGGGTGGCGGAAGTGGGGGAGGGACAGGATCTTTCCTTCCGTATCTTTCTTTTAGCTGTTTTGAGTTTGTCAAGGAGATTCACACTAGAAAATTTAAACAGAGTGGATGCACACTGAATGGGGAAGTTCTCATTGTGCAGTAAAGTGGTGTGAGACAATCACCCACTTCCTTTAGCTTTCCCTAGCCTTTACGAAGACAAAAGACATGAACTCCAGTCCTCCTCACCTGAAGTTTGTTCTCACAGCTTCGTCTGTGAGAATTCAATATGTATTCTGTGACAGATTCCCAAAAGACAAAGGTTGCAAATTTCTTTAAAAAAAAAAAAAAAAAGGATTTCACATGTAAAAAACTCAGAGGCATAGATGAATGAAACAATTACAGAATTCTTTATCATTGGAGGTTTTTGTATTAAGGTTTCAGGATGCCATTGTGTGAGAAACAGTGACATGTTTTCAAATCGCTGATGAAGAGCTTAACATAAAGGCAATATTATTCATTCTCAGATTCACATTTCTCCAGCTTCATGATAATTTGCACTAAAAATGAAAGTCGGGCACCTGGGTGGCTCAGTTGGTTGAGCGACTGCCTTCGGCTCAGGTCATGATCCTGGACTTCCAGGATCAAGTCCCACATCGGGCTCCCAGCTCCTTGGGGAGTCTGCTTCTCCCTCTGACTTTCTGTCTCATGCTCTCTCTCACTCATTCTCTTGCAAATAAATAAATAAATAAATCTTAAAAAAAAAATGAAAGTCAACCCCTATCCTGACTAGATCCTTAATTGCAGTGAGGCATGCTAATGTGGTAATGACATATTATCAGATGTTGCTTTTACAAAATATCCTACAAGACAGTTACTAGTATACTGTGAAATATTAATAATTAAAAACAAATCACACTTGTCAAAATAAATACATCTGTCTATTACAATATCTTTGTTTCTTCCCTTGCACTTGTTTTTCTGAAATGGCAGGTGTCAAAGTGGGGCTTTTTATTGTAGGATATTCACCCAATTTTACACACCATTTGGAGGAGACCTGATACAGACTAAAATGACTAAATGCAGGCAACAGTGATGTAGCAATAGGGAAGAATTCTTTGGAATTCTTGTTCTGAGACAATCAAAGACAATTGAACGGGCCCCAGAGTAGAACTGTTTCATCCGTGATATTCAACCCAAGCCTTTGGACCCTGGCCATTCCCATCCATAGTAGGGAGCCTGGAGTGAACGGACACACAGATGTGCACTCATCAATAGGTGAAGGTGACAATACTCTAAGAGGGATTTCATTTATTACACAATTTGCTACACAATTCAATGATTAGGCTGCTCAGTTTCATAGTGAATTTTTAAATCCTTCATTAATCCAAAAAATTTTCTTACGTAACAAAATGGAAATCAGCCATTTCCATCTGTTTCTAAGATTCTGCATCCTTGTTGGTTTTCATTTTAAGAGTGAACTGGAGAGCCAGCTTGTGAGTTTAGAATGACGCCCTTAATTGCCAAGCGAACTGGAGTGTCCCAAAGGCTTGCCTAGAGCATCCATCTCTGAAAGGAGATAGTTATAATCTCATTTGTTCTCGGTTCCCAAAGTTTGATAAATTACAAATGGGATGAATTTGAGCTGTTTAATTGAGAAAGGTGAGTGAGTCCATAAAATACCATAGTTCTTTCATCGTTCATTTCATTCAGATCATTGCAAGAAGGAAACACCACTTACCACTAAGCATGGCTAAGCTGTTACTCCCATCCTCCTTCCTTTGGACTATTATATGCATCACCTGCCCTTTGCTGCAGTTTCTTCCTACTCTTGTGAGGATGTGAGACATAAAGAAGGGGAGGTAATGAGTAGAGGAAGCTCACTCATCAATCTACAAAAATGAAGGGAAGATGGAGAAACCATGAACTTAAACAGGTGGCAAGCTCCCTTAGTTTTAAAAGCAGAGTAAGTTCCTGTTAGTGAACAAAGATGTCCTGGTTAATCTCAGCACTCTTCCTTCCAGCAAGTCCATTTTCTGCAAGATGGGTTTTATCTTGAGAGTGATTAATAATTTGATGACTAATAACTTCTTTCAAGATCATATGATACTACCACACTTCTCAAACGTTTGAGAACTTTTAGAGAAATACTTGCTTTCAAAAATTTAAGATATGGTCTTCCATTGCAATATAAGGTGTGCTTTCCCAAATATTTTATGTAATTACTACTTCCAGGCAAAAATAACACTTTTTTAATTTTATATTTTAAAATTACATTCTTCAATAAAAAATCTGAGGGTGAAATCACAAATGCGAATGCATTTTAATAGAGACACATATTTAAAATCTCAAGATTCCATTTTTCTTTTTTTGACAGTTCTTCCTGCCTCGTGGGTAGGAGGAAAGTTTGGCAAATTTTGTTCCTAAAGGTAATATATATATAAACTGCCTATGCCATCCAGAACAGGAGCCCTCATAGTTAATCTGGAAATTTATATCTCCTGATCCCATAATATTAGGGACCATTCTGTGTCTAACCTCACTGAGCACCCTGACAGAGAGGAAGCATGACCTAAATGAAACTTGGGAGATCGGTCTTGAAACACCGTCCCAAGGAAAGTTTGACCTGATTTCCTAATTCCTACAGATCACGAAACTTAAAGTATCAAGTTGGACTGGTAGATCTTGGCAGTGTCTCTTTCATCTGGCACTGGCTCAGCATGGTGGAGAGACAGGGTGGCCAGAGGACGAAGGTCTAGAGAAGGGAGGAATTCTGCAAGTCCCTCTATGAATCCTGTTTTCCAGGGCAAGCTCAAATTCCATTTTAGTAAAGCTACCACCACCATATCAGACAACAATCACGACTTCCTGCCCTTGCACGTAATATACTGTCGAATATGAAGAGAGATACAGGAAATGAAATAATTGAGATGTTCACACATGTACAGTTTCCTATTCTTGCCTGAGTGTCCTTCCACAGGAGGAGCTGGGCCACGTCAGCATGTCATAAGGACAGGCACATTTCTAATTCAAGGCCCTCAAGACCCATCAGCTCTGCAGCAACCTCAAAGCTCCCTGTCAATGTTGTTAATGGCAAATCTAAGCATGTGAGTGTCTTTGGTCAGGGCGCTCCTAATAGCATCGTGATTGCCAAGTGATTGAGAACAATCATAGGCAGAAGACAGAAATGGCCTATTAGGACTTCGTGGCCATCTCCCCTCCCTCCCCACAGAGCTGCTTTCTTTCCGCAGGCACAACAGGAGGGGTACTATATAGCTTTCCCTAGTTCCATGTTCAGCCATCACGAGTTATAAAAATCAAACACTGTAGGGTGGAATGGGAGATATACCCTCATGCTATAAATGTATACCCTATTGCTGGGTATCTCCAAAGATGATTCAACAGAGCTTATTATTTATATTCTAGATGCTATTTCTTTTATTTTTAATAAAAGCAATTTAACAGAAATTCCTAAATAGAGTACCCTCACTCTTTTATAGTCCACAGGAACCACAGGAAAAATTATGCTTACTTCTTTTCTTGATCACCTTTAAAACTCCTTTATCTTTCTAATGAAACACCTCTCCACCAATAAAAATGGATCCAACCTGATCTGGAAGGAAGTTAAGCTAGTAGAGAAGGCTGAGATTGATATGGAAAAAAAATACAAAAATGCAAATACAAATCCTTTTGTATTTATTCTCTTCTCTCAACTACATGAACTTTTGGGGGAATCTTCAGGGTCATCAATGATAAAGGTTCACTGACAGCAAAGCAATCCATAGTAAACAAATTCACAGAACCAGGGGATAGGAAAAACAAAACAAAACAAAACAAAACAAAACCCCACAATATCCCAGACATGTTCCCAGGACCAATAATATGGAAGTTATTATTTTTGTTAATGTTCTGATGCCATGTCCTGCTTCCTAATCATATTTGATTAGGAAACTCATTTCCCCAAAGAGTATCTATTAACCCATTAACAATTCACAACACATCAACTGTCACTTGCCAGTTTTAAAGCTTAAGACTTAAAGATTAACTTTCAAAGCTGTTAGGAACACACCAGTGTATACATTTCAGCCCATTCTGTTACAGTCTTAATCTTTGATGCTTTCTATATGAACACTGGCCTTTGAGAAGGTGTCTTCCATGCTCATTCTTTTATTCTGTATTAAATGCCCTTAATCTCAGGGTCTACCTACTTTGGTCCTGCAGGCTCTGGAGTAATTCCCACTCATTAATTGAGTAAATTACCTCTCTGTGCCTGTTTCCTCATCTCTAAAAGGGACACAGTGATCGAATTAGCTGGTCCCCAAGAGGATTCAGCATGTCTCTCCCAGAACACTCAATAAATGTTGGCTATTACATATCTGAGGAAGATTGAGATCAAGCCCCACAAAATAAATGTGATCCTCATTCACCTTTGACCCCATTCTTACCTTCATCTCTTATGCTCCATGAATGGTCTCTTCCACCCACATTCTGACTTAAAAGTGGAAAAAACCATGTTATCTCAGCAGGAGACAACAGTCTGGCTCTTTAATTTCTCTAATCCTCCCATCTCAATTAGCAAATCATTTCTAAGTGCAGAGGTGGACAGAAAACTGCGAAGGTTTTTAATGACCACTCTTCACCTTCTCACTAAGGTTTGCTGCATTTCAAGATCAATAGCATCAATTATCCCAGTTGCCACACCAACCATCATTTTGTGGGAAGGATTCAGTAGAGACAATTCCACATTTAAACTTGGTCTTTCATCTTGGGCACTACTTGTTTTGGTGGCTCTAAATGCAGCCCACACCCTCTGCAACTCACAGAAAGAGCTACGAAATAAAATGGATCCTTGAGATATCTTACTAGCATCTTCAGAAACACAATTATAGTGAAACACATTAAATGTGCCCAGCATCACTGGGCTGGGACATTGGGCTGCATGGTAGGTGGGTCTCCGGAAGAGCTTCTGGAGAGAGCCCTAGCCTGACCCCAGGGGCGACAGGACTGGCCTGAGATGTTTATATGATGTGCTTGAATAAAGTGACAAAGGCTATCTCCTAACTGCTATGGAAGCCCCCTCCAGATGCATGTGAGAAGGATTTTCCCCCATCTTTAAAGACCTTTAACAGAATTTTTAGTAATTCTAAAAATGCAAAGATAAATATAGAACAAAGAATACCCATCTACCCTTTGACCAGATTCACCAATTTAACATTTTACCTTATTTATCATTTGTTGTCCCTCTTCCTCATTCCCCCAACCCCAGAACTATTTAAAGGTAGATTATGTACTTCTTTATCCCTAAAATAGTTACATATATCAAGTCCTTTATCATCCAAGAATAGGGGTATTCTTACTTGGCCAAAGTGAAGTTACTAACTTAAGTTTTACATGAACACTGTTCTCCAATCTATAATTAGTATTCAAGTTTTATCAGCTGCCTCATACATATCTTTTATCCCATTTTTATGCCCTCCAGTATAGGATCTGGTCTACAGTCAGATTATTTTCTTTACCTGTCAGAGCTTGACAGCCTTTAATCTGGAATATTAAATAGTCGTTTATAAGAGAACTTTCAATTACAGAATTGACCTTTTTGAAGAATATAGTTCCCTACACCCTCATTTATTATTTATTTCAATAGAACATTCCTCATATTGTGTGTCTACTGTTCCTCACAATTAGATTCAGGTATCACTGTAGACAAGAATGCTACTTAGATGATGTGTCCTTCTCACTATCACAGCTTAGGATGTAAGATGTCTCATTGATGAGGCCAATTTTGGTCATCTGGTCAAGGTCTTGCCCAATTTCTGAACTGTAACACTGCTACAGATTTTCTCCCTCACCACTAATAAGCAATATACAGGAAGACACCAAGACCATACACATAGTCTCTTCATCATCATCAAAATTTTTACCTAAGTGTGCCTGAGTGGCTCAGTTGGTTAAGCCTCCAATTCTTGGTTTTGACTGGGGTCATGATCTCAAGGTCATGAGATCGAGCCCCACATCTGGTTCTGTGCTCAGTGGGGAGTCTGCTTGGGATTCTCTCTCCCTCTCCCTCTGCCCCTTTATCTCTTTGTAGAATAAGTAAAATATTTTTTTTTTAAATCTCCCTAGATTTAGTATCAGTTGAGGATTCTTGACTGACCCCGTCTTTACCATGCCTCTTCAGCTCCTGCACACCCTCTGGCCTTCCCCATTCACCACTCAGCTCTCAGCATTCTACTGGAAGAAAGACCTTCCTTTTCCCTCATTTATTATTGTGTTTGCCTTTTGGTTACTGGCAGGACTGATGGATTCCTATTATTTTTAATGGTTTATAATTCATTACTACTCTTAATTATGTTGATGCTCACACTGTCTAAGATTTGGCAGGAGAACCCCTTTCATGCTGATTTCTATATTCTTGCAGTATCCTCCTACCTTTTTTTGTAGTAGAAACAAACAAACAAACAAATCTCCTTCCTTTGTAGTAGAACAAGAAGATTCAGGATCTTTTACCTATCCTACCCATCTTGCAATCAGCCATTTCTTTCTTTAAAAAAAAATTCATTGAAATTCAATTAGCCAACATACAGTACATCATTAGTTTCAAATGTAGAGTTCAGTAATTCATCAGTTGCAATTAACACCCAGTGCTCCTCACATCACGTGTCCTCCTAATGCTCATCACCCAGTTACCCCACTCCCCCATCTCCCCTCCAGCAAACCTCAGTTTGTTTTCTAGAGTTAAGAGTCTCTCATGGTTTGTCTCCCTCTGATTTCTTCCCATTCAGTTTTCCATCCCTTCCCTATAATTCTTTGGGCTATTTCTTATATTCCACATATGAGTGAAACCATATGCTGTCTTTCTCTGGCAATCAGCCATTTCTTCATCGATCTCAGATTCCTTAGAATGGGGAACAGAGATGAAACTAGGGAGGGTCATTGCTACTGAGGTTTTTTTCCTTGACATATTCAGCAAACAGAGCTCAGAAATACATGCAGATATATACAGATACAATTATATACAAATACAATTATACATGCATACATAAAGAAATACATATTTTACAAATCATGAATTCACTCAGATACTGCCAGTTTTTGTATATCCCCATGGGGGTGCTTCCTTGTCTTCTCCCATTCCCTATTTGTGTGTTTATTCCAAAGTGAGATCCCAACATCAACACATTTATTTATTTGCTCGCTCCTATTTATATCTAAGATAGCTTGAAAATTGCTTTGCCTGATCCCCAAACAAACATACCAAGAGAGGTGAGGATTTGTTTGCAACTGCCACTCCACCCTTCCCAAGACGAAGGATATATAATCAAATTCTGTGTTTCTAAGATACATGGATCCTCCCTTCCTTTTCCCCTCAGTGGGGTTTAAATATTCATTATGAAATACTGTTTCATTTGTTGCAGCTTGCTTCCAATTCTTACTGATTTTATTTTCTGAATTTGTAAGCATGACAGTCTTTCAAAAGTTAAAACATAAAAATATGTACTCAAAGAAGTATTTTTCCCTTCCATATCCCTTCCATCCTATTCTCTACTCACCCCTTATAAACATTTTATTGTTTCCTGATTCTTCCTGTGTAGCTCTTAGTAAAGATAAGCAGAAATATGCATGCTTTTAAATTTTCTCTTCTTTCATACATAAAAAGAAGCATACTAACGTAGTCTTTGGCACATAGCTTTTTTTCTCATTTAAGTATATATTCTAGAAATCACTCCATTCTAGAGGTCTCCTCATAACTTTTACAGCTGCATAATGGTATAGTGTGTGTATATATTATAGTTTATAGAATGAATCTCTATGTTTGGACACTTTAGTTCCCAATATTTTGCAATTACAACAAATGCTTCAATGAACAACCTTATGCATATATATATTTATATTGTTAGAGGTTTATCTTCAGGGTAAATTCTTAGAAGTGGGATTGCAGGGTCAAAAAGCAAATGCACATATTACCAAATCCTCCTTTGTGAAGATTTGTAACCATTTTCTATTTCCATTAGCAATGTATGAGAGTGCCTGTTTCCAAAAAATATATATTCTTAAGCTTTTAAATTTGCCAGTCTGGTGGATGAGAATTTTACCAGTGTTGGTTCCATTTATATGTCTGATTGTGAGTGAACTTGAATGTCTTTTCTTGTATGTTCTTTTTTGTGAATTGTTCATGTCATTTGCTATTTTTTTCTAAAGGATTTTTGTTCATTCCCCCTTAATTTTCAAAAGTTGATTTCTAATTAGGATTATTAGCCCTTTATCTGTGATAAATGCTGAAAATATTTTCTCCCAGGGGCCACTTATCTTTTAAATTCTTTGCTTATGGTGTTTTCCCTTTTGAGTATTTTGTTTGCTTTTTGACCTGCAGAGCTTTTATTTTTTTATGGAGACAGTTTTATCTTTTGTTTTGCTGTATTAGGATTTTTCTCCAAAGAAGACATACAAATGGCCAACAGACACATGAAAAAATCATCACTTTGCATCAGGGAAATACAAATCAAAACCACAATGAGATATCACCAAACACCAGTCAGAATGGCTAAAATTAACAAGTCAGCAAAAGACAAGTAAGGATGTTGAGGTTGCTGAGAAAGGGGAGCCCTCCTACATTGTTGGTGTGAATGCAAGCTGGTGCAGCCACTCTGGAAAATAGTAAAGAGGTTCCTCAGAGAGTTGAAAATAGAGCTACCCTATGACCCAGCGATTGCACTACTGGGGATGTACCACGAAGATACAAATGCAGTGATCTGAAAGGGCACCTATACCCCGATATTTATACCAGCAATGTCCACAATAGCCAAACTATGGAAAGAGCCCAGATGTCTATCGACAGATGAATGGATAAAGAAGATGATGTGGGATATATAAATATATATATAATGGAATACTATGCAGCCATCAAAAAATGACGTCTTGCCATTTGCAACGATGGGAATGGAGCTAGAGGGTATTATGCTAAGCAAAACAAGTCAATGAGAGAAAGACAATTATCATATGACTTCACTCCTATGTGGAATTTAAGAAACAAAACAAAGGATCATAGGGGAGGAGAAGAAAAAATGAAACAAGATGAAATCAGAGAGGGAGACAAACCATAAGAGACTCTTAATCATAGGAAATAAACTGAGGGTTGCTGGAGGGGAGGGCAGTGGGAGGATGGGGTAACTGGGTGACAGGCAATAAGGAGAGCACATGATGTAATGAGCAGTGGGTATTATACAAGACTGATAAATCACTGACCTCTACCTCTGAATATACACTATACATTATATACAATATATACTATATATTAATTGAATTTAAATTAAAAAAAAATAGAACTTTTAATAATCACTCAAAAGCCTTTCCCTACACCCAGGTTTTAGAGGGATTCAGTCATGTTTTCTTCAGTATACATATAATTTTTTAAATTTTTTCAACTTCTAGAGCTCTGAAGCATTTGGAGTATGCTTTCTTGTACATTGTATGAGGAATATGAATATGGCTATTCAGTTTTCTCAACACCAATTTTCATACAAAGAACTATTCATGTCCATGACTTAAGATACTTAATTTTATTCTATATTGGATTTCTATAAATAATTGGTTTATCTTGGAGTTGTAGTCTGTTCTAGTGGCTTCTGTTTTATGTAGGCAGATGCTGTGTTTTTTGGTGCACAGGTCTTCGTAATTGTTATAACCACTGTAGAATATGGCTTCTCAGGTTATAGAGAGTTTTCTGTCTTATTCAATGCCTTTTGGTTTGAAGTTCACTTTGTCTGAAACCTATAAGAGTTTTTGCACTTATGTGATTTTATTTTTTTTCACTTATGTGATTTTAAATGTCACATTCATTGTACTGTCTGATTAACACATTTTTTGATCACTAGCACAGCTTTGTACTAGAAGCATACAATGACAAGTAATTAATTGGAAGCATGACGTGGAGAGTTTGCAACTCCTCTGTGTATACGGCATGGTAACCCTAGAGAAGCAAGGAGATATTGCAGTGAATAAGCTTCTTAAATGTTCTTTTGCATTATTTGTGGTGGCTATAATTACGTGTGGTAAAAGAGTTAAATTGGTTATACAAAGTCTAGTTAACACAGTCAATTGAATGTCTTTGTCCAGAGATTTGTTTTTCTGTTCATTTAGTATGATTTTGAGAAGCTTAAAGATCTTATAAGAAAACTAGGATAAAGTATATAGGCAGGCATCATTATTCTTTCATAAGGGAAAATTCATAGAAATAAAAATAATTGAATTTTTCAGTTTGGAAGAGACTAGATATGACAAAAATGAGGCTCAGCAAGGTGAAAGGGCTTGCCTAATCACACAGCTAGTTAGCCCCAAGTCCCTCCCATCATGCAGGCTGTTTCACTTGTCAAGTGCTCTTTTCATGTTTCTGTATTCATTACTGTGCACCTCAGAGGGCCATCTTCACCTCACGAATACCTTAGCAAATGGAAAATTTGTGTGCCCAAACAAGCCTATATGACACACAACATGCTTTATTTTTATCCTTTTTTCATGGGTCATTTATATAAGAAATGAAATATTCAAAGTGTACCCACCTCAGTAAAAATAAGGCGGGGGGGATGGGCAAGGAGAAAACAGAGGGAATGGGTGAAAATGGGTTTCACCGCCTGAAAATAGTCCCTGGGTGCCATTATAACGATGACTAAACAGGCAGGTGATACGTGTGTGGGCACTCGAAGCCCCCACCCCTAGGGATTGTCATTCTAGTCAATCTAAAGGACCTGAAGTGATCACCACCGATTTCCAGGCTGACCAAGAAGATCCTACTGGCTTAGGCTGGAGGATGGATGGTGAGTCAACACACATACGTGTGCATGTGTGTGTGTGTGTGTTTTAAGAAAAACTAGTCAAACCACCAGACTGAAAATCGTTCTGAGGTAAAAGCTGTTAAGAGTCATGTAGAAAAAAATCTCGCCTGCTTACTCACAGGCACTTACAGCAGCAGCAGCAGCAGGAGCAAAAAACAGAGGCTAATCAGAAGGAAAAAAAAACCATACCCTAAAAATGCTCCAATGGAGCAACAGCCGTGTCCTAGAAAAGGGGTGTCCTGTGGCAACGGAGAATTTAAATCCCCAAGAGTCATTGAAACTGTGCCCGGTTTCTTTCACTCTCTCCCCAGTTCCAAACCTTGTAAATCCCCAGGGAGCTCTTTGTGCAGAGATAATTTCTCAAGACTACTTAGAAGGTACATTCATACATTTATAGGAAGGCATGTGATGATGGTGTGTTTATGTGTGAAGGAGGAACAAGGAATCTACTGGTCTGTTTTCAAGAGAGAAAATTCAAAGAATTTTCACATTACCACCTACAGACCAGGACAATGCCTTCTGGAAAAATAAACACCGCACCTTTCATGGGTTTTCAGACTGCAATGCAAAATTCAATTATATATTTTAAAATCCCTATCTGGATTGTTTCCTCCTGCAGGAGAAAGTTTCTGTAAGTAGAGGAATTGCAAATGCAAATGGAAAAATGGGAAAAAAAAAAAAAAAAGACAAAAAGGCTCCTTATAGTCTTCAGTATCAGGAGATTCTATTCTAAGCTATTTACTAAATTCTTCTTGTCATTCTCAATTGGATCTTCCAGGCTGTGCTCCGACTTGTAAAAGAATAGGGACAGAACGAAGTCTCAAAGGCAAGTCCTCTTCTCCACACCCCTGGGAATACCTTAGAGCTCACAACGGGTTAATGAAGAAGGCACTGATTCTTGATCTCATGGATAAAGAGCTCACCAATTAACAAGCCCACAGGAAAGCACAAAGCAGTTTCATATCAAAACAGAAAAGCCCTGCAATTTGCAACTGTCCAAAAAATGCATGATATATCAGGAAATAATGGAGAGGAATAGAAATTTTGAAATAGGCTCGGTGCATATTTAAAAGTGCCTTTTTCCAGATAAATAATTCTAGATGAACAATTTCATACACACAGAACATTTGAATAATTCCATAGAATCCATTTTACCAGATCTTTCTGCCTAATTACAAGTCTTTGAACCAGACAACGGTACTTGAAAGATCAATGCCCGGCTGCACAAAGCATATATAAGGCGTAATTAAGAGGACGGCTCGACAGAGCACTGGATAACATGCATATGGATGTGTGAAGTCCTCACATATGCACACTTTCTATTTGTGATATGTGCCATGGAGACATACATTTCCACTGTCCTAAATGTCTCTGGCTGCCATTTTGTAAATGAAACAATCAAATAAAATGGAATTTTTAAAAAGCAATACAAGCAAGCTTCAGATAATGCTTGAATCTCTGCGTATAAAATCAACCCAAACTACATCTGGGAGTATTTATTGCAGACCATTCTGTTATTTCCTATTTAGACCAAAATTTGGTGTATCTAGGAAATAATGTGGATTTTAATTTTTTTTTAAGATTTTATTTATTTGACAGAGAGAGACACAGCGAGAGAGGGAACACAAGCAGTAGGAGAGGGAGAGGGAGAAACAGGCTCCCCATTGAGCAGGGAGCCAGATGTGGGGCTCAATCCTGGGACCCCGGGATCATTGTCTGAACTGAAGGCAGACGTCCAATGACTGAACCACCCAGGCACCCCAATAATGTGGATTTTAAACAGGGGCCATAATTTGTTCAACTTGCTTCTCAGTTTCTAATGCTAAATTAAAAGAGTCAAAGATTAATACCTTGGACTACTCAGGAGGTATATTTGTACTTTTCAGGAAGGAATATGGTAGAGTGTGTGTTTAAGTGTGGGCATTTCATTTGTGAACTAGGAAGGTATACTTAATCTCTGGGAGGCAAACAAATGGAAGTCACAGATACTGGGTGTTCTCAGCCCTCAGGGGAGGCAGGACTAAAGAATGTAAGAGATGACAGGCAAAAAAAAGGCATCTAAGACATCGGCTGGCATCAAGGACATAAATAATAAATAGTAAATTAATGTTGACCCAATAAAGTGACAGGATTCACCAACACATTAGATAGGATAAGAAAAAGTATGAGGAGTCAAAAATTGCAGGAAAATGAAAATTTCTGCCTGGACTGTTGGAATAATAGACTGTTACAGAGTTGCAAAGAGCCATAAAAATAATCCGGCCCAATTCTCCCATATTAAGGAATGAATCGGGGTTGGAGCCACGAGCGGCCACTGAAGGCCACGGGCTGAAGAGCCCCTGCCTTCTTCACCATTTCCACTGAGCCACACTGTCTCCAATGCCTAGATCCCACTCACCCAGTGAACTTTTCTTCAGTAAGATTGCAGAAAATTAATGGGAAAAAATAGCAGAAGACATCAGAATCTCTACTTCTTTGCCCTTTCTTATGTGTATATTTCTGCTAGATTGAGAGGAGGATGGCAATGGTTATAAAATGCTTATGAAGTAGTATATCTATAATATGGTAATAATTATGTTTATTAAATCAGAGGTAATATTTGGACCTTATGACTTTCAGTGCAATTAAATAAAGGACATGTAACCAGAAGGGTAACACACTTTGTACATTTGCAATTAAGGAGAAAAATACAAAGCAACTGAATGGGAAATGCTCTTTTGTCTCCTTTCTCTCTCTGTTCCTACGTGTCATGCAATTAAGATGTAGTTATTACACACTTTTATTTATCAGTATTTTGAGACCCTGATGGCTAATAAATGGCAAAAAGTAAAACCAAATTTGTATTTATTAAATAACGAAGGGATTGCTCCTTCATTGCCAGGGGGTGCTAAGCTGGGATGGGAATGATTGAGCTATAGCACTTTGACCTCTGCTTGCCGGTGGGCCCTGGGTGACCTGGGGCACGAAATGCTTTGGTCTTCAGCTTCCTCCTCTAAAACACTGACACGGTTGAATCAAGAATCTCTAAAGTCTCTCCTATAGCTCCCTTATTCTTTCATTATTCTCTCCCTCGTATTTTTGTTCTTTATGAAAATGCTGAATTCTCAAAAGACAAGCAACTCTCAGAGGAGAGGTATTAATGATAAGCAAGAAAGAAAGTGGTAGTGGCTATAGAAGGTCAGGATTGTGTGTGGATTTCAAGGGTTCAAAGTCTCTCTGTCCCTAGGATGCATGCTGGACTGTAATTATTTGCAGTGTTTAACCAGAGAACTGTTAATTACCCTTTTTATTATAAAACAGAAAGAAGACTGACTTTTCTAAATTTGATTTTTGGCTGAGAGACTCTTTGCCAATTCCTTTGGACAATAAATTCTGAATAGTGGTGTTTTAGATCTCCCAGACAAATGTTTCTTTCATGCAAATGGGTGGGGATGAGTGAATTTCAAAATGTCATCATTTAAGCTACCATTTATTCTACTCTATTACAAATTCAATAACCTTGAACCAGAGTTAATAGAAATTCATGATAAGTAATAAAAATCAAACTGGCCTCAAGTTACCATGGCTTCAAATATGACTATAAACTACCAATTCCTCAATTTCTCTCCCCAGCCTAGATCTCTCTACAGAGTTCCAAGATCAAAAAGACAGATCACTCCACCTGGATGCCTTCCTAGACTCAAACTGCACAAATATATCCATCACCTTCTTCCCGCCCTCCCAAACCAGCTCCTCCTCCAGAGTTCTGGATTTCTGTGAATGTTTCCATAATCCAGCCCGGTGCCTGAGTGTGGCTCCATGACACTCTCCTCTCCATTGCCCCAAATACTGTTGATTCAGACCCTCAAGATCATCCTAAACAATCTAATCTTTCCTACAGGTTACACCTTAATCCAGCATTCTAAAGTGAATGTCTGATGATTTTCCCACCAAAAGTTCTCATCCTCCTGAGCCTTTGGCAAGTTCCTAATATCCCATATGCTTTGTTCCCTTTTTACAGTCTTTGCATAGATCATCCCTTTTGAGCGGGAACGTCCTTTGCTCCCTTCCCTGCCAGGCTAACTCCATTTGAAACTCAACTCAGCCTTCTACTGCTCAGCCTCAGCCTTCATGGATTAACCATTTATCTTCCCATAATATGATAGGCATCCTTCTAGCACAGTCCTCACTATATGGCATTTAACTGCTATTGGACTGTGAGGCCAGAAGAGCACTGTCTGTGTTTTATTTATGTTATCGATTAATGCCCAGCATAGAATAAATGTTCAATAAATGTATTGAACAAATCTGTATGGGGCAACAGGTCTAGGAGGTGAGTAATCCCAGTCCAAGGTACCTGAAACAGTTCAGGTCCATCCCTCCCGTCCCTGCCTAATTCTTCACTCACAAAAGTATCCACATGTGGACAATAAATTAAAGGGTCACTGTCTATCAGTCCCAATACAAGGTATACTTCTAGCCTTATTAATTACCAATATCATTTAAAAGACTTATCAGTGCATACATAGGGAGAAATCTGAAGGATGACCACCAAACTATGTCCTTGCCCAAGTGCTAAAATTTCAGGTGACTTTTTCCTCTTTTTTGTTTTTATTAATTGACTTTTCTTTCATTCCTTGCATATGCATCATTGTTACCAAAATAAATCTACTTTGAAAAAGCCCACCATATAATTTATTTCATGTGAATTTTTAAAGAAGATTCAGCTTTATCTTCACAGCTATGGAAAATGCCAAGGTTCTTTGAATTTTAAGTCAACTAAGCCTATGACAAAATGGTCCCATCACAAAGATAAAGGACATCTGAAGTTTGTGATTATATTCACAAGTATATGTCATCCAAAACTTCATTCCAAGAAAAATGAAACAAAACTAAAATAAAATAAACAGTTCTGGTGGTCAGAATGCCAGAATATCCAGACATTTGGTTGGAAGCGGCCGCATAGGGTTGACTTCCACAGCTGGTGATGAGAATCAATGCACAGACCAAACTTTCAAAGAGTAACAGCATATGGAAAACATTAAATGGAACATAAACATTGCTAATCAGAATCCAACAGAGATAATCTAAAAAACATCCTCTTGTGTGAATATGCTTCCACAATCAATTCTATTTTGCAGGGCAATGGCTTTTATCCCTTCAAACAGCTAAAGCTTAATGGAATGTTAGTCTGGAAGAAAAGTAATCATGTTTCCTATCAAATTGTTATAGTCATTAAACATATATGGCAAAGCATCATTGGTTAAGAACTTTTAGCTGGTACTTAAATATAGGCTAATAATAAATTTTTGATCAAGTTACAATTCCAAAGAATGTTCCTGACCAATTACTTTCAGTTCTCTTCTTCTATTTTCTAGCTGACTTGCAGATGCATCAAAAAGCGAACACTACAAGCCCATTCGTTCTGCCTAAACAGAGATATTTAAGAAATCACCTCCAGCTTTGTAGATCTGAAGTTGAAACAGTTGCTTACATCTCTTCCAGAGTTGACAATTCCTAGCAGATGAATGGTTAGTAGGTCTTGTACATCAACTGGAAGGGGGATGATGGTGGAGTACATCTTGGTCTGTCAGAGGCTTTGGCCTTTTTTGGCAGTGGACTGGGAAACATAGCAATGCTCTCCACAATCTATTTCTTTAAAACAGATAGAAAGCTGGCCTCAGAGAAAGAAGTCTCCCCCACTAACCAGAATCAAGATAACTCTCTGATGATAAGGTAATGTGAAGTTACAGAAATATGTGTTTAAATTCTGTCACATAACCTTCATCAATTTACTTAAATCTCTTAAAGAGTTCCTACAGAACACTGGGTTTTGGTTAAATCAACAGTCCATCACCTAAAGTATAGAGCATAATATATGAATAAGCTCAAATGTACATTTTCACTTAAATTTCCCCTTGGGAGATGAATTTCATTTGATGGCAGTGATAGTCCATCCGCTCAGAGTGACATCCTGCCAGGGCTCCAGAAGTCCTGAGGGAAGCTCTCTTCAGGGAATTACAACATCTGGAACTAATATCTGAGAAAGAGGCTGCGTTTTCTCAATACCTACCCTCTTTCACACTTTCTGTCACATTCTCTATACTTTTTGTCCAGCACAGAGTGCTCCACAGAGCATCAAATTGATATCACCAACTGACTTCTGGGGATTTCCGCTTGAATATCTGACTGGAACTTCATACTCAGATTCCACCCATCTAAACCAGATGACTTAATCAGCAGCCCCCACCTCAAAGCCAGTTCTTTCAAATTCTGAATCTTTGTGAATGGTTTTACCATGTGCACAGTTAGCAAAGCCAGTAATCCTTACCTCATCTTTGATTATCTTCTCTATCTCACACTCCCTGAACCAATGTAGTCGCCATTTTGGTTTATCTAATATATCTAATTTATCTAATACTACCTCCTAAATGTTTCTTGCATCATCTAATGTTAATTCCATGCCACTCCCATTTTGAGTCACTATCCCCTCTATTGAATTACTCCAATTAGCTTCCTAAAGGTCTCCTTGCCTCTTTTATCACCTCCATAACTAGTGACCTCCTCAATCTGAGCTCTCCATATTATGGGCAGAGTGATCATATTAACACCCAAATTATCAAATCATTCCCCAGTTTAAAACTTTCTGTGCAAAACGAACTGGAAATGGATTAAATATAAGACCTGAAACCAAAACTTCTAGAAGAAAACATAGGGTAAAAGCTCCTTGACAATTATTTCTTGGATACAATATTGGAAACACAGGCAACAACAAAAGCAAAAATAAACAAGTGGGACTCCATCAAACTAAAAGCTTCTATACGGCAAAGAAAATAATCAATAATATGAAAAGGCAACCTACTGAGTGGGAGAAAATATTTGCAAACCAAATATCCAAAAAGGGGGTTAATATTCAAAGCGTATAAGGAACTCATACAACTCAATAGCAAAAACAAAACAAAACAAAAACCAAACCCAAATAACCCAATTTTAAAAACAAACGAAGAAAAAAAACATGAGCAAAGGACCGAATAGACATTTCTCCAAGGAAGACATATAAATAGTCCACGAGGAAATGAGAAAGTGCTCAACATCACTAATCATCAAAGGAACACAAATCAAAACTACAGTGAAATATCACCTCATATGCTAGAATGGCTATTACCAAAAGGACAAGAGATACCAAATGTCAATGAGGATATGGAGAAAAGGGAACCCTACTGGATGATTGGTAGGAAGTACCATTCACAACAGCCAAGATAAGAAAACCCCAAATGTCTGTAATGGATGACGGAATAAAGAAAGTATGGTGTTAACACACACACACACACACACACACACACACAAATATTATTCACTCATAAAAAGGAAGAAAATCTTGCTATTTGCCAAAATGTGGATAAACCTGGAAGATATTATGTTAAGTGAAATAAGCCAAACACAGAGATACAAGTAATATATGATCTCACTTATATGTGGACTCTAAAAAAGTCAAACTTATAGAACCAAAGAAACAATAATGCTTGCCAGAAACTGGGGAGGGGGTGCAGGTGGGGAAATCTTGTCTAAAGGATACAAACTCTTAGTTATAAGATGAATAAATTCTTGGGTCTAATGTGCAGGATAGGAATTAAAGTACATAATACTGTATTATATATTTGAAATTTTCTAGGAGAGTAGATCTTAAGTGTTCTTATTACATACATACAAAAAAAGTAACTATGCAAGGTGATAGATCTGTTAATTAACTTGATTATGGTAACCATTTTAGAATGTATACATTTATTAAATCCTGTTCTACATCTTTTTTAAAAAATCATTGTACCACCTAAATATATACATTTTCCCTTTTTTCCAATTTTTATTTAAATTCTAGTTATTTAATATATAGTGTAATATTGGTTTCAGAAGTAGAATTTAGTGATTCATTACTTACATATAACACCCAGTGTTCATTTTAACAAGTGCCTTCCTTGCTACCTGCCTTCTAGCTCATCCCCCACCAACCTCCCCTCCATCAACCCCCAGTTTGCTCTCTACCATTAAAAGTCTCATAGTTTGCTTACCTCTCTCTTTTTTTTCCCTAAATATATACAATTTTTGTCAGTCAAACCTCAGTTAAGCTTGGTGGGGGGGGGACCAACTCTGTGCCCCCGGCCTTATCTGTCTACTTTTCTCTCTTCTTCCCCTTCCCATCTCTATCTTGAGTTTTGTTCTCAGTTACACAAAACATCTACCACTTTATAGGTTTCTTGTCCTCCCTCACTTCTGGGCCATATATTCGATCACTGCTCTCTTCACCTAGTCAGCTCCTACTCATCCCTCAAGCCCCAGATCATGCTACTTCCTAGAAGCTTCTTCCTTGTATGTACCCCCAAAGCATCTTATCCCTACCCTCATCTTCTGAATTTTAATTTACATAGATTATATACCTTCCACATTTGTCTCACTCCCTACTGGGTTCCTAGGGCCTAGCAAGTCCCTGGAAAACATTATTATCCAATAAATGTTCACTAAATCAAAGTCTGAGTCTTGGATCCTTTTCCTTCTATATAGTAGTTATTAAATCCTATGCAAGTCACCTCACTACACTGAACTCCAGTATCCTTTTAGTAAAACGGGATAATAATACCCATCTCACAAGATTATGCTGAAGGTTAAAGAGCTCACATACACAGGACCCTTGGCATGGTGCTTGACATTGATAATGAACCTATTGTTCTACAAACTGGTGACCCAAGGGTCAATTCTGGCCTGTTAGATGTATTTTGTTAACTCAGACTGTTATTTAACTTTGAATGGTTTTGTATAAAAACTTGAAGTTTTACTTTATTATGAAACAAGGCTAAGAGCTGACAGCCATGAATGAATGCAACATTCAGCCAGAGCCAATAACATCAACCCTTTCTGAACAAAACACGGGGTTCAGTTTGCCACAGGCCTCACTAATCCTTGTGATCTTAACCCTGACCTGCTTCTCAGTTTTAGACTGTGCATAAGACCTTTGCTGTACAAAATTATGGAAGACCATTGAGATGAAAAATATCAACACATGTACAAGATTATACCTACTACATTGGAATTCAGTGTAACTAGCTCTTTCTCCAGATGGCCCACATGTTTAAGCAGCAATTAATTTACAAATATTTTCAGCTATCGAAAAATTCTAGGACTCTAACCCGGGGGTCAGCATTATCACCTCAAGCAGAGGAAGGTACAATGTTCCTTTTGTTTTAGAAGCAGACTGTATGAACTTAGAGAAATGAACCTGGAGAGTGCTTCTTGGAAAACAATTTCCAAACCAGCTTCCACAGGTGGTGCTAAGGGGTATGCTGACCTCACATAGCCCAGGGGAGTTGGCCTTTGCTCAGTTTCTTAAAAGAAAGATGTCAGGCCCAGTGAGCCCCCAGAGGGAGATCAGTCTTCCTCCTGGCACTTGCCATCAGCTGCTGGTGGCATTTCTTCAAATCATCCAGGCATCCTGTTGTGCAGGGTGGGGGCACCCCAGGCTCGTAGCCCACAGAGCCTCTGACTGTGGGATCTCCTTCTTAAAGTCCTGGGATGCTGGTGTTTCATTCCGTCTGAAGGGGGCTTCCCATGTGGTCTCTGATGTTTGGCTTCGTTGTGTCTCTTCAGAGTACAGAAACCTGTGTGAGGAGCCTGATGTCGGCTTCTCTGCAGATCAAACTACAGCATGCTTCAGTAACAAGCTCAGAATTCAGGGTTGCTGGTCAACGCTAATTCTGACTCTGATCCTAATTCATGATTTGACCAAGGGCTAATCAAGGGGCTTTTGTGAATCCCATTCCTCTTTGATGTTTTGGTCAACTCCTGAGTTAAAATAGGTGATTCACACACACACAAATATATATGCACATAAGAGGGTTTATAAATACACACATAAAATCATGCTTTAACTATGACCCAGTTTAATGTAAGGACTAGGAAGCATAGTGGTCTTGATAAAACCAACGGATGTATTTGATAATATTTCCACAAAAAAAAATAAGAAATTTATTTTTCTGACCAAGTTCTAAGACTCCCTAAATCTTGAAGAGATATTGGTGGTGTCTAGAAAAATTTTCTCCTTCAGTCTCATAGTAGAGGTTGTATTTATTTCCACGAAAGTGTTAACATAATAAATAAAGTACATTAGATCAATAAAGAAATATTCATGACAAAATAAGAACGAACCTCATTTATTCTAAAGATTTCTAAAATATTTCCTAAGGAATGTGAGTAAACTGTCCTTGTCCACTAATCTCTAATGCTTCTTGGAATATAGTACCAAATTCCCCTCTCATGGCTCCCAAACAAAGACACATTAAGGGAAATCTTAATCTCAAAAGTGTAGAATTCCAAGTCTCCTTGTCTCCTCTGGGTTTAAAAACAAAAAACAAAAAAAAAACCCCACACACCAAAAAA
This sequence comes from Enhydra lutris kenyoni, assembly GCF_002288905.1. Taxonomy (NCBI): domain Eukaryota; kingdom Metazoa; phylum Chordata; class Mammalia; order Carnivora; family Mustelidae; genus Enhydra; species Enhydra lutris. Next base: position 40,275,801 of record NW_019154101.1, on the reverse strand, counting down.
CAAAAAACAAACAAACAAACAAACAATAGTTTTCTAACAGAAGCAGCATTTCAGGAGCAAAGACTTCAGGGCTTGGTGTCTACATTTTACAGTCAATAAGAAATATTGTTTATAACTTCACGGAAGGTAAAACATTTCACCAAGGGCAAACATTCATCAAGCAATGAATCAACATCCAGTCACCTTTGTCCCTATTCACATGCAGATAACGGCCCAATTTTCCTACTTGTCATTATATGTGACATTTAAACCAAACTACTTTGGACCTACAACACTACTTAACCCCAGGCAAATTAAGATCCCAAACAAACCCTTGCTAATACCTCAGGCCCTCGTAATCTTTTTCTCTTTCTTTTTAGCAAAGCTTGCCAAGAAAGTATACCAAATTCTGCTTGACAAAATGCTTCAGAGAATATACTTTACCCATGCAGAAAAACACAACCTAAAATTGCTTCTTATTGGTAGGTAATGAATTTGGGATGATTTTCCAGTTGGAGATTTTATTTTCTTCCCTCTAAATGTTTCCCCAGGGTAAGAGAAGTAAAATTCCAATCAGACAAGTGGTCTTTTTAAAACTGTATCAAAGTCAAATGAAGGACTGGAACTACTACTACATAGTTGGGTAAAATTAGCTTCTTTACTATGTTTTTTAGTTGATCTCATCCCCATTACCTTAGATAATTAAGAAACAAAATCTATCTACAAAATTAAAAGGACTGTGAAAGACATCTAATTACTAAGCAAATATTTAATTCCTTTTAAAGATCCGATGGAATGCTAAAGCCCATAAAAACATATTTAGAAAAAATATATCAAGTATAGAGAAAAATACAGTGTATATATAAAGTATAGGACATATTATAATATCAAATATAGAGGATATACTTGAGTTAAGAAACAAAAAATATTTTCTTAATTTTTTAAAGGAAGCATTAACAAATGGAATGAAACAGTCTTTTCAACTGACCAATAATTTTCAGAAGCTTTCAATGTATTACATTTAAACTATTATTCAGGCTTTGTTGTCTATACTTCTCAAGTATAATTATGTCACTTGCTTTGGTCATTTTGCTAAATACCTTTCACTGAGCACCTTTCACAGAAGATGCCTCTATTCTATCCTTTTCATAAAGGTGTTTTCTAGTCATTTGATTATGCATCCTCCCTCCAGCCCCCGCTGCCCTATTTAAATCACCTGGTTTTTTATTTTTGTGTCCTGGTCCCATCAGAACAGAAAACTGATCTGCTACTGCAGAAGTATATGGATATTTACTGAATACATACTGTTTACTCATGAACATTGCACAAGCGATTACACTCTTCTCTTTCCCCATTCCCAGGCTCTGGTTAATGGGTAGAATTTTCCATTGGTCCTGCATTTGTATAAAAAGCCCACAGACTGGCTGTGGCTCACGGGGCACCGGTGGTGGTAAAGTTTGTGGACCCATACCCTCAAGCTACTTCTCGGTTAACCGCAAATCTGGTGTAGCTGATTACATAGAGGCAACAGCATGCTTTCATTTGTCCCCACATGAAACCTAAGATCTTTTCTTTTGTCCAGCTACCTTGTTCTCTCTCTTAACAGCTTTAAAAAAAAAAAAAAAAAAAAGATATTTGAGAATCTATGAAAACTCTTTTCTCAAGGGTACAAGTCTGAGCAGACCTCTCTCCCTGGACACACAACAAAATTCAGCCTTCAGTAGTTCAGGGCGAGCCTTGTTGCAATAGGCATTGTGCGGTTTGATGTCATCCTGAAATCCCACACAGGTCCCATTGCAAAAGACCATTTAAGCAATTTCAGGTTGCTGCATGTTTGGTGGCAACGTGCTACTTCAGCTGCAAAGGCTCTGGGTAAATCCCATGAAATAAAATGGTAGGACATATCCAACATGGTGGGAAAATGGAATGCTATGATGGTGGGAAGATTTTATTGTAGTTTATTTTCTCCATCCCAGACAGAGGGATCTGGGAGACTGGGAATATCTCTGGAATCTGAATAAAACTTGTCAGGATTGGGTTCTGGAGTTAGGAGGATAGGTCCACCTCTGGTCCAACTCACTTCAGGGTCCTCCCTGCTCATCCAGGTCCTGAAAAGAAAGTCAACTCCACAGGCAAAACTAGTGTTAACCATGAAAAACTGCTGCCATGATCAGTATCTTGAGTTGGCGGAGTTGCCCTCATTGGTGTAAAGTGAAAGTCTCCGAAAGAAAGATGCGTGACAAAAGCCTGACCCCGACCCTGTACTCCAATCTCTGGCCAGCCCTCTTCCATCACACCTTCATTTCTCTCCGCCAAGCAATTCGTTCCTTCCAGTGTATTCTTGAGCTTATCCTGGGACGAAACACGGAGCCCTGCATGCAAAATATCAATCTCTTGCAGGTGCAAAATGCCAGCACTAAGTATCTCCATCTCTCCAAAAAGGCGAGTAAATAATCATTCACGTGTCCATTGCCACAAGGATTTGCAATATCAAATAGAATGTCAAAGCAGAGAGTGTGAAATAGATAAGAGACCGTTAAGTGTTCCTCATGGAATAATGAATACATTTGTTATTATGCCATGATGCGTTTACTTGCTAAATTTCTTGTATCTGGGGAAGTAATCAATATCTTTGCAGAGTTAGGCACACCTAAGTGGTCTGTGCTTTCTGTTTCTCTTCAGTGACTTTATTCTGGGGTGACAAAGGTGCCGAGGGCAAGGAGCTAGCCACTGGGATGCCGCTCACATGGGCGCTGAGCTCCCACATACCAGACCAGCCAGGAGGGGTGGCCCTGGAGGAAATGGGTAGGTTTCAACCTTCCATAGGAAGGTTTTACAGAATCAGGCTGTAAGGTTTTGCAGCCTCAGTTTGGGATTATTTATAGTAAGACTGGGGTTGGCATAGCTATTAGAAAGAAGACAAAAAGTCAGTTTATTTGCTCTCACATCGATGTTTCAATAAAACACTGCTTTGTTTTCCTGATCTGTAAAAAGGAAGGGTGGGGCTAAACGAACTTGGCCCTGGGAGCTGGTAGACTTCTCTCAGAAAGAAGGTCTTTCAGGGAACATACAAATGAGAACCTTGAAGCTTGAATGTAAAGGTCACATCTTAAAAACGCAGGGCATGAGGAGGGTCATTCAGCCGCTGAATAAATGACTTATTAACCTTGAGCACTGCCACGATTACAGTGTCCTCTAACTTGGACTTTCAAAGACTTTCAGAATCATCTAAGGGAAGGCTCCCATTTCTCAGCTGAAGAATCTGAGGCCCAGAGAGGTGACATTTCTACTAATGGGGCCCTTACTCAGGGCATTTTTTTCACAGCTCATATATAGAATTAAATGCACTAAGAAGGACAATGAGGAACACGAGAAAAGCTGGAAACTAAAATCTTTTTATCAGCTCCTTAAAGTGAGAAGGTTTTTAAAAAAATTGGATTTTTTTTTTTAACTAAGAAATAATTACAAGTGCTACATGCATTCTTACAGTGGGCTGCAGTCTAGCTCATTATTTTCCTCCAAAGAAAAAGAAAAAAAAATGTGTGATGTGTATATAATAACCTCATTGTTCACTTTACAGAAAACAAAAAGGAAAGTTTTAACGAAAGGTACAATTCATTATTTCCGAATCCATACAAATTAAACAGAACAATAACATAGGAAAATAAATCAAACATCTTCATGTTAGACTGTCATTATTAGAACAAAAAACAAGTACCCTAAAAATGGGATTTTCTTCTAAGCATCTTATAACTGAATTAAGTGAAAAATCATTTTAGTAAACATATCATGAATTCAAACTCCAGTGAAACAAGAATTTTAAAACTTACTCAAAGTTAATAGGTAAAGGGAATAGATTCTGTATTGCACGCCTCCCACCAAACACTAAAAATGTAACGGCCAAAGTCTTGCAATAGCACACAGGGCAGAATACCAAAGAAAGCTCACAGCAGGGTTTTGAGACAGCTGGATGTTAATCATGTACAAAACTCTTAAAAATTTAGGATCTGAATCATCATTTTAAAACACACACTCTCTCTTTAGACATTTTGAAATTTTATGATGAGAGTCTAATCATCCAACCATTAAATTTCCGAGCAAAAAAATATTGCAAAAGGCAGGGGGAGGAAGAGTGTTGGAGAGTTTGCATCAGGCAATAAACAAGTTGGAGAAGCAGCCTGATATGCAGAATACTAACATATGCTCCAGCTCGTGCCTCCTCCTGAATGCTACACTCTACCATGTCTAGAAGGTCCACCTTCCAAATGGGGGTGACTTTCTTGATCACACTCACGGATGACATACATTGCCAATGAGTCAGCTCCTAAATTTAGCTCCCTGGCAACTGGACAAGGGATTGTATCATGTACTGCTGATGCACAGTTTAATGGTGAAATGGGGGAAAGGAAATTCTTGGGGGAACTCTCCCAAGGTTGGACTTCCAACTTTGAACCAAATACCTTAGCTGTAAGAGCTGAACATTGAGTAGGCTGTTCCAGGCAAAAAACTTCAGGGTTCAGGTTAAAAATCTGGACTTCTGGGTGCTAGATCTAGAAATGCTCATTTATCATTGTCCAGCTATTATTAATTTCTACTGGAAGTGAAAGCAGGCTTACAGAGGATTAAGGAGGCCAAACCTACTCTTACTCAACTTTTTTTTAAAGATTTTATTTATTTATTTGACAGACAGAGATCACAAGTAGGCAGAGAGGCAGGCAGAGAGAGGAAGAAGCAGGCTCCCTGCTGAGCAGAGAGCCCAATGTGGGGCTTGATCCTAGGACCCTGGGATCATTACCTGAGCCGAAGGCAGAGACTTTAACCCACTGAGCCACCCAGGCATACCTCTTACTCAATTTTTAAGTTTCAACAAGAGTTCAGTGAATCTTCAAAGGGCTATTGGAGGAGTTGAAAAGGCAGAACAAAAGAAGCTAACATTAAATTGAAAAATACTTAATTGCTAAGCTACAAGATAAGCATTTGAGTGATCTTTTTAAAGACAAAGTGCCCAGGTCTATCTTTGGAGGTCATGGCTTTGATACAAAATCTTGCAAAGCCAGTGGCCATTTTCTTGACAACTTTTCTAGGTGTGCTTCCATTTCAATATTAAGGAAATGACATCCTAGAAATGTATTTCTTTTAATAAGGATACTTCCCATTGAACCTGTCTTAAATGGAAAGAACACAAGGATACTGGTTTCTTTGGGTAAATGTTTAAGTTAAAATGTGTGTTTCTTTAATTTGTGAGGAAGATTTTAGCATTTTAAACACATTCTAGGGTTGGTTCCTCCATGAAAACTGGCTAGATTTTGCAGAGCTCTGCTTCATTTTATGTTTATCATCTCTTACCATTAAGCCTTTTTAGCTATAATATATGTGGTTTCCATCATAAGCTCTTCTTTGTTCCTTCTCTACCCTTAAAAAAGAACCTGCAGTATTCTTGGCCTTTACTGCCAGCAGCAACCTTTTCTAATAAAAATAAATCAATAAATAACTATCTCAATTAGAAGTTGTCTCTCCTAAATGGTTATTAAAGATTACCTAATACCAGAATAAAACAAGAAAGAGCAGTAAGTGGAACAATGAGATTGTGTCAAGAAGCAATCATATGCAAAAAAAAAAAAAAAAAAAAAAAAAAAGCATGGGGACCCAAGATTGGAAGATAAATGTATAAACAAATAAGTGCATTCAGTTCTGAAGACACAGGATACATGGAAGGAGAGAGAGGAGGATGAGATTTAATTCTGACCCTACCATTTTCCAGTTTTATGACTGTGGGGAAGTCATTTCACTTTCTTCCACTTGTGCAAAGGGGATGAAGACATTCACGTGCCTCTTTAAACATTTCTTATTGTAAAACTATTCACATACACACAATAGAGTAGTATAATGAATACCATGCTCTCATCACTCAGAATCGACAATTTTGGAGATGTTAACATACTGGCTTCACTTATTTCTTCCCTCCTGAAGTATCTTAAAGCAAACTCCTAACATTGTATTTTTTTTATCCCTGTATACTTTAGCACACCTTGATGAACAGTATGAACACTTTCTTATAGACTCACAAAAATTTAATAATTCTTTTGCAATTACTATGTATCAAAACTATAATTCAAATATTTTTGTCTCAAAATTTACTTTTTATAGTTAGGAAAAAAAAAAAGATGACCTATACTTGAGGTTTTAGGATATAGGCTGCCGACCCAAATAGAATGGATGTTCAAATTGATAAACCTGAGTAACTGTTACCTCATGATGTTCCAAGAGTGAATATATATAAATCCTTCCAAAGAAAGATGCAAAGAAAACATTCACAAGCACATTTTCAACTCTTCTTAATCAGAAAGGAGACAGCTGTGAGGAAATGCAAGTCTTATGCTAGCCTCTACTATTCCTATAGGCCTCTGGCTAACAGAATCTGGAAGAGGTAGCGCCCCCACTTTGCTCAAGGAGCCCACAAAGATGAAGATGAGTCATGGGTAACTTCTCTGGGATCCCCAGACAGAAGCTCCATTCTTCGTGACCAGTGTGGGCCTAGCTTTGAACTATACAGGCAGCTTAGGGAGAGACAGGTCTTATTGAAAATGCCATTCACACTCATGAACATATACATTGGCTATATGGAATAAAACTAATATCCTTATGTTGAAAATACATGCATTTTCATAGACCCAAATACTGGATAATGTTCAGCATTTTTAAAATTAGAAGCTTCATTAATTGTGCTCTTGTATTCTGTTAATAATTCATATAACTACAGTATGATACTTAGAATGGTAACTACCTTCTAGTTAGCGATTCTGGCTTCCTGGCCAGAATCTGGATTCCAAGACTATAAAAATCCAAAAGAGGTTAGAAACTGAGTAACTTTCATTTGCCAAGTACTTGCAATTTACAGCTTAAGTGATTAACTTTGTTTCATCTATCTTTACCAGAACACATAGCATCCTGCCTGCACGGAACTTGTCAACTGATGTTTGCGTATTTGTGTTAATGACACTATCCTACTGGGAAAAATCAGTCAGCATTTGGTGTGACACAAATTAATAAATATATTTCAATACATTGGCCTATCAGCTCATCAGATAAAAAATGTATTAATATATTTGTTTTCTATCAAGATGCATATACAAGTAACACAAAATAAATTTAACAGCACTATCCCTGAATTCTAGAAGGTCACCATCTACAACAGAACATACTCAAGTTGACAGACTCAGGAAGAATAACTGTGCACATAATTGAGTCCGTAATAGGGCTATAAAAATGTCTGGCATCAAGGACTGAAACATCCCACATTTATTTGCTCAAGGATGACTTGGCCAACCAAGTCACGTGTGTCACGGCACAAACAGTCACCTGGGGCCCACAAGTCACAAAATAGTGCCACACAGCCTAAGGTAAGCCCTGCTGGACCCAGCTGAATTTTAAAGCAAGCTTGGGATACAGGTGAACATCAACACCAGCACATACCAGACACTCACGTCTCACATTCCTAATCAAGTTTTTCAAAGCAGTTCCCTTTGGCTGTGATTCATAGAATGGATGAAGAAAATGTAATTATGCTACTTTAAAACAAAATCAAATTGCCAAAGTATAGGTCTAGGCAGAAAAATATCTTGATGTAATTCCTTTGAAGCCTTTGGTGAACAAATGGAAAAATTTCAGTAGTGTAGATAAATGGACTAATGTTCCTAACTGACATATAATAAGTAAGTTACATGTGCCATAACCATCCTATTTCTTATCAAGAGGCAAAGCATTTTCAGAGAGTCATTTTTTAAAATATCATCAAATGTGATTCTTTTCTTTGCTTTACACGATATTCCCCCCCTCCCCCAAATATTTGGTGGAAAGAGAGAGAGATAGCACATGAGCAAGCAGGTATAAATGGTAATGCTTTTCTCTGTAGTCCCCATTACCATTACTAAATGTAATTGAATGTATTAGCAGGTCTCTGTAGGAATGTGATATGCTAACACACTCTAATTTTCATTAGTTTCTCAAAACTGTCATGCAAGGAATTTAAAACATGTGCATGAGAGAAATTAATAATGGTTGGTACTGAACAAAAGTATTAAACTGGCTTAAGAAAGAAAAAAAAAAAAAGCAGAACTTGCCTAGGAAAAGGAAGACACTTAAATCATCCACAGGAAAGCCTTCTGATGACGGACCACCATTCATTTTTCTGAAACAGCTGCTCTGCCGAAGAGTGGTAACAAAGAAGGCTTCAAGTCCCCATCATGGTGAACATCCTTTTTTTTCCCCCACTATTGTAGATATAGGGGAGCTAAAAACACTGATGAGATTAAGGGTTTCTCTCTCTCTCTCTCTCTTTTTTTTTTTTCCCCAAAATGAAAAGGTATACAAAGCTGAGTGGTTTTCAGTTAGACTACATTTCTGTTTGAGAAGACAGTCAATGGAAAAATCAGTTTCTGCTAAGAAGTTAATACCTGGGCACTGTGGGGAGTTTCAAGATGGCAGCCATCTTCTGGTCCTTCATCCCTTATATCTAACAAGCACATTAGGATTTAAGTATGCTTTCAGGTAGTGTTTCTTCCTTTCTTTCTTTCCTTTTCTCAGATTTTATTTATTTGACAGAGAGTGAGAATGTGCGCACAAGCAAGGGGAATGGCAGGCAGAGGGAGAGGGAGAAGCAGACTCCTGGCTGAGCAGGGAGCCTGACATGGGGCCAGATCCCAGGACCCAGGGATCAGGACGTGAGCCGAGGGCAGATGCTTAACTGACTGAGCCCCCCAGGTGCCCCTGGAGCATTTCATTCTATCAGTGAAATGGCCCCAAGGGAGATAAGTAGGTATTATCCACTGAATAGATAGGAAAACTGTGGTTCAGAGACATAAAGTCATAACCTGCCCGTGATGACATAGGTTCAATAGGCATCTGAAATTAGTTTACTCTGTTACATGTAATGTTTATGAAGAGCCCTTTATGTCCCCAACTCTTTGGCACTGAGCTGAATATAGAGAGGCACCCCTCGCCCTTCCTGGACTCCCTCCCTTGTGGCTATGGGATTTCCCCTCTGTTTAAGATGAGGAGGGTCTGGCAGATGGAGCCCTGTTGCCTGGAGTGTCTTACTGGCCCCAGAAAATGATGGCTGTCCAGGCTTGGGCTGCTCTGTGCCAGATGAACAATTCTCCACGGTCTTCTAGCACCCACTTTCAACCTGATGCTCAACCACTTCTCTCTCTTTGCTATCTCCATGTGGCTGGAAGATTACTGCCTGGGATGAGTAATTCTAAGATGTATCCCTCTATTTACTTAGAGTGTTGTTGCTATTGTTGGGATGTGTTTGTGTGTGTGTGTGTGTGTGTGTGTGTGTGTATTCTTCACTAAGTCTATTGCTTGGTCTGAATTATAAGTATATTTAAAATTAATCTGCTGACCATCTCCTAACATGAGGTAGCAGCAAGAGACCATAGGTCCCAGGGGTTAGAGTTTAGCTCACACCATGAACAGTAACATTTAACACTGGGTGGTGGTCGGCCACATGACTGACCCTTTAGAAGGATTATTAAGTGTAAAAAAGTTAAATAACTTGAGAAGCTAGATCTTCACCCAGGTCTACCTGACCCCAGAGTCCAAATACTTAATCACTGGGCAGCAGCACCCCCAGCTACCTTGGCCACAGAAGTAAATAAGAACCTAGATGTCCATCAACAGACGAATGGATAAGAAGATGTGGTATATATACACAATGGAATACTATGCAGCCATCAAAAGAAATGAAATCTTGCCATTTGCGACGACGTGGATGGAACTAGAGGGTATCATGCTTAGCGAAATAAGTCAATCGGAGAAAGACAACTATCATATGATCTCCCTGATATGAGGGAGAGGAGATGCAACATGGGGGGTTAAGGGGAATAGGAGAAGAGTAAATGAAACAAGATGGGATTGGGAGGGAGACAAACCATAAGTGACTCGTAATCTCACAAAACAAACTGAGGGTTGATGGGGGGAGGGGGGTTGGGAGAGGGGCGGTGGGGTTATGGACATTGGGGAGGGTATGTGCTATGGTGAGTGCTGTGAAGTGTGTAAACCTGGCGATTCACAGACCTGTACCCCTGGGGATAAAAATATATTATATGTTTATAAAAAATAAAATAAAAAAAAAATAAAAAAATAAAACCAATAAAAAGTGACAGACACAGGAATATCATGACAAGGTATCTTATTTTTGATAATCCAGGCCAGCTGACAAAAAAATGAAAATGAGGGGATTTTGTCATTTCTTTCCTATGGTTTCATGCAAGTATCTTGACCACATGCTCATAACAATGAATTACGCGGGAGAGACTCTAATTTTTCAATTTTTGGTGGTGGATGTCTAATTTCTCAACTCTTGATAAGGCTGTCATCTCTATTTGCTTCAAACATGACTGAAAACCTCCTGAAAAGGGACGTTTCTTGGTGTTCGGAGGAAGTAAGTCCTCCTATATATTACATAAATTTTCTTGCATTCTCATAGCCCCTCGACCTTTCTAGATACACCAGTCATTCGTGCTGTCCTCTTCTTGAAACTCCCAGATGTAGCCACCTGCTGGGCACCTTGCCAGATGTCATCCTGCCTTCTAATAATATATGAACATATCATTTTTCCTGACTAAACACCAAACTTAAGACACCAAAGACTTTACTCAATGCATCTCTATATGCCCAGCACCTACTACAGTGGCCAATACATGGTAGACAATCAAATTACTCTTGGTTGAATTAATTACTGAGTGAAAGCCCACACAGATTCTACTGTAATAATAGCGTCAAAAATAAGTTTGTATCACAAAGGACCCCAACCCAGTGGCTTGCAAGGTCAAACATGTATTCTTGTGCTCATAGATTTGCACAGTTGAGCAGATCTGAGTGGGCTTCAAGGTTGCAGATCAGCTGGGCTTGGCCCCAGGCAGGTTGGCTCTGGCCTGCTCCATATGTATTCATTCTAGGTCCCAGACTGAAGGGACAGTGTCTATGCGGGCATCCTCTTTTCATGGCAGATCATTGGTGCATGAAAGGCAAGTCAAAGAGTGCTAGCACATTTTAAGTCCTCTACTTGCTTTACATCTCTTAATATTCCACTGACTAAAGCCAGTCACATCAACCCAAATTAATGAGGTGGGAAGCACATGCCACCCACATGGAGAGCAGCTGGGGTGGGGGTAGAGGAGGGTTCGTGGGTTTATTTGCTAATAATCTAAACCACCACAACTATAAAATCATCTTAAATTAAAATGGACTGAAGCAGAATTAAGACTAAATGTTTGGGAGCTGCAATTAGAAATGACTTTAGAAGAATATGAGGATATCAGAGTAGATCAATTCTAGTTCAAATTCCAACCTCATACCCTACTTTTCTCATATGTAACACTGAGGATATGAATAGGTCCTACTGCATAAAATGGTTAGGAAAACTAATAAAATAATCCATGTAAATTGTTTTGGAATTTGTGTTATGAATATCATAAAAGACCCATTTTGGTCCATTTTAACATGTATGCAATAAATGTCCAGGTGATGATGATGGTAGTGGTGGTGGTAGTAGGGATGAGAAGGAGGAGGATGGTGATAAGCCACAAAAAATTTCAGTTACTTACCAATGAACTGGTTTTTAATATAAATTGAAACAATTTCAGGATATTATACAAACCAACCAAACATAACTATGTACATGGTTGGCTCTGCCAAAATTCTCAATGTAATATATGGTGAGTACTATAAAATTTTGGCTCCTAAAATGGTTCTGTGTATCTCTGGGTATAGCCATTTGCTACTCCCACTCTATCTCTGAGCCTTCTTCTTTCCAAGGTCCTCTGCGTCCCACTGTGGGGTTTAGCTCTTCTCCTTTTTTTTATCCTTTTCTATTTCATACTCATTCAACTTACTATGCCAAACCATCTCTCTCACTTTCCCTTTCATATCTTCCCTAAATAAGCTCCCCTCTGGCTAAGCTAAAAAGATGCCAAGCTTTTTTTTTTTTTTCCTACATTTACATCTATTTGGCATCAATTCAATTATATCATATTTGTATTATGTTGCAGAAGACCTAAATCTAGTAAGGAAAGAAATCCATCTCCTTAAAATACATTTAATCCTGGGTTAAACATCTGACTCTTGATTTGGGCTCAGATTAAGAATCTTTTTCTTTCTCTCTCCCTCTCCCTGTCTCTCTCTCCAAAAAAAAAAAAAAAAACACAACTTATCCAACAGATGAGATAAAACTTCAATGCCTCCAGAAAATGAAAGAATAGAAAGGAGATATACCCACGCAATGGAGTATTATTCAGCTATACAAAGGAATGAAATACTGATTCAAGCTACAACATGGATAGACCTTGATAACATTATGCCCAATGAAAGAAACCCATCAAAGAAGACCATATATTGATCTAAAAGACCATATGTATGATTCCCTTTACAGTAAATGTACAGAATAGGCAAATCTTAAAAAGAGAGACAGTAAATTACTAGTTGCCAAGTGCTAGCAGGGATGGAAGTTGGAAAGAAATGGGGGTGGGGTGACTGCTAAGGGATACAGGGTTTATTTATGAGGTGATGAAAATGTGTTAAAATTGATTATGGTGGTGGTTACATAATTCTGAACATACTAAAAATCACTGAACTGTATACTTTGTGATTTGTAAGGTATGGAGTACAACTCAAACTATTTTCTTTTTTTTTTTTTTTAAAGATTTTATATATTTATTTGACAGAGAGAGATCACAAGTAGTCAGAGAGGCAGGCAGAGAGAGAGAGAGGAGGAAGCAGGCTCCCTGCCAAGCAGAGAGCCCGATGCGGGGCTCAATCCCAGGACCCTGAGATCATGAGCTGAGCTGAAGGCAGAGGCTTAACCCACTGAACCACCCAGGCGCCCCTCAAACTATTTTCTTAAAGAGGAAAATGGATGTAGTTTTTTGCACATACAAAAAAGTGAATTCATGAAAGAAAGGAGGAATTAGCAGATCTTGTTGTAATAAAAACTCATTATCTGAAATTTTTTAATTATATTTGAATTGCCAGATCAAGATCAGTGCTTTGCATAGAGGCAGTGTGTGTTGGCCCCCAGAGGAAATCATTTCCACACCAATACCAGTATTTTCCTTTACTTGGAAAAAGAGCAGTTGTCAGCCTTTGGGGGTATAGGCTTCTTCCCTAAGGCTATCTCCACAAAATGCCAGATTGCACTGTGCAAGCAGAAGATGTCCTCAGTCACTCCCACTCCATTCAGCAACCAGCAAAGCTAATAATGTCACTGGATATTTTGCTCCCAGTGACAGGGAATAAGAAACTGCAGGCTTCAGGTCAGGAAACCTTACAGAGTAGTGACAGTAGAAGGTGCCAGCTGGAATTTCTCATCTTTTCAAACCAAGTAACATGTAACCCTAGTGAAAGTTTATCTATAATAATTACTACAATTTTAAAGTAAGCAATTGGATACTTTTGCCTCAAAAATGCTATATTTGGTACATTTTGGAAGAAACCTCATGAAGCCTTAGGTGTTGAATGAGATGGTCTCTTATTTTTTTTAAGATTATTTATTTAGGGGCACCTGGGTGGCTCAGTGAGTTAAAGCCTCTGCCTTCAGCTCAGGTCATGATCGCAGGGTCCTGGGATCAAGCCCCACATCGGGCTCTCTGCTCAGCAGGAGCCTGCTTTCCTTCCTCTCTCTGCCTGCCTCTCGGCCTACTTGTGATCTCTGTCTCTGTCAAATAAATAAATAAAATCTTAAAAAAAAAGATTATTTGTTTAGAGAGAGAGAGAGAGAGAGTGAAAGAGCATGAGTGGGGGGAGGGGCAAAGGGAGAGGGAGAGAATCTCAAGCAGACTCCACGCTGAGCATGAAGCCCGTCTTGAAGCTTGCCCACCACCCCAAGAAGACCCCGGCTGAAGCCAAGAGTCTGATGCTTACCAACGGAGCCACCCGGGGACCCCAAGATGGTCGCTTTCAAAAGAGCATCCAGAAAACAGGAATGCCGGTCCTTCTGTCACTTCATTCAACTTCCCCCTTCATCCAAGGGTTATAGGGGGACACTGTGTTTTTATTCTTTTCCTTCCACAGTACCTGTGGCATAGAAAGTACTTAATGGTACTTTCTTCTTAATAGAGAGTACTTCCTTCTTAATAGAGAAGGAAGGAGGAGGAATGCGAAGATGATGGAAGAGAAAGAATGTGGAAAGGAGGGAGGAAGAACTTATATGAACTGTAGGACACTTTAATTAGTATTAAACACACTGTTAAAATTTTAAATCATGATGCTCAAATAGGGGAACTAATCTAATACCTGTCATAGCATCAATTTGCAAAGAATAATATTTCCAGGTCTATTCTTTTTAAAAGCACATTAGCCATTTACACACACTTGCGAATTTTATTACTCAGTACTAGGTTGGAAGTGAACAAACAGCCCAAGAAAGAGTGTTGTCACCAGACACTCATCGAGCTTGTGGTCTGAATCCTCCTGACCCTTGGATCCTTCTTGTGTAAGGAGTAGGTGAAAAACTGGGCAGTTTGGTCTTATGAAAACCCAAGGATCATGACTCATTAAAAACTCTTCAGTGGGGTGCCTGGGTGGCTCAGTGGGTTAAAGCCTCTGCCTTGGGCTCAGGTCATGATTCCAGGGTCCTGGGATCGAGCCCTGCTTCGGGCTCTCTGCTCAGCAGGGAGCCTGCTTCCCCCTCTCTCTCTGCCTGCCTCTCTGCCTACTTGTGATCTCTGACTGTCAAATAAATAAATAAAAAATCTTTAAAAAAAGAAAAAAAACCCTCTTCAGTGGATAGAAGTTGGACTTCAGCTATTTCAGAGCCCATCAGAGCACCGCTGATGGTTAAAATGGAGAAGTGGCCCAGGGAGGAGATTGTTGACGCACTACCACGAGAAGAAACCGTGTAGTCAGAAACAGGGATAACAATCCATACACAAAGTAAAAGTGGATAACTCTGTGACCCAGCACAAGTGGCTAGTGTTTTTACCATAATGCATATCATAGCTCACGCTGGCTCTGACCATCCAAAAATGTGAGATCATATGTTGCCCTGTCTTAAATATCCTTTTTCTTTTTTTTTTTTTAAAGATTTTATTTATTTATTTGACAGAGAGAGATCACAAGCAGGCAGAGAGAGAGGAGGAAGCAGGCTCCCTGCTGAGCAGAGAGCCCGATGCGGGGCTCGATCCCAGGACCCTGAGATCATGACCTGAGCCGAAGGCAGTGGCTTAACCCACTGAGCCACCCAGGCGCCCCCCTAGATATCCTTTTACTTCTCTTTCTTACTATCTACTTTAAAACCAACTGGCACCCTCAAGCCTTTCTCATACTTGATGCTAAATTATATCCTCTGTCTGATACATATATGACTGGTTTGAATATCCGAAATGCAAGGCTTTTCATCTATTCCCATTAAATTTCATCCTATTGGACTTCCTTGTCATTCTACCCCTTGGAGACCCAATTAGAGACTGATTTTGCCTTCCATCACATTAATACTTTCCCTAGTTTTATATTCAGGAATATGATCAGCACCAATATTTTTATCTTCACCTAAGAAATTTAGAAAATGAAAAACATAAGAAACAGAAGAGGAAGCTCTGTGACATTCCACTGAAGAATGCATTCTAGAATGCCATCAATAGAATAAGGAGCCCTGTTGAGGACGGTCACTCAATCAATTAATGAACCCAAACAAAGATGTTATCAAAGGAGTCAGTAGTTTTCCACCTCTTCTCCAAAGAGTTGTGAGTTTTAGGGGCTGCAGGGGTAAAGAAGAAAGCAAAGAAAGGGTGCTCTCCCCTCTCCCTAAGCTAACCCTTTTCCTCTTTCTTTCTCCTTCTTTCTTGCATAGTGCTTTTCTCATGATCTTCTGTTAAAAAAAAAAAAAAAAATTCTGTGTTCAAATGAACCTTTGAAAACCAGTGATTGAGACCAAAATTCTCTATTTCCTACGAGTACATCATGAGAGCTTATGACAAACATCTTTTGAAATTTGGTGAGATTTTACTGACCTTCCCTCACCAGCACTCCTGTAATCCTACCGTAAGATCAAACAATCTTAGCAAATCCATGTTGGGTCCTAGTCCTCCCCTGCTTTTTAAATTTTTTTAATTCTCAAAATATTTTTTTTTTAAGAAATTATACTGGGATGGAATGAGCACTAAGTTTATTATTTTTGAAAATTAGGGCCACACTTAACCAAATGACAGAATTTTAGAAATTGTCATTTTTTTCCCCCACAAATCCTTACAAATGATCAATTTTGGTCCATGAATAGGATTTACATTTGTTCTGTATATTAGAGTGTAATTCATATTAAGGGGTTAGAGTCATTTAAGGAAGCCAAAAGCTGTCTTCTAAGTTTCTACTTGGGACCTTATTCTTCCTTACCTTAAAGCTTATGAGTAGATTCAAGAAAGTTTGTCAACATCCAGGAAACAAACAATAAGCAAATCTATCAGCAATATCTACTGTCCTTAATAATATTTTCCTTCATAAAGAACTGTATGTTTTCTCAGACTAAAGATATTTTTTTCTAGGCTTCTCATTTAGTATTCAGTAACTATTTTGTACAAAGTCCTAGGCATTAGGCTAGGGTGGCCACAATTATTAACCCTTCTGTACTTATCAAAGATATAGAACAATGACTTAGTGCCAGGAGACATCTGTACAGAAAAAAAAAAAAATGTAAAACAGATGAATGTGAATAGTGTCTTTAAAACTCTAATAAAATTTCATTTTTGCCAGTAGCTTGCTTTTGTTTGAGCCAAATTTCATTTAGGTACAAGGCTGGCAATACTTTAGGCTGTCATCCAAATATAAAGAAATTTTCACGCAGATTTACTAGATAGCACTGCAAATTCTAGACTGGGCATCATAAAGAGCACAGGAAAAGGGAAGGATAATTATGTAAAGCCAACATTTGAATGCATTGTGTGTGGCTGGCAGCCTTCTCCTGACTCACATTAATATTCACATCGGGCACTGTTTAATGATGCCATTCAGAATGGGGATATGGAGCAGGAAGAGGTATAGAGGCAATCAAAAAATAATTTATTGCAATAGAAATATTCCTCCTTTTGAAGCATCATTTAAAAAAGAGGCATTTTTTTCCCGGTCCCTAATTTTACTAAATAGATTCTCTGCCCTGTCAAAACCCCAAGGATTCTTTATGAGAAATATAAATTGGTATAATAAAAAATTCCTACATAAAATGTATATGGCTCAGGTGCCATACTACACAGATCCTTTCAAATCATCAGACTGTGTTAAACATAAGCAAGAGCCTCCTGTCGGTCAGGAGGTGCGTTTCTAAATATCATTACCCAGTTTATCCGGGTAACTTTGGAAAGCTCAAAGAAAATGCTTCTGCTATCTTTTGTACTCCAAGTCGGTCTAATATTGATATTCAAATTAAAATTACATCCAGGAATGAGAAATCTTCAGATTATTTCCAACACTGAATTTCAAGGGTTAAAGTCTCTCTTCTTAGGTAAATATTTCCCGATAGTTCCAAAGCCATTGCTTTTGTGCCATTAGTAAAGGGATGGAGTCCCATATATAATCTTTACCAGAAACCCAGAAGAAAGAGAAAGAGGAAGAGGAAGACAAATAGAATTACAAAAAAACAACAGCAACACCGACTCACATTTTTTAGCATAAATTATGTACCAAGCCCTCTGCTAAGTGTTTCAAATGCATGATTTTTGTTATTCCCCAAAAGCACCTTATGAGGTACATACTATTATTATTTCCATTCTAAAAATCTGGAAACTGAAAGGACAGTTTTCCAAGGTTATATAGCTTATCTAAAATGCATAAAAGTAACACTAATTACAAAAGCTAAATCTATATTAAAGTAATAAGGAGGTGGAACAATTATGAATGAAAATATAGATCAGAAGACCTCTAGTAACTCTTGGCTGACTAGAAAATACTTCCTAGAACAAAAAAAAATGGAAGCAATTGATGTTTTTAGGCTGGATAGCACCTCTATCAATAGGAAGATATTTGATTGCAAGTAACAAAACAATTGCAGTGGCTTCAGTAAACATGGGTTTAATTTTCTTAAATGCAGCAAGACATCTTGAGATAGTTGGTTGCTGGTATTGGTTCAATGTTTAGGCCAGTGACACTGCAGTACTCTTGGCCATCTCCTTATGGTAACAAGAGAGCTGCTGCAACTCCAGCCATCACATTAGTCAAAGAAGTGAAATAGGTGCTGTTAAATATGTCAAAAAAGCAAAAGATTTCCCCAAACCACTACCTTTTTCCCAATTAGAAAACTTCCAGCTCTCCTAGGCCAGAACTAAGTCACAGGACTACTTTTAATTGCAAAATAGGCTAGGAAATACAAATAAGATTGTGGTAACTGGTTTGACCATTTGTGACCATCTGGAACAAAGCACCCTGCTGCCTGGAACTGAAATGGGGTTACATGAGCAAGTTGGGACTGGATTTGGAGTTCATTTGGTTGGCCACTGTTCCTTAGGGATCTGAAAACTTTTTCAGTAAAGAACCAAAGAGTAAACATTTCAGACTTTGAAGGCCACATATAATCTCTGCCACTTATTCATCTTTTGTTTTGTTTTAGTGACCTTTAAAAAATTCTTAGCTCCTGGGTGATCTAAAAATCAGCTGTGAGCGGGGCTATAGTTTGCCAGAGGTTTAGGATAAGGCTTCAGATACCAAGGAACTCTAAGTAGCTAAGGCCACTCTGAGCCTTAACATTTCCCTCTACCTATAGTTTTATTTTCTCAAAAGAATTAAGAATGGGAGTTCAGAAAACCAGATTCCTAGCCTAATAAATAATAAATAAATGTGTCAATTAATAACTGAGGCAAGTCATTTCAGTAACTCCCCTATTCAATTTAGTTCTTTCAGCCAGGCTGAATTCTACAGAGTGAAAGAAAGGTCAATTTGCCGAGCCACAAGCCCCTTCCAGCTCTAATACTGAGTGATTCAAACATCAGGAAAACATAAAACAGGAAAACAACAGCATTTCTCACAATGACAAAAAGCCTAAACAGTGAGCACACTGCCTCCCTGTTAACCACAGAATATTAGTGAATGAGCCTACAGTCCCAGGTCTCCTTTGGCAGGCAAGGGATGGTCACCGACAGTCACATGGACCTCCCCAGCCCCCACCTAAAACCCTTGCCAGTGGAACAACTGGTCTAGAAAGAAGTTACCCACTTCTCTTCATCTCCGTGCTCAATCTCCACTCTAACTGTCCAACAACACCCTGTCTCCTCCCCACCATGACCAAATGCACAACTGGAGGAGAACTGTCCTAAACAGGCAGTTTTTAATTTAAAAACAACAAAAACCCAAAAAACTAATTAAAGAAATCAAGCTCTTCTTGAACTCTTTCCATAATCTTCCTGTGTTTGTTTTAACATGAAAATAATGTTTTTAATTACTTCACATTAAGCAAAACGGATGCTCCAGGAGTATGAGCTGTGGTTCCCGTGGCCTGTGTTCCTGGGGAACCCCCACAGGTCCGGGGGGCTGGGGCAGTATGCGTGGTCTGGCCGGGACCCATGGCTAGGCCTGCTGGCTAAGCTTCACTTTTAGGTTCCTTATGAACTTCACTGGAGGGGTTTAGATTTTCTCCCTTTGATTTTAGAATTACAGAAATTTGGAACGTAAAATAAATGTACCCAGGAAATAAATAATAATAAAAAACAAATGCATATGGCCTTGGTTAAATTTCAGTCTAATTGAAACATCTTAACTGGCATCCACCATTTGCCAATTCTTCATTTCTCTAATGCATTCAATCTTACTTAAATGTAATGGCCCTTTGAGATCTTAAGTTTTCAGATACACTAGGCATAACACAGAGTTATGATGAGCAAAAGCTTATTTTTTCACAATATACTCGGTTTTGAGGAAGAACTGTTGCAAGTAGCTGCTGAGTTATATTATTTTCTTCAATGAAAATGTTCTAACAGGAAAATAGATCATGGAAATGGCAAAGATAATCTCAGATTACTCCATTTTCCCTATTCTACCTCTTACAAGGCTAATTTAATATTTGCTACAGTTCAATAGCATAGCATAGGTCCTCAGATATAAATGTATAATTTTTGTGTCAAGTCCTTCCATATGCAAATGATCTTTGACATTTGTCCTCTGTGGCTAACTATTCACTAATCCTATTGTGTGTGAGGACTTACTGAAAATAATAGCTAAATAAGCAATAAGAGTAGTAGGCATGTTCTGAGGAGTCTATGCAGTTCTTCAGGACCCCTCTTGATTTCCCCCTGCCCTTCTCCCCACACCCACACAGCTGCCATGATTGTAAGTCATAATCTCACAATCCGGAGAAGCTCAATAAACCAGGGCAGACCATCCATTCAAAAATGTGAGATTGTGACCAAGTGACTCTCTTCATTTCGGGTTGGTCTCTCAAACAAGAAATGTTGCTGGGTCTGTTGCTGGGTCACCTTCCTGCCATATGGCCTATGAAGTGAAGAAAGCCAGCCTACACCAGGAGAGACAGAAAAACGTTCCAGGTGTCTTTAACAATTCACAATTTAACAATTTAGAGTTTAGCAATTCTAGATCTTTCCCTAGGACTCTTTATCTCCAGCATCTCTCCCCTTTTTTAACCCAAGAAGTAAAGATAAGTACATAAGAACCTCACTCACATTGTATTACTCTGCTACATAAACCTTCACCAACCCCCCAGATTCCAGAATAAAATTCAAACTCAGTAGCCGGGCATATAAGACCTTGTGTGACAGCTTTCCGATCCATCTTTTCAGCCTTATTGCCAAAGGGCTGTCCCCAATACACACACACCCACAAACACATACAAACACAGAAATATATATGGTTCCTTCTTCCAACCTTGTCTCCCCTTGAATTCCCCCCCACGCACAGACAATCTCAGCGTCCAAATCGAACCCTCTTTAAGAAAGTGTACTCACTGTCTTCACATCAGGACACACATGGGAAACGATGCTATTTGCATGGCCTGCGAGGTGAACAGAGCTGCTGGTGACCTCTGGCTGGTCACATCCTCCAGCTGACTGATTGCTAAGGGGATAGTGGCTTAGTTCAGCAGCCTCCTATCCTCAGCAGGAACACAGTCTCCTTCATGGAGTCCCGTAAGGGAGTCCCCCTGTAGGAACACAGTCTCCTTCATGGAGTCCCGTAAGGGAGTCCCACTGCAGGAACACAGTCTCCTTCATGGAGTCTCTCTGGGTCTGGCTGGAAGGATCTTATGGCTCTTATAACGCTTAATACCTCTGCCTTGAAGCTAAATTAATTATGCCTATGTCTCATTTCCCCCATACTGTGAATTCCTTGCAGGTGGAATTCCTGCCCAGGCTTTGCCCATAATTGGTGCACAGCAAACGCTGTGAACTGTGATCTTCCTTCTGAGAGCAGAGCTAAGTAGAGATGTGGTCAAAGTTGGCTGTGAAGGTGTGCTCCAGGGGTAGGGCTCAGGCTGGAATTTGTGGGCATTACAGGCAAGAGAAGGGCCATAAAAGGCACAGAGAAGAAAAGGAACAAGTGAACTATGCAGATAGTGCTCTGAGTTGCTGAAGTTGAAGAAGGAAAAAATGAAATCCACGGGGCTGCCCGGCAAAGAGGAAGACCAGGGTCCTTGTTCTTTTTTTTTTTTTTTTTTAAGATCCTTGCTCTTTGCGGTAAGGATTATACGTGGTTCCAAGTATGAAACACCAAGATTCCTCTGATTTTGATTACATGCCCTATACTTCATATAGAATCCATAACAACTCAAATGGTACTAATGTATCACTAGACCATTAACCAGCAAAGAATTAGGCTGAAGCTTCCCTCAGTCTACTCGGACTCCACGAGAACTTCTGTAATAGATCCATCGGGCACAGCTGCAAGGGTTTGTGGCATCCTAAGGACCTGGGTGTCAGTCATTTAGGGGTAATCACCACTAGATGGCACCTTCCATTGCCAGGCAGCCTAGCTCTGCTGTAGGAGGCAGGCCTCTCTAGACACTGGATCATAATGTCTGTTCCAAACACCTTCTTCTTTTTTTTTTTTTTTTTAAGATTTTATTTATTTTATTTGACAGACAGAGATTACAAGTAGGCAGAGACGCAGGCAAAGAGAGGCAGGAGGAAGCAGGCTCCCTGCTGAGCAGAGAGTCTGATGCGGGGCTTGATCCCAGGATGCTGGGATCATGACCTGAGCCGAAGGCAGAGGCTTTAACCCACTGAGCCACCCAGATGCCCCAATGTTCCAAACGCTTTTGAGACCACCTCTACCTCCTGATGCTGCCGACAGGTTTCTCCCAGCTGTTGGCTGTGTTTCTCAAGAACTTCGGAAAGGGCAATTCTTCTCACTCTTAGAAATCACAGTTAAGCATAAATGGTACAAATTCCCCTTCCAATGCATTTCTTTAGAGACAAGTGAAGGATCTCTTCTTGTATTAATTTGTGACTTTAGGAGTAGCAAGGAACATCTTAACTATTTCCTTAGGAGTAACACATCTGTCACGTATAGAGGTCAGGAAAGTTTCTCTCCAGATCAAAGTGTGTGCTTCTTTCTGTCAGAATATCTGAACTAAATAACCCGATGCAATTCCTTCTTTAGCTTGGCCATTAGGAAATTCAGTATAAACTCAGTGTTCTACTTAAGTACTTCATTTCAAGTACCTGGTGTTTTTCTATTATTTTTTTCACTTTAGAGTTTTTATTTCCTATTTCTTTTGAATAAGGATGGAGACAATGTTATTTCTGAATGGTTTGAAAGCCTTTCTCGCATTTTATTGGGTTTTTTTTGGGGGGGTTGGGGTTTTTTTGTTTGTTTGTTTTGCTAGGAGTTTCAACTTCCTAGGTAGAAACACACTCTCCCCAAAAGATGAAGTGACTTAAATACATCAGTGAACCATCCGAATGTACCAAAGGAACACAATCCTACAAAGACATGAATCTCATAGGTAGACGTGTATTGTTCAAAGGACCTAGTGAAAAATGCAATGCTCCCAAGAACAAGTTTGGATGTTCTCTTTAAATATCCTTTCTGTACTCAGGAGACGCCCTACACTGGCTGAGTGGGTAATTGGTTCCGAGCTTCTGCAGAACCTAAAGATGACTAGATCATGGGCTTCTATTGAGGATTGAGCGTTAGTGCTTTGTCTCCTCACAGCTGGCTGTTTGGGGTGGACTGTCTCCCCAAGTCTCTGACCTCACCTTGCTCTGTGTGTTCAGTTCCTGATAACTTGCTTTACATTGACTTCTGATATCTTAACCGAAACTCTCGTAGGTCCAGCTTGCTTCCCAGCCGGCTTCCCAGTCTATGCCCCAGGCTCCAGTTAATCCACCCCCCTCCCATCATTTTGTAATCTGTCCCACCTCCCACCACACAGTCTGAAGTGCTACCAAGTGTCCCTCCACAGGGCTCCCCCAGCACCCAGCCATTTGTCCACCTTCAGGCTTAAACAGAGGCCAGTGTCTCTGTTCTCTGTTCTCATTCCCCCTTCAACTGGACTTTGAAGTCATTGCAGTTCCACTGTATCTTATCCATCTGTGTGCTCCTGACGTCCAGCCATGCCCAGCACATTCAGAGCGCTCAAATGCCTCTGTTATATCCATCTTCTTACCCATAAAACAGAGATTATAGGGCTACCGTGAGGATTAAAGCAGTTAAAACATAAAAAGAGAGTTCTGGCCTATTTTAAGCATTCAATAAAATTTAACCATTATCAGGCACTCACTACATGTTTGTTGAGTAAAAGACTAAATAAATATTGGATATAATGACAAAATCAATATTCAAAGTTGAATGATTCACGTGCCCAGTAAGTGTTGTCTTTTAAATACTCTCTCACTGAACTCACGTCAACAAACCTGGGTGGTGGGTGAGGGGTCACGGGTACTGTATTGTTATGTAATGGGCACATGCCCACCACAGAACTGGAATGCCCCCGGAAGCGTGGACCGGATGGAAGGCAGGGGCCAAATCCCCTTTCTCTCAGCCCTGTGCTCTTTCTTAGAATCCAGGCCTGTGTGACCAGTTTAACATGTGACACAACAGAGAAAGTGACCCCCATAAGCTAATGTAACCCAGCATTTGTTTCCAGCATCTGCCAGAGCAATTTCAATTAGCTTCTAGAATAGACACAGCCATGTAGCTGATGTGGCAATTTCCATTTAAAGCACTACGGAGCAATTTCATTTCATAAAGCTATCCCTGCAGCTTAGATTTGAGAGGATGCCACATTTGCGCAGAGGAAAATGACATAATTATGTTCTAAGTTGAGTTGATAAGCCACAAACCAATTCCAAAGGCCAATGAATCAGAAAAGTTGCTTTTCCCAGGCATCTCTGCAGTCCCGTGGGGCCTGGTGGCACGGCGATGGGGGCAGAGCACACAACTTTCCCAAGAGATCCTGCTCTTCCTGAACTCCTATTTCCCACGTGCTCCTCAAGACACACCATTAATTCTTCTTAATACTCCTTCAGGTTTCCATAAGCTTGTGCAAATCTCCCATCCTGAGGATCGCATCTTTTTGCAGCAGGTGTAAGATTCACCTAGAGAAGGACTATCAGGAAACAGAGAGATCCACACATAGAAAAGAGCCTCAACCAGGCAGATCCCAATAGTTCAAATTCACAGGCCAGTCACTTTTATCCCCTAATTTCAACCTGCTCTGTCCAACTAGAATTTATTTCGTAAGACCGAGAACAAGGGGGAAAGGATCTGAACTAAAGATCACTCCCTCTCTTCTTCTTGTGAAATTACCACCTAGTAAGTGAACAGAACTATGTAAAGGTGCTACCACCTAACAGAAGGATCGCAGTGACCAGAGAATCCCCAGGAGAGGAGGGAGGAGGAGGAAAGCATTAACTGAGAAACTATTATATGCCAGACCTTGGGCTTTCAGTGTCCGATCATTCACTCTTCACACGGCTACACACAGAAGCAGATGAGACTAGATAGGCTTCTACAGATGAGGGTACTGAGCCCCAGAAAGGTTCTGCAAAAGCCTGAGGCCATCCAGCCTCCCAGTTTGTAGTGTCTGAACTTAACTCCACCTTGTGACCAACTTCCTGGGCCCCCTGCAGCATTTTCTCTCTTTTTTTTTTTTTTTTTAAGATTTTATTTATTTATTTGCCAGAGAGAGAGAGAGAGAGAGAGAGAGCACAGGCAGGCAGAGTGGCAGCAGAGGCAGAGGGAGAAGCAGGCTCCCCGCCAAAAAAGGAGCCCGATGTGGGACTCGATCCCAGGACACTGGGATGATGACCTGAGCTGAAGGCAGCCACTTAACCAATTGAGCCACCCAGGCATCCCGATTTTCTCTTAACAACATAAAAGCCAAGATGAAAGTCCTGACCTCTGATCCAGAATAGGAAAGTTACTATAAAGAAACAGTTGATGTCTTTTGGTATATTTCAGACGGTAGTTAACATAATTTACTTACTCAAACAATATGTATGCATTCTGGCTCACAAAAAAATATAAATCATTTCAGCCAATATTTTCATATCACTCAGTTAAGGAAGGTATGTTTATACGAACACTCACTTCAAGCATATTTCAAAGATCTAAACACTTATTTTGCTAGTAGAGCATGCACAGCAAATTCTTCAGCTATTTCTTGAGGGCTTTTAGAAACAAGTTCGCAGTCATGAATAAAATAATGGGTACTTTTCCCCTCGAATAAATAAAACCTCAGTTTTTCTTAATTTTACTAATTTTTAATATAAATAAAAATCAATGCTTTTTCCCATGATAGAAAGCAGACGCCAAAAAGGCATGAGACAAGCCATACCTGTGATCTATTTTTAAGTTAATACATATTTAAAGGTACACATTTATTAAATCTCATCTTAAAATCAGACCTATAATGTATTCACATGGTGTTAATAGAGCCTAATTTTAAATTTCAACAAGCTTTAAAAAAACAGAAATATAAATTGTAAAATCACGGTTAGTGTCTAGGAGGCTTTGTTTGCCTGTGTTGGTATTTTAAATATACTGTTTTGCATGTATACTTTCTTCTACTTAGCTTTTTACTTTTTAAAATATATATAGCTTTTATTTATTTTTTTGAGAGAGAGCAGGAATTGGGGAGACGAGCAAAGGGAGAGAGAGGGAGAAATCCCCAAGCAAACTCCCCACTGAGCGCGGAGCCTGATTTGGGGGGGGGGTGGGCTCAATCCCAGGACACTGAGATCAAGACCTGAGTTGAAATCAAGAGTCAGCCGCTTAGCTGACTGAGACACCCAAGCACCCAAGCTTTTTTTTTTCCCAATTGCAGTATATTTTTATAATCAGAAGTGTGCACCTTGATGAATCTTGACTTGTGTACACTCTCATTTACTCACTCTCCAAACTGGCACAGAACAAACACACAATTCTAGAAAATTCTCTTGTGCCCCTTCCCACACAAAACTACCTTCTAATCCTAGGTGATTACTTTCTAGCTTCTAAAACCATAGATTCTTTTTTACTTCCTCTTCATCTCCCTGGAAACAGGGTCATAAGCATGTCTCCTGCTCCTCCTGTCTGGCTTCTTGAACTCAGCACAATGTTGCTTTAATTCTTCTGCATTGTTGCCTGAATCAATAGTTTCTTATTTGATCTGCATATCATTTTACAGGCTGTCTTGTTAGTCTCAGACGCCCCCCATTTGCTTGGCCAACCCTCCCATCCCAGTGGAGCTCGGTCAATGCCATCTTCTCCAACTCCCGTTTCTTGATCTTCCCAGTAGTCCCTCTCCTGTTCATGGTTTCCTTCAAGCATTTCCCAGTCTGCTTCCTTTGGCATGGTGCCCCCATTTCACCGAGCGATTGCCAGGAGAAGGAAAGGAGACAAGATGGATGGTCCTCAGTGGATGAGTGTAAATGGGTGTAGCCAGGGATGGCTGATTGAGAAAAATGTTTATTTGGCAAAGACCTGTTCTCAAGATGTTCTTTCCCTTTTTCCTCTTCTGCCACCTCTTTTTCCTCTGCCGTCTCCATCCTTCCCCCTCCTCCTCTAGCTCTTCTTCCCACTTCCTTATTCCTCCCAGCTTCCCCACTGTTTCTCTTAATCTCCTTCTCCTTGCTTTCTGGACCTTGTATGTTCAGTTGTTCTATTCTTATGTAAATTAATCCATGTAAAACACACTTAATGGAGTATCAGGCTACTGAGTTCCCATAAATTTAATTATCCTTCTGCCAAGACAATGGCTAATGGGGGTTCTTGAATAGGGAATCAGGAAGAGAAGATCACTGACTCAAGTGTGTCAGTCCAAGAGGGCTGTTAGGTGTGAAGAATAATTGCTGTTGGGAAACAAGGTAAGTGCCCAAGGGCTTGAACCAGGAATCATACTCTTCTCCCCACATAATGCCTTATAAGAAGGCAAAAAGGACAATCGGAGCTCAATAAGGAAGGAAAGCTATAGATTCACAGAACAGGAACCATTAACTAGACATCCTCTCTGTGCACTTTCTGCCCACTTTAGGGCATTCAGGGAGGTGGGGAGCAGATTACAGGACATAATGAACTTTCAAGAAAAGCTGAGACTTTAAACGCAATGTCTTTGGAAAAGAGGAAAGAGCGCTGAGTCCTGTCACTGGCTCGGCCCTATAGCACTTAGGCCATTGTCCAACCAACTAAACCAATACTACCCTTGCTTTGTGAGAGTTTGAACTTGGGACAAACAGTGATAGATAAGCAATTGGTGTTGGGAGTAAAAGCCAAAAGGTAGACATAGGAAAACGGGATCAGAGGTATCTGTTGTGCTGAGGCTATGGGAAGACAGAAGTTCCAGCTGTCTCAGGGCATGATGATAAGTATCTCTGCCCCAGGTGACATTTTCAGCTCCATGGGGCTCAACTGTCTGCCTCTTCCAAGAGCTCTAGGTGACCCAGGTGAGATTCCTGCCGTAAGTCCTTATAACAAGACTGTACTACTTCAGGTGACTTCAGGGAGTCAGATAAATTAACTGAAGATTTCAACCAGTAGGCAAGCTGAGGATTATATGGCTCAATTCCAAATCTTCAGAGTTGTCCAAAGCACCCTTCCTATTTTGCATTACAGAAAACCCCACTGGAGGTCACAACAGTTGCCCCGCCCTCACCCTGGTTATTTCTGACCAGCTTCCACTTTAATCCATTCTCTCCCTCTTCTCTCACTTTCCATCGAGGAGAATGTACCCAGCCCCTCCCAGAACGAGGCTTGCCTTCTTACAAAGAACTCTGGCTTTTATTGACCACCACTTGCTCTTCCTAACTCAGTCCCTCTCCAGTAGGTCACCCATCCCAGACCGTCCTTCTGGGCCCAACCCAAAACCCTGGTCAAACCTTCTGCAACAATGAGGGAAACGAAGGCCAAACCCTCACTGGGATCACTGATTCAAGAACATTGGTCAATCTTTTAAGACGGAGGCTGACCCTGATTCCCTAAGAGAGTATGTACAGGTCTGATCGAAAGGAGTAGCAGGTGATTTGAATTTCATAGCTTTCTGATATTCTTTGACATGTCCAGCAAGTGTCTTACTCATAGTAGACTACTGGTAATGATACAAATTTCAATTCCACGCTTGGATACGATTTTGCAGGAAATATATTACACAACAGATGGTGGCGGGGAGAGAGACGGCTAGGAATCATATCCCTGGAGGTCTGCTTACACACAACATTGCCCAGCTCGCCAACTGCTCCCAGGAGTGTAGTCACTGCACCAAAGCCAGTCATGTCTTGAATAAAGTCTCTGTTTAAAGGGGACATTTTTCTCCTTTTTTTACTCCAATGAGGTAGCTCAGAATGATAAAAGTTAAGATGGGCTTTATAAATGCTTCAGGTAAATTATCCATTTCCTTCCTTTCCCTGTGTGTTTATCAGCCAGCCCAAATATTTTTCACATATAAATGAAAATGGAAATCCGGAACACGTGCAATGTAAAATGTGTAACAAGAGGTATGTGCCCAGCATGGAAAGTATCTCATAAGTGAGAAAATTATGTTCACCGTTTACAGAGCACAGCAGACAACATAACATGGGATCTTCATGCTTTGTTGATGGCTTGTCTCCCAACTGTTTAATGAAAGTGACAAAAGCCATGAGGTGTGTGGACTTGAACTGGACTGTTAGAAAATTAAGCCCAGGTGCACAAAAGAAAATAAATGTTTTATATGAGGTAAATGTTTCCTCTGATCTTCTAAATATGTTCTCCTTTTAGCAAACCTGATAGATATGTAAAGTCTTTTAAAGAGTGTATTGATTTGCTAGGGCTGCCATAACAAAGTAACACAAACTGAGTGACCTGAGATTTATTGTCTCATAGTTCTGGAGGCTAGAAGGTCAAGATCGAGGTGTTGACATTATAGGTTCCTTCTGCAAACTGTGAGGGAGGAATCTGTTTCTGGCCTCTCTCCTTGGCTTGTAGATGGCCATCCTCATGTTCACTCAACATTCCCCCTGAATGTGTGTCTGTCTCCAAATTTCCCCTTTTTATAAGGATGCCAGTCATATTGGACTGAACCTACCCAAAGGACCCCTCATTCTGTAAACCCCTATTTCCAAATAAGGTCACATTCAGAGATACAGGGGATTAGGACTTCAGCATATGAATTTTAGGGAAACATTGTGAAACTCATAATGAGAGGTTTAAAAATCAATAGCTGTTAAAGACAGCTCTCACCCATTTGATATAGGAAAACAAGCTTTCTTTAAGAAGTAATTGCTTTCTATTTTCTTTCTTTTTTAAGATTTTATTTATTTATTTGACAGACAGAGATCATAAGTAGGCAGAGAGGCAGGCAGAGAGAGAGAAAGAGGAGGAAGCAGCTTCCCTGCTGAGCAGAGAGCCCGAGGTGGGGCTCGATCCCAGGACCCTGGGATCATGACCTGAGCCGAAGGCAGAGTCTTTAACCCACTGAGCTACCCAGGTGCCCCTGGTTTCTATTTTCAAAAGAAATTTCAAAATTCCATTAGAGTTAATAATTCTAAAAGCTACCACAATGTCAACATATTCCCTTCAGGCCACAAATACACAGTTTTGTGATGGAAGACCCACCTTGGACCTCAAGCCTGCCTTCTCTGACTCAAAGCTTTGGTCTTGATTTAATAAATCCAGGGGCACTATTAAACCCTCAACATTTGCCATAACAGAATGAGGATATGGAGTAGGAATCAAGAAAAAACAGAAAACAAAAAATATTATTTTACAGCATGTCAGAATCAAAAGGAGCCACTAAAGTCACCTGACTCAACCTTCCATACATTTCTTGAGTCCCCCCAAAGCACCCACACGAAAGATTCATCCAGTTTGTGCCAGGCAGCAGACCCATCCTAAAGGCTGTCCATCCTCCTTTAAATGGCTGGGAGGTAGAAAGTTCTTTCTTATATTCAGCAAAGTGGGTCATAATTCCATCTGTGAGACCAAACAGAATCTAATTTCTCTTTCACAGAAAAATACCCCTAGTATTTGAGACCTGTGATTCATTCAGACATTCAACAAGTATAAGCTGTGTATGCACTATGTAGAAGACACAGCCTCGAGCCTTAGACTTGAGACTTCTCCATGATAAACATTCTTGTGCCTCAAACATTTCTTATGGTAAAAAAATTTTCTTCTCTTTACCATTTTGGTTTCTCTGTTCAAAAAAGAGAAATTTTTTCCCCCTTTTAAAGTATGTTTGCCCAGAACCAGATACAATCTTAATGATTACTTTTTTTACTTTGGGGGTTCAACTCATCATTCTGTCTTAGATTATTGCTTGATAAATTTGCAAAATGTTGCAATCTAATTACTATAAATAAATTCTCTTGAATTTAAGAAAACATAAAGGAGCACCTGGTTGATTTTAATGAAATTTTAACAGATTTTTTAAAATGAGTTAATATTTTATAAAACATCCTTCATGTTCACCCTGCTTTCTATAAGTTGCTTTGTTAAGAAAAATCTGATGAGTCAACAAAACCAAGAAAACTGACAGAATGGGAGAAGATATTTGCAAATGATATATCAGATAAAGGGCTAGTATCCAAAATCTATAGAGAACTTACCAAATTCAACACCCAAAGAACAAATAATCCAATCAAGAAATGGGCAGAGGACATGAACAGATAGTTCTGCAAAGAAGACATCCAAATGGTCAACAGATACATGAAAAAGCTCTCAACATCACTCAGCATCAGGGAAATACAAGTCAAAACCACAGTGAGATACCACCTCACACCAGTCAGAATGGCTAAAATTACCAAGTCAAGAAATGACAGGTGATGGTGAGGATGTGGAGAAAAGGAAACCTTCCTACACTGTTGGTGGGAATGCAGCCACTCTGGAAAACAGTATGGAGGTTCCTCAAAAAGTTGAAAATAGAGCTACCCCATGACCCAGCAATCATAGTAGTGGATATTTACTCTAAAGATACGAATGTAGTGATCCAAAGAGTTATATGCACCCTAATGTTTATAGCAGCAATGTCCACAATAGCCAAACTATGGCAAGCCTAGATGTCCATCAACAGATGAATGAATAAAGAAGATGTGGTGTGTGTATATATATATACACACATATATAATGGAATATTATGCAGCCATCAAAAATGAAATCTTGCCATTTGCAACAATGTGGATGGAACTAGAGGGTATTATGCTGAGTGAAATAAGTCAATCAGACAAAGATAATTATAATATGATCTCACTGATATGAGGAATTTGAGAAGCAAGACAGAAGATCACTGGGGAAGGGAGGAAAAAAATGAAACAAGATGAAACTAGAGAGGGAGACAAACCATAAGAGACTCTTAATCTCACGAAACAGGGATGGTGTGTCTGGGTGACAGACACTGGGGAGGGTATGTGCTATGGTGAGCGCTGTGAATTGTGTAAGACTGATGAATCACAGACCCGTACCCCTGAAACAAACAATACATTATATGTTAATTTTAAAAAATTGTTATATGTTATATGTTAATTTAAAAAAATTTTTAAAAAGAAAAAATCTGACAATATTTCTAGTTCAAGTACCTTACATGATTCTTTGGTTTCCAGAGTAGGATTAAAAGCAGAAGGATTACTTACAGATTCTTCACCATCCATTCTTACCAATACATTTTATAAAATTAAAAATGGTGCTAAAAACAGCAAGAAGAGCAGGACATCGACCTAGTACTGAGAGTGACAGCAAGATAGTGTCAGAGAAATCTTAGATGCAGAAACACAACCAGACCATAGTTTGGCAGTCAAGGCTCTGATTTTATCCCACACTAAGATATAAATCATGGACTACACTTTAGAGCTTCAGAAGGTCTTCCAGCAAAACATGTTAAGTTCTCCATTATTTATTTATTTGTTTGTTTGCTTATTTAAATGACTATTCTACTCTCCATGCTCTAGTCTTCCAATAAGGTATAGCCTGATGTGGACAAAAGTTATTCTAGACCTACATGGGAAGCTATCCTTAAGCCAATTACATACTAGGTGAATTCATTCGGTTAATTTGGCAACGTTGGTTCACAAGTTCCATGATGCTGAGGCTTAATTAAGTCAGCATGTCAGAGGATCAAAAGAATTCTTCCAAACAAGCTGAGTAAAGGATCCTTGGCACTTCAAGGCAAGATGAGTCAAAACTAGTTCCCTTCTTCAAAACCAGAATTGAAATTGGGTCCCCATCTAATACTGCTGGCACAGACTCCCGTGTTTCCAAACTCGCCAAATCTGCCAACTGTCTCTCCCCTCTTCTTGAAAATAATTTTATAATTACATAGCACTTAACCTAACAGGGAAACTATCTCCTGGCTCAGATTTACTTGGGGGGGGGAGGGCATAATTTCCTCACAATCTCATACCAACTGCTGAACTCTTCAGTTGTCTTTTTTTTTTTTTTTTTTAAATTTTTTTTTTTTTTTTTCAGACAGAAAACACAAGCAGGGGGAGAGGCGGGGGGGGGGGGGGGGGGGGGGAGGAGGCTCCCCACTGAGCAGAGAGCCCAGGACCCTGGGATCATGACCCAAGCTGAAGGCAGAGGCTTTAACCCACTGAGCCACCCAGGTGCCCCATCATTTTAAACTATATTCACTAGAACCTGCTAGGTCTTTATAGTGGGAAGAATTAAAGGCAATATTTAAAATGATCTAAGCACTACCACAAGCCCTAAACTGAGATGCAGAGATTGAAACATCATGTAGTAAAAAAAAAAAACAGTGAGTCCATATTATTTTTTATTTTTATTTTTATTTTTTAAATTTTTTTAGTTTATTTATTTGTAAGAGAAGGAGAGAGAGCACAGGCAGGCAGAGTGGGAGGCAGAGGCAGAGGGAGAAGCAGGCTCCCTGCCAAGCAAAGAGCCTGTCACAGGACTCGATCCCAGGATGGTGGGATCATGACCCAAGCCGAAGGCAGGCGCCCAACCAACTGAGCCACCCAGGCATTCCAAGTCCATATTATGTAAAAAGCAATTTTGTCAGTCTGGCATAAGTCACTTTGGTGGTTTCATTAAGTACCAAAATTTCTCCAGTTGTCCATCTTCATGTTAGAAACAAAAATTATTTTCTAATATTAAGCATATACCCCAGATCAAGAACCAAATTTATTAAATTTAAACCTGTGCCTTTTAATCCAGCTACTATGGAAAATTAAGGCCTAATGGTATCTATATCTATATATCGATATATAGATATAGATATCTATATCTATAGATATAGATATCTCCTCATAAGTTACTACCCAGCTTTCCAGTCCTTCATAAACATGGAAAAATCGAAAACTTCACCTCCCAGCAAGGTGGTTTATCATATCAAATGGGTTTGCTCCATTCATAAATATGCTAAGTGCCAATTTACCGGAAATCTTGGTACAACAGCTTAGTACAAAGATATTGGCCAGGGAATTGGGAAACCTGTATCCCAGACCTGGCTTTCCACATAACTAGTTTTGTGACACAGCAATTCACATACTCTTGCTAGGTCCCCAAAGCGCTAAAGAGAACAGCAATGGAGGCACCATGTGGGTATGAGAGCCATGCGGGTATGAGAGAGTTCATTTCCCTCAACTCCATCTACATATTATTGTCAGTTTCTAAATAGAGCAAATCTGAAACACTGACTCCTGCAGGATTTTTTTTTTTATTGTAGTAAGAACATTGAATCTGAGTCCTATCCTTTTAACAAAGTTTTAAGTTTACAACACACTATTCTTAACTATAGTTATAATGTTGAACAACAGATCTCTAGAACTTCATTTTGCACAACTGAAATTTTATACCTATGGTTTAGCAGCTACCACTTCCCCCTCTGTCCAGCTCCAGCAACCACTGCTCTAATCTCTGCTTCCATGGGTACAAGACTCTCTTAGATACCACACATGAGTGAAATCATGCAGTGTTTGACTTTCTGGGATCAACCCAGTTCACCTAGCATGATGTCTTCCAGCTTCATCCATTTTGTCACATACTTAGGATTTACCCCCTTTAAGGCTGAATAATATTCCATTGGGTGTATCTACCACATTTTACCTCTTCGTCCACTGACGGACAGTGAGATTGTTTCCATATCTTGGCTATTGTGAATAATGTGGCAATGAACATGGGAGTGCAGATCTTTGGGGTCTTGATTTGGATTCCTGTAGGGTTTTAAATTTTTTTTTAAAGATTTTATTTATTTGAGAGAGAGAGAGAGAACAGAAGCCTGGGGAGAGGAAGAGGGAGAGAGCGGATTCCCCACTGAATAGGGAGCCTGATGGGGAGCTCAATTCCAGGACCCGGAGTTCACGACCTGAACTGAAGGCAGACACTGAACTGACTGAACCACCCAGGCGCCCCTCAGTTGCTGTAGCTTTAAAGTCAGGATTACCTTCAGGGAATTTGTGACTCTAATTAAAAAAGACAAGCTAAAACCAGAAATCAAATGAACAATATCTCTCTGTTTGTCAATACTAACTTATATTAACATCTATATATAGACCTCCATGCACAAATGAATGTATATGGTGCTAAAAATATCACACTTGCCTGGGTCATGTGTCAGTGGGCCTAAAATTACGCTGACAAGAGACTCTGTTTTATTAATAACCTGAGATTTTTTCCTCCCTAAAACTCAATTTAATTTCTGTTGTAATCACCTAGAAATCACTTCAGTTAACGTATCTGATGTAATCCCCAGGAAGAAACATAAGATCAGTTTCTTTTTTAAAGAATGTGAATCTTGAACTTAAGCAGTCTTATCTTTCAATTTCATCTTTACCTTTATGTGACTTTAAAATATTATAGCACTTTAACTTGTTTCCTACTTAGAAAATGTATTTCCATTACATTCATCCTGGTTGATGCTTATCAGCCTCAGATAATGTAGCCTTTTTTTCCAGTAGTTCTGGTCAATCACGTGATTTCAGAGCCCCCCACAGCCCCAGCCACACCGTTTTGTTTCCGTATCCGTGGCCAAATATTTCTCTTCTCTTTCTCTGTTTTAAATTATCTAATAAGTTACCTTATTCTGGAACTACTCTTATTCTATTGGATGACAATTTTTTGTGATTATGCTTGTTTCCACAAGAATCCCTTCAAACATAGTAAAGACACCCCTCCTGAATATGACCAATTGACTATCTCCATAATTTTTTTAAAGAAATATGTTAGTATAATTTATTATTATTTTTTAAAGATTTTATTTATTTATTTGACATGAATCACAAGTAGACAGAGAGGCAGGCAGAGAGAGAGGGGGAAGCAGAGAGTCCAATGCGGGGCTCAATCCCAGGACCGTGAGCCCATGACCCGAGCTGAAGGCAGAGGCTTAACCCACTGAGCCACCCAGGCACCCCTAGGTTAGTATAATTTAAAAAAAACAAAACAAAACAAAACAAAAAAAACACCACAGAATTAATGGTACTGACTCAACCCTGTCACCCTTTTCAGTCCAGAAGTTAAGGGACAAAACGAGAGAGAGAGAGAGAGCATGTAGCCTTTAGCCTGTCCGATCTCAAATGGGTATGAAAGATGTTTCCTAGGTGAGAAATTTTTACCAGTTTTCAGGCTGTTATGTACCACTCAATCTGTGCTAAGACATTTTAAAAATGTAAAATACATGTGTGTCTTTTACAAAGTAAGACAGCGCAAATGAAATGAAACAAGGTGCTGCAAATTGGTGCGAACAAATTCGGGCAGCTGCTGCTGGGCTAACGAGATTGGAGGTTATCTTCCAGCTCTGCTGAGTCTTCAGCCTCTTCCTTTAGGATAATTGAGTGCTAATTCAAGGGAAGGAGGCAATGGACCAAGATAGTTTTCATAAAATATGAACACTCCCCAGCACATGTTCCTTCTGGCAGCTGCTTCTTCATGAAAATTCTGAAATGCATAATCGCATCCACGGTGGAGTTAGCTGTGTCAAATCTACCAGTCGACCAGCAGCAGACCATGATTAATCCTTTAGTACCATATGAGGCCAGGATAACAGTAATGCAAGACAAAATTAAAGCTTTGGCTTAATTATTTAATTAAAAAAAAAAAAAAACTGTATACCTTCCTAAGGAGTTTTCTGATTCATGACAAGGATTGAGGATTATAATCCAAGGTACGTTTGTGTCCATAAAATGTGGACCTGTGTTCAATTGCAAAGGTTTGGAGTGTGTCCTTGGATGTACTGAAGTTCTAACTCTCTAAAAACAGTATTAAACAGACATGTGTCCAATGGTTTGCTGGGGTTTTTTTAATAATAAATTACAAGTTATGGTTGAATACAAACCTTACGTTAAAGTAAGTTCCTACCTGAGTTAGAGAAGTTGCTCTGGATATAAAAAGAACCTGATTATCTAAACATCTAAACGAAATAGTTGCACTGCAGACCAACAGAAGATTTCTAATTTATGGCACTCAGTGGATGTATGATACTCTAAATCTAAAATCTATAAATGCATATGGCAGAAACCTGATGGATTTCCCTATGTGTTTATTTTTGGATATTCATTTCTTAATGAACTGCTGCCAATTCGCTAGCTACACTGTGGTGATCCAGAATTAGAGCTGGATCTCAAACAAGACATCCTGTTGGAGGAGCCCATAAATTCAGTCTTGTCTGTCATGGGGTCAGCTCAAGCATTCCACACAAAACCCATGGAAAGCTAATCGATCTGTTGGTTTTTCATATTACGTTTGTCACACAAATAAAACAATCTTTACAGCAAGAGACACCCATCTCTATTACTGAAAATTCTGGTCACGTGAATAGCGTCTTCAAAGTTTTAGCATTTCACCTTTATCACGTGGTGCACTGCTTACATAGTCAACAAGAGAGTTGCTATGGTAGTATTGGATTTCCTTAAGAAATTTTGATTTGGAGGAACCTCACCTCACCTCTGCCCTCATCCACAAGAATCCATAACTTGTTCTCACACTTTCTGCTTTCTCCAAGTCTCTCTAAGGTGTCCTATTACCATCCCACAGAACGTAGAGAACCTGTGATCAAGAATTGACAAGCTCCATCTCATTAGTGCCTTTTCTAATCATCAGGGGTGACAACCAATGATAAATCATGTCAAAACATAAGATTCTAAATGAGGAGAGGGGAAGTGGGGGAATGTAATGTACTCCGAGAATAGATATGTTTTTAAAGAATGTGAATCAGTGGGCATTTCACTAAACATTAGGTTTATTCACCTAATGTTGAAATTAAAGAGAAAGAGAGACGAACCTGAGGGCAGGGAGTGCTTTGAGCTAGATGGGGGGTGTGGGGGGAGGAAGGGATGGGGTGGTGGAGAAATCCCAAGTGAAACACCCCAAAAAGAAGGAAATGAAGAGCTAATCATCTCTCAGTTCTGTTCAGTTACTTCCTTTATCTATCAAGGAATAGAGAATTTGTCTGAATCCCAAGAAAGAAAGAAAGAAAGAAAGAAAGAAAGAAAGAAAGAAAGAAAGAAAGAAGGAAAAGTTTGGCATCGCCAACTCTTAGTTCATTCCCATGCAGGAGGACACTGACTCATACATGAACTCTGCAAAGCAGGGCTGGAGGGAAAGCAGAGAGAGCTAGAAAGGAAGGATCATGGAGAATCACTGCAAAACTCATTATAGTCCTTTGCTAGATGGAGAGTCCAAGAGGGGCCATTCCCCTGGGCTCTCCCCACCATAAGGGAGGGGCTCAAGAACCCCAGAGGTGACTCTGTAGCACCACTTCTGGCCACAATGTGGAGAGGAAGAGTCCATAACCCCTTGTCAGTTTACCTCCACTCTCTGCTAATAGGAGTGGCTCTCCCTCTGAAGAATAGAAGACTTAAAAAAAAAACCCAAGCAGGGGGAAGGATTGTTTGGCATCTACTGTTGCCTCACAGGTCAGGCCAGTCCAGTAAAAATACATGGAAATAAGGCCTTTAAACAAATGACTGAAAGAAATAGCCCAGGCTCAGCTTGATGTATGTGGTGGGATTTTTAGTTTTACCAAGCAGTCAGGCAAAGATGTGCTCATTTTTACAAATTTCCTGTGATGAGAGAAACTGACTGAAATGTGATCTGACAGTGGGTCTGGTTCTCATTGCTTCAAAAGCTTGTTCAGGAAGGAAACTGCTGAACTGAATGTTGAGGCATCAAAGATGTTCACAAGAAAGTGTCTGGATTGGTTCTTTTCCCCCCAAAGTATTTCACTAGTCAAAATGTCAGGTTTAATCTGGAAAAAGAGAATTAAAAAAAAATCAAAATGATGTATCTCTCCTCCAATTCTGACAAACACTAGAGCTATATTAGACCAGAATTTATGCCTTACTTTAATAATTAAAATTGAAGTGACAGATTAACTTCCATTTTTATAGTTTTTGAAATCTCATTTCATTGCAAATTTTAAATTGTTTTGGCAAGTAAAACTATCTGGAACATATCACAACATGTTCAGTCTCCTCTATTTTAAAAAATGAACTTGTCCTAACCCTTCTTGCCTCATTTACTGCCTTATTCCCTTCAAACTCATGCTTCTTTCAAGAAATCTATTTTTTCTCCTTCGTCTTCACTCTCCAGCAATGGCAATTTGGCATTCTTTGTGTCATGACTCCATCAAGGTCACCAATGTCTTAGCCTTGCCCAAGCCAAGAGATACTTAGACCCATTTGTCACATTGTCCACGTCCTCCTTGGAACTCCCCCATTGCCTTCTATGACACCACCCACTGTGGCTCTTCTTCCTCTCCTGATTCTCCTCCCACTCCACTGATCACACCTCCTCCATGTTCAGTACTGACAACTATCCTTCTGCTCTCCCTTTAATTGTCTCTCTTCCCCAGAGATTCTTTCTCAACTCTTGTCTTTTTAATTTGCAGACAATCATGTTGGTGAGTTCAAATGGGTCCACAGCCTCAACCGTTGCTCTGAGCTTTTTCTTTTCACCCATTTTCTTCTCCATCTTATTGTGCCTGGAATGCACCTTCGAGACGTAAGTCAGCACAGTGTTGGGCACATATGCATATTAAGTCCCAACTGAAGAGTGAATGAATGGATGTATACATCTGATGTACAGAAGTGTTCTTAGCTCTGCTAGGAGATCCAGGGGC
Source organism: Enhydra lutris kenyoni (assembly GCF_002288905.1). Lineage (NCBI taxonomy): Eukaryota > Metazoa > Chordata > Mammalia > Carnivora > Mustelidae > Enhydra > Enhydra lutris. The sequence goes on along the minus strand of NW_019154101.1, from coordinate 40,236,374 downwards.
TGGGTTTCTGAAGGAGAAGCCTGGATTACATTCAGTCTTTCAAATGCAGTAGCTCAGAACTACTCTGTGAAGTCAGTATCATCATCATCCTCTTGATGAATGATTCAAATTCAGGTCTTTCTGATTATAAAACTGATGTTGTGTTCCACTATATTATGTTGGCACACACACACAAGAGTGGGGAGAGAGAATCGTTCTTCTCACTTTTCAAAAGAATACCTTGCAGCTTCATCACCTCAAGGACTCTACTGTAATAGTGGAGTGGAGAGGCTGTGTTGAAGAGCTTGGCATAATCCAGCCAAAGTAATATGGCTCCAGGAAGGAGACAGCTACCAAAAGAAGGACAGGCTAAGTAGGGCTGAGGTGCTGGGTGGCCTATAGGGGAGAGAGAAGGTGGTTCTATGTCGGCAGTATTTAGGTGACCAGATGACAGAATAATTCAGCCATGCCCAGAAGAGGAAATTACTTCTTAACCTACTAGACAATGACTTCCTTGGGGCTCCCAAATATCCTCACCAAAGGGCTTGTCCAGGGGACCTAGAGTACCACACGAGTCTGAAGCAAGATGCAGGAAGAAAGAGTTTGCCACACAAAGTTTTGCCTTTTGAAAACAGTGGCTCTTGAACAGGTCATGAAATTTATATGACTAGAAATACTGGTATAATTTTCTTGCTTTATTGAAATAAATAAATCATGTTTTAGAATGTGATGACTCTTCTCTTTTGAGCTGAAATGTTTAATTTTGTAAGTACACTTTCCAGAACGGTGAGAGGAAATGCATCTGAGAAGCTATTAAGATTTTATCAAACGTTATCAATTCATGACACAGAAGTGTGTCACATACGTGAGTGAGAAGGATAACCTGAAATAATTACAAATAGATTTTTGCTCACAGCAAACCCACAACAAGCTCTCTTAATAAATAGTCTCCTTTTACTGTAAAGTTGAATAAGTGAAAGGGATTAATTCATGGTCTGAAAACACATCTCAGCAATGCTCAAGGGACAGTATCTCAACAGACATCTGGAGAAGCCACTGATTAATTAATAGATTAATTAATCAGACGGCTGTAATCCTAGGAGAGAATTTAATTGTTTGGATTAATAACCCTACTAATTAATCCTAAAAATCAACAACCTTACAGTTGAGAGAATGCTGGTTTTGTAAAGAACCATCTGTATGACAAATATCCTTGTCCAATACTTACCAGCTAACTAGACAGTGGCACCCAGGACGCTAAGTGACATCAGGAATCCAGGTGATTTTTGGTTGGATCACCCCTGTCACCCCCCTCACCTCCACCCCTCACCACCACCATCAAAAACCAGCCCCGCCAGTCCTTATGGCACGAAGAGGAAAGTCTTCACATGGTATTTACTTGAAACTTGAAGGATATGGAAACAAAAAGTAAGTTATTTCCCAGAAATAAGGCTCTTAATAAATTGAAGAAAGATCACCACCAGCTGATATGACTGGTCCACATGACATTTTTCAAAATGAAATAAAGGCATGGTCTTTCTGCCATAGGACCCAACAGATAAAGCAGAAATGTACCAATATTAGTAAATGGCATGTCTGGCAAGTAAACAAAAAAAAAATCATACTTGTAAAGAAATATTATTTTAATGAAATATAAGTGACCATAGTAAATCTAAATGATGTTTATAAATCGTTTTTGTAAATTTAAGGAGTTTTGAGTAGCAGCTCATTAATAATTGGGGAAAGAGAAACATTGGAGTGTTTGATAACTCAATATTCAAATAGAATTTTCAGGTGACATTCTTAGCAGCAAATAATAATTCCATTTTTCTGGAAAATCTGCATTTAGAAAATGGACATTAGTCTCCAATTACCATTTGAATACACACACAAGCCAAAATGTTGCCAGTGTCGCCATTATTGCCACAATTAAATGCCAGTAGTTTAAAACAATAGCCAACCAGAAAATACACCTTCTAATCAATTTTTTCAAAGCATACTAAGTTTAAAAACTTGAAAATATTTTAGAAGAAAGTACATAGTACTAAACGTACTGACACAGTCGTGAACCAATAAAATCCAACCATGCAATGATATGTTGTTTGACAAAGCGGAGGGGCTGCTTCAAAAAAACCATACCGAGAAAAAAATCAAATACATGGTCCTAACAAGAAGGACAAGGTTAATGAAGATATAAGATATACTAAAGTAATCTGGTTCTTTAGATTAACTTTGAGTTATTTTTACATGGCCTAGAGTATCTTACGTAACTGGGAATCTGGCAAACACAGAAGGAAGGGGTCACAGCAGCACACACAGTGTAAACCAGATATAGTCCAGATATACTTGCATTCAATATCCTTGGCCAGCAAAAGCCATACAGCCAGAAGTCTATATCACGTTCGCCCGCGTCATGATGATAAAAAATAAGAATAATATCGAACTATCTGAAAGGCGGTTGTCACCTTCTGGATAAGAAAACAGGGGCATGGAGAGTATGGATGAATTGCTTACAAAATAAGACTCAGTAGTGAAGCCCCCCGCTACTAAAGACGGGTGGGAAGTGTGGGGCACCTGGCCCAGGAAGCAGAACAGCAAGGGGATAAAGGCTATGCTGGAGACCTGCTTTGGAGTCTGGACTCCACTCGCCGACTCTCAGGAAAGTTATTCCAAGCTGCAAACAGTTAAATGGGGGAAATAACAGTACCTACCTCATGTGAACATTAAGTTATTTCTTGCCCATAAAGCTTTTTGTTTGCACTGTGCTAATAATTGTAATGCTTATTATTGTCATAGTATGAAAAGTAGGTTTCACAGTGTATGTAAGCATTCCAGATATATTGGGAATATTTTAAGGGGCTGCTCAAGATGGAGTGAGTCTCAGAGCTAGACTGACTCTCAAGATGACATTATGTGGGGCACCTGGGTGGCTCAGTGGGTTGAAGCCTCTGTCTTCGGCTCAGGACATGATCCCAGGGTCCAGGGATCGAGCCCCACATCAGGCTCACTGCTCAGCAGGGAGCCTGCTTCCTCCTCTCTCTCTCTCTGCCTGTCTCTCTGCCTACTTGTGATCTCTGTCTGTCAAATAAATAAAATCTTAAAAAAAAAAAAAAGATGACATTAGGTGGTGGTCTTCCGAGGTAGAGCAAGTTCTGAGGCAGTTAATGGAAATTATTCTACCATATAAAAAAATTTTTTAAAGACTTTTTTAAAATTTATTTGATAGACAGAGATCACAAGTAGGCAGAGAGGCAGGCAGAGAGAGAGAAGAAGGGAAGCAGGCTCTCTGCCAAGCAGAGAGCCCGATGCAGGGCTTGATCCCAAGACCCTGGGATCATGACCTGAGCCGAAGGCAGAGGCTTTAACCCACTGAGCCACCCAGGCACCCCTCTACCATATAAAATTAATAGCTTCACTAAGCTTTTCTTCTGGAGCTTTTGGCCAGCAGAATAAGTTCTGTTTCCCCACTGGGGGTGGAGGACAGACGGACCAGCTGAGTAGATATTCCAGTAAACAGAATTGTCACATTTAAGGAGCACACATCACCAGCTCCTAAGGAAAGCATAGCCTGATACTTGACAAAAGGACACTGAAGTTACTTCCATTTTCCTCTGAGGCTTCAGACGGTGTTTCAAGCTCGTGAATTACCTGAACACCATCGGACTGAACCCCATGCGTGGCCAAAGTTGGGAGATGCATCAGGTGGTGACCACCCCTAGTTCACCAGTTGTTTGTGGACAGTGTTTACAGTTACGTGTCCGGAGATAAGGCTGTAGTTTGGATGGGCTCAGAATTCCCCCCTGCCCCATCCTCCCACCTAGTATCTTTTCTGCTTTCACTATTAAAAACGAACTGGTCATCATCATAATGTTACAAAATGTATTTAATTATATACCTTAAAAGGGAAATGGCTATTTGTCCATACCTGCTTTTGTAACATACTAGATTAGATGAAAACTTGTCAAATAAACTCAGTCTCATGATCTCTGCTGCTCAGAATGTGGCATAATTAAAGTCAGTGGCATTAGCTATAAATGTCATTATAATCTCATTTCACTTTCAATCTTCTCAGCCACCAAATTTTTTATAGGAGCTGTTAATAAAGAGGAAAAGTGACTATTGCATTCCCCTCTTTCTGCTCTTGCCTAACCTCCGATGGAGTCTTAACAAGCAAAGAAATGAGCAAAAATGAGCAAGAAAGGGAAGAATAAAAGATCAAAGTGCTGAGACAACGCACGAACGGACTAATTAAGGATTGGAAATGGAAGCTCTCATGTTTGCACTTTACTCTTTTGCTCCTGTTGCTTTTTACTCTCCTTTCCTGGGAACCAGTGTGCATAAGGACTAAGTAGACCGCCTAGAATGGATGCGTTCTCTCGGACTTGAGTCTTGGAGAAGGAAAGTAAACCCGAGAGATACTTACAGAGAAGAGAGAACAGTGGGGTCCAATGTCTATCATTGTCTATCATAATTTTGCAATTATTTTGAAATCCCTGTTCAAGTCATGTCAGTGTCTGTGAAAAACCTTCAGATACAAGTGGCCTGAAAAGTGCTGCATTTAGCCCACTGCAAACACCTGGTACCCAGCACCTCTGTGCAAAGCTGGGAATTAGCTTATTAGCTAATGTCAAACATATTAACTATGAAGAATGTAACACAAGAACTGACCAAATATTTTATAGTACCGATATAGGCACCATTAAATAATTATTTTTTGTATACAAGGCCTTTTTTGTTCCCTCAGTCAAAAGGAGGTTCAGTCCAGCTAAATTCAGTCCTGGCCACTAATGTCTGGCATGACCCAGCACAGTTGCTCTCCTCGACCCGGCATGTGGACACCAACACAAAACACCCCAGACCCTTAATCTCTAGATAGAATCCTAAGACTCCACTATGTAATTTTTTTAAAAATCAACTGTCCAGACCACATGATATTGAAGGTCTCATCTGACTTCAGGAGGCTTTGGTTCTACCTCTGCCTGAAGGAGGTTCAACATGTCAGCACTGGCTCGGTGTCACAGATCCTGAAAACAGTGTGCAAAACAACAAATCCTGCCAACAGCTATCACAGCCACCCCTGAGTGCCCACTCGATGGCAGACACCAGGTTCTCTCTTTCTTATTCCTCAAGGAACCTTCCAGTATGGACATTGTTATCTCTGCTTTCCAGATGAGCACTCTGATGTGCAGAGAAGTTAAGCATTTTGCTCAGGGCCTTGCAACTAACTCAAGTTCATCATCATCAATGTCACTTTGTGCCCATAGTACTGGGTATTATTAACACATGTATCCAGTCTTCTAGGAGCTTCCAGTCTATCTGAGAAAAGAAAATGGGAGTGATAACCTTGTTTGCTCTACACATTATAGATGGGCAATCTTAGACCTGAGTGAAGGCGAGGACTTTATGAGTCAGAGAAGAGGAAGGTAGACATCGATGGGACCCCAAGTGTTTGGAGACCAAGGGGAATGGTGATAGGCATGGAAGGTTGGGTAGGGGCAGAGTAAGAAAAAGGTCTAGAAATATGGATGGGGAATGATTGAGTATAGCTTAAAGTATCTGGACTCCATTCTTTAAATCATCAGGAACCAATCTCCTGATTCTGGAGGGGCTGGTAATTTAACCGGCATGCTGCCTCCTCTAGGAGCCTTCCTTGAATGCCTGAGACCATGTCAGGTGCCTCTCTTCCATTTCCCATGCAGCCTGGGTCCACTCCTTCCTATCCCTCCCCTACCCTATTGTCAATGCCTCTGCATTTCTATGGGGGAGTATTCTCCCTTTAAACAAGAGTGAAACAAGCAACTGGATGAGAGGACATATTTGTACCAGCCAAGGTTGGTCTTTGTTTGGGAAATATCTGGACATCTTGGACATCTCCTTGAATAAGCAGGCGAGGCTCTCTAGGACCTAAAGAGAAAGGAAACCTCTACTGTTTTCCAGTTCTACTTCCGACCTGCTTTTCCCAATGGCTCTATGGCTGACTTCCATAGGACAGGAAGAAATCAAAGAGACTTTTTAAAGATCTTATTTATTTATTTACTTGACAGAGAGAGAGAGAGAGAGATCACAAGTAGACAGAGAGGCAGGCAGAGAGAGAGGAAGGGAAGCAGGCTCCCCACTGAGCAGAGAGCCCAATGCGGGGCTAGATCCCAGGACCCTGAGATCATGACCTGAGCCAAAGGCAGAGGCTTAACTCACTGAGCCACCCAGGCGCCCCTCAAAGAGACTTTTTAGACAGAAGACCCCTTCTCTGAGGTCTGGAGCATGTGTTGCCTCAGGAAGAAGAGGGAACCTATAAATGTGGGTGCTAATGCTTGCCACAGCTTGTCATTTTCCAAAAATGTCACAGTAATCTTTATATCTTTATTCTAAGTACAGTAAGCCAAATTAGTGAGAATCTCCTATTTCTAAGTTAATAAAAATCCCCATTTCAAAGGAAAACTGAGCCGCACATGGCCTATGACTGAAGTTAATGTGTGCTAGAATGTTGATCGTTATGTTGCAAGCCATAATATGTAAGCTGGCACAAAGAAAAGTTGAACATGTTGCCTAAAGTGTCACTTAGTGAGGTCAAGAAAACATCATTTTTTAAAAAGATTTATTTTTTTATTTATTTGAGGTGGGGGCAGAGGGAGAGGAGAGAGAGAATCCTCAGCAGACACCCCACTGAGCACGGAGCCTGACATGGGGCTCGATCCCAGGACTCTGATCATGACCTGAGCCAAACCGGGAGTTGGCTGTTCAACTAGCTGAGCCACCCAGGTGCCCCAAGAAAACTTATTACTAATCTTTGTCCCTAGTGAACAAGAAGTGGAAAAAAAGAGAGGGAACTGAAATCCACCAGTGACTGACCCCCTCCGGCGGGGTGTGACCCCCCCTTAATTCAGCAAACACTCACTAGCACAGACAGGTGCAAGGCCCATGCCCGGCATGGGAGGGTCACAGGATAGTCGGGTACGTCATTCCCCAAAGGAGCTTATATTCCACTGGAGTTACACCATTTCAAGGAATGCTATGGAAATAACATTTCTCCCAGTTCATACGTGGAAACAGCCATAGGCTGTTTAAGAGATAAATACAATTGCTCTCTCCTGGAAAAACCCAGCAAAATATTTAGGACCATTAAACCATCATGATTCTGGCTCTGACTTCAAATAAACAGGATAAATAAACCCTCCCTTCTCTGCATTTCTAATTTAGCAAAGCCTTTACACACCCCTAAGAGCAAGTGAATTTCATATTTCCATCTTATTCGAAATGTGCTGGCATTTTGCTAGATGTTGTAACTGCACTTTGGCAGCTCTGAACTACCTATTTGCAGATATAAAGCAATATCTGCTCAGAGTGTCTAATTCTGGGCCCATATACACATACATATGTATGCACATATTTAAAATATCTAGGATGCATATATTAGTGCTGGCATTAGGCACAGACAGAAACTAGAGATGTGCCAGACCAGTATCAAGTAATATTACGAGATCTCATTTATTGAGCACCGACTGTGTGTTAAGTCAGATGCTTGCACTGATACCATGTTTAATTTCCAGAGTGCTCATAAACAGTTACTAACACGTACTGAGCACTTTCCATGCACCAGGCTTTTATTTGTTTATTTTGTATGGGATTGTTGAGTCACTGTGTTGTGTGTCTGAAACTAATACAACATCGCATGTCAACTGCACTTCCATAATAAAATTATTAGAAAGACATACATTATCATCACCTCCCAAATTCCCTTCCCATTCTCCATGTGCCAGACTTTTATTTGAAGAACTTTTTCATGCATCAGCTTGTTTAAAGCACCGACGGCCCTAAGTTGTCGCAGAGCTGGAACTCACTCCCGGGCGGCTGGGCATCGAAGTCCAGACTTGCAACTGCTACACTTTACTGCCTTTTTAAGAAGAGTTATTGATAGCCCATGTAGAGATGGGGACACTGAGATAGCAGAGAGGCTCACAGAGCCAGCAAGTAGCCAAAGTGGGTTTGGACCCAGGACACCTGGCTCCAGCTCCCAATCCTTTATGTCTCATGATATAATGGCCATGCTATATTGGTGTCCGTGGCATATATGAGGAAGGAAAGCTTGTTGTTTGAGAAGCCAAGGCGGGGAGAAGTGGGAAGTGTACAAAGTATAAGGTGGGTGTTCTGAAAGTCCTTCTAGATCAATTGACCATGTAAGTTACCATCCAAACTTTTGAAAGTGAAATGGGTGCCATTAATGCCAGGATAGCAGGCACAGCATGGAAGGTACCGTCATGCAATAGGGCTCCAATAAAATCATGCCTACATTTCCGCGCATTGACTTAATAGTTGAAGTGAATAAAAAGACACATGGGGGAAAAATATACACCATTTTCTTTAATTTAAGTGATCCTTATTATCTTGAAAAAACTAGGTTTTAGGAATCCTCCAAAATCTACTCAAATTCACATCACAGAGCAAGAATCTTTTTTTTCAGGGAACTTAAATGATTGTGTGAAACCAGCCAATATTATTCATATTGTACATTTATCTAAAATGCTTGAAAACAAATTAAGAGACATATCTATGTTTTGGGCTCCTACCAAGATTTGTTAATTAGTATACAGCGATTCCTTTTCAAAAACTAATGATGTACTATATGTTGGCTAACTGAACATAATTAAAAAAAAAAGAATAAAAAATGAGGGAAATTTAAAGCAACTCTATCCTAGTCTTTGCTTCTCATCATTCTACCTGTAATGCCCCACACTATTGCTTATTTCATCTTAATTTCTTTGCTTCCATTTTGTAAACTCATTTAAAAGTAAGTATCTCTCATTGTAAGAAGTCTATCTAGGAGGTTTAAATTCAAAGAGTAGGAACAGCAGATCCACATTCACTTAGAAAAATGCAAAGCTTCAAACATGGGACGTTTCCAGGTTATAGAGCATCCTTCAAGGAAATGAATCCTCACAGTCCAGCTCTATTTGTTATTAAAAACTTAGAGATGAAACGGAGGAGGAGGGATAAGTTCTAGGAGCTTAAAGAACATAAAAAGTAATCCCTCTAGCAGACTGGGAAGGGCAAACTGTCAGACAGTGGAAGGGAAGTCCTACCAACTCCTGAAATGCTGCAAAAGGAAAAATATAATTTGACGTCAAATTCAGTGGTCTGCAGGTGCATCCCTGTTGGTATGCTAATAAATTCATTGGGACATGAGTACAGATTTCTTATAGAAATAATTATTTTATGAACCGTGAGACATATTATACTGGACGATACTTTTTCTGAACAGCAGGTCTTAAAGAATCACTGAGCAAATACTTTTAGAATATTTTAAGAATTTTACAATTGTCGGGGTGCCTCAGTGGCTCAATTGGTAAGCAGCTGACTCTCAGTTTCAGCGCAAGTCATGGTCTCAGGGTCATGGGACCAAGCCCTGTGTTGGGCTCCACACTCAGCACGGAGTCTGCTTGAGATTCTCTCTTCCTGCGTGCTCTCTCTCTCTCAAATAAATAAACCTTTAAAAAAAAAAAAAAGAATTCTACTGTTGTTGCAAGTGCTGGGAATACAGTGGTGGAAAAGTCATGGGCCTTATCCTTCTGAAGTTCACAATCTAGAAGGGAAGACAAGGATTAAACAAGTAAACACACAAATAAACAAATACTCTAAAACTCTGTAAGCAAATCTAATAGGAAAATCACATTTGTTTTACTGGCATTCACTTTACAATCAACTTTACAGGAAAGCAGCTATTCTTCAAGGCTTAAAATAACATAAAACCATAGATGAGGAGCAACGGAATTAAAGTCAACATAATTTATGTACTAATAATTGTTTACTAGAATTTTTCCTACAGCATATCAGGGAAAGAGAAAGGCGAGGAGCAAGAAAAAGAGAAAAATGTTAATGTCTTTCTTCATTTCAGCTTTTATTTCATTCATTGGCATTTGTTTTATTTTTGCTGCCGTAGGATCTTTTCCATACTCCCTGTATGGTTATATTTATCTTTACATCATTTATACCTTTATATTATCATAATAGAAATTATCATAGCTAACCCATTAACCCCCCTTATTATCACACAATAGAGAGGAAACAATGATTTTTTACAAAGGCACTGAGGTAATGCTTGAAGAAAGACCCTGGTAATGCAGATGAGTTTCAATGTGGGGTTCAGGCAGAAATATTTTAGTCTCTCTATTCTACAATCCCTCTGTAAACATCCACAGAGCTATTGAACATCAACATTAACACAGATATTTCTTCTCTAGTTTGTTTGCCTTGTGGAAGGCATAAGCATTTTTACTAAATATCTAAGAGTGAAATTTCATAAAATTTGATATTTTTGAACGTATGTACACAGGGTTCCCCCCACCCTTTAAAAATAAGTAAAATATTTGTTTCCAAAGCCTTCCAAATACACACATCCCGACAAATTGGTTTGTGATGACATAAGACTAGGCAGTTTGCCCATAATTGAAGACATTTTGCCAACAAGTGAGAGGCTGCCAAGAGAAGCAGTGACAGCACTCTGAATATGAGCGGATGATCCCTATGTAAATATAGAGGCTTTCCGCCCTTTCTGAAGCAATGACTCAAGCCCATATGACTGGCAGATACCTTAATTAATCACGGCACCATGTGATGGCCATCCATAAGGACGACTGCCATTTCAGCTCCGAGCTACCCCATTCTTTGATGTGACCCATTCCTTTTTGTCATGATCACATCGTTCTGAACTGAGACACCAAGAAAATTTGAATTACAACCCTTATCTTTTTGCCGTCTTTCCAACAGGATTTATGTCAACACTGAATTTTTACTTTTTCCCTAGCTGTTTTTAGCCCTCGTGGTGTGAACATATGTATATATTTTCTCTCTCAACCTGAGATGGCACTAGGATTTAAGAAAATCAAAGCTCTTTAGAAAATCATAAAGCCCCCAAATAAGAATCCTTTATATGACAAAGAAATGGCATGTTCTTAAGCCTGTATATGGGGCTGGTTCTCCCTGCAAAGACAGAGTAAATTGCTACTCTTCTGGAACATTTTTTTCAGGCCATTAGAGAGCGATTTCTTACGCTAGAGTAGTAATTTATTAAATGAATTCCTAGTGGCCTGAGAGACTTAATGCTCCCACTAAACAGGAGTACCTCATTGCCCCCTCATTAGTAGGAGTTCTTGCCTGTTACAGAAAGTTTCTAAGAGGCAGTAGTGAGCCCATCACAGCCCTTAAGAGCAAAATCTTATTCTCTTTGGTGAGATTAATTATTGACTTTGGGGGCCTATTTTCTGACTTAACAATCACTGGGAAAAGGTTCATGCTATAACTCCATCAGCCCTATCCCTCCCGCCTCCATTCCCTCTGATAATATTTACAGTGGCCTTTGGAGTTATCTCTATAGCTTTTCATTTGAAACCGTCAATGGTTAAAAAGCCTCTACTGGCCTCCATCCCTCTCCATTAATAGGTCCTCCATCTAGTTGCCATGACATTCTCCAGATTCTTATATCACCATCAATGGTCCTCAACCTTTCGTACACCTCCCATAAATAAGCGTGGCTCTTTCAAGTGGCTGGGGCATCAGAGGCTGGGGACAAACCATGTAGAGCAAACACAGGTGGGAGCAATTTTGAGAAGCCCCAAACACTTGTAATAGAACCCTACATTTATGGAACTTTGATATATTAAAAACCACCGATTGGCTATATTTACTTCTACCAACAGCCACTTTTGTGAAATCAACAACAATTTTGTCTCAAGCTCCTGCTTTCCGTCACGTTTTCTTCCTTTTTGTTTTTTAAAGATTTATTTATTTTAGAGAGCGAGAAAGAGAGAGAGAGGGCATGAGGGTGTGGGAACAGCAGAGGGAGAGGAAAAGAGTCTCAGACTTACCGCCGACGTAGAGCCCATGGTGGCCTGATCCCACAACCCTGAGATCATGACCTGAGCTGAAACCCACAGTCGGTAACTTAACCGACTGAGCCACCCAGGTGCCCCTGGGTCACATTTTCTAATAAAGGTTTTATAGCTGATATCAAGTCTGCTATAAGGAAAGGAAAATAAACAAGTTACACTTTGCTAGGCACTCGCAGAGCTCATCTAATTATGGCATGAAACACTCTAAAGCAAATTATGTGTCTTCTTTCACTTGTTCCAAAAGGGGATATTTTACACTCACAGAATATGTATATAACTGTAATACATATATTAATTCATCAATGATAAGATGTTATGTAGAATCAGGGAGATGAATGGCACCCAAACCATGTTCCTACACTGCCTGGCCTGATCCCTATGTCTCATTATCTAACAATAAGGAGAAAGGATTTGGCCAGGAATGGCCAGAGCGGCCACTGTGAGGAGCAGCCTTGGCTGCTGGAAATGCAGGTGGAGGACATGGGCTCAGGGCAGTTCAGTCTAAGTGAGCACTGTCCAGGACTAGCACTAAGGTCTTGGGCATCCTAACACAAGGAAATGAGCAGCAGAGAATGAAAGAAACAGAGCATCCAATTAGAGAGATTAAATAAATCTTTTATCAATATAATGTAAAGACAAATGACAGTTCTTTGAGAAACAAAAGGAAATCCTTCCTTACAAATGTCTGAATGATGGTTATGAACACTCCATAAATGGGCGTGAAATACTTAGGGGTTTTTTTGGTGGGTTGTGTTTTAGTGATCATGGAAGCAATACGTCTTCAGTGCTGATGGTCATCAATAAAAGAAAAATAATAAAAATGCCCATAACCATACTAATCAGAGATTCAAAATGCTAACATATGGCTATCTGACCTTCCAATATGTTCCTACATGTACAGACTACATATATACTTTTGCATACTCTCTGAAGTATTTTACAGTATTTTAAAGACCTTTAGAATATTCCAGAGACTTGTTTTTCATTTGTCAAAGAATCAATGGGCTTTTTCCCCCCAAATATATTTTTTTCCAGGTAAATGGCTATTTGCGTGTGTGCATGTATGTGTGTGTGTGTGTGTGTGTGTGTGTTTTAATTCCATTTTTTAATATGATTATCAGGGAATTCATTCAAGAGCAGGAGAACCTTCCATAAATTTCTCCTGCTCTTCATTTTACCACTCTATGGTGAAAAATAGCAATAGGTTATGAACTAGCTTTTGAGCACTTTTTCATTTCAGTATAGGGCTGATGGTTCCTGCATAAAATTACCTATAACCTTCTGGATCTATCTTTCAAGTAGTTATGCATATGATTTAATATGCTGGCCCAGGCATATTAGAGTCATCTAAATATATGGATTGCGTGTGTCAGCTCTTTCTCATAAATAATAATGTTGTACTTTCTTTCTCAAAACAATTGGCTGTCACGGTGACAACTGATTGTAGGAAAAACAAAGAGAGTTTCTTGTCCTGGATCCTTAATAGGTTTTAAATAATAAAAATTAGAACGTGGTAAGCTCAAAATCATAGCAATTACATTTCCCTTGTTGAGATTATAATCCAAATTCTCACACTAATTCCATGCCGTGTGTTTAAATTTTAGTTCACTGAGCCTTGCTGGTTAGACTAGAGACATCTTGTAGTATTTCTTTCAATATCTAGCTAACTATGGTATTGGATTTAGCAAGTATTCCCTCAGAGCCCTGATGTGGCATTTGGAGAAACAGCTGTTCAGTTTCATATTGGGGGAACAGCCATGAAATGAAATGTTTATGTTTAAAACTAGATATGGATTTTATACATCCTGTTCCTATTTAATGAAAGGCTATGTGACTTTAAGAAATCATTAGGTATTTCATTGTTTAGTCCTATGTTCCTTCTACATAAACAAGATTTTCTCAGAGGCCAATGCTACCCAGATCCCAACAAGCCTCAAAGGCCTGAAGAAAGTGTGTTTTTCAGGCCCTGCAAAGACTGGGTTTCATTTGTAAACCAAGGCAGGCAGGCGAGCTCTCTGGACCCTTTTCACTCCAAACAGGAGCTCCTAACACTTCACCTCTGGACGCAATGCTGACCCAGCCCACAGCCTCACTCCCAGGGTAGGGCTTCTGCACCTTAGAAACGCAAGGATGTGTTTTCATAGATTTTTAAAAATTAAAACCACACACTTGCAATGCAAACTGCAGAAAGGAAAAGCCAAAACAATGACTGCGCTTGCTTCCTGTTTTTAATTTCCCCAAGAGGGACACCTCAAGTTCCTCTCTGTTCAAGGGCTTCAAAGCTGCTTTACCGCTGGAAGTCCTGTGGGGAGCCAGGGACAGGGCAACTTTCCCAAAGCGTGGTGTCAATTTCGGAAGCACAGCTGATTTGCACTGTGACTCTTTTTAGGAGCATATTTATATCAGCTCTATCCTCACATAAAGGTCACTTGAGAAAAATATAGAACTTTTGAGATAAAAGTAGGTTTGACAAAGCCGGCAATGAGGACTTGTCCCAGCCACCATCTGCTGAGTCCATTAACTTAAATTTTGGGCACACTAGTCCATTCCATCTTAAACTGAAAGGCATCCCTCTCTCTGCCCAAGGTCAATGTCTCCCCACCACACCTTCTCAGGAGCGCCATCTCTGGATGATCTCCTCACTCTGTTTCTTGCATCTGGTCTTCCAGCACTCTCTGTGGACTCCTTAGCTTGATCCAAATCCAACCTAACTTTCAAAACAAAATCCACAAACCTCTCCATCCATCTCTCCCCTTCTTCAGCTATAGCTACTCCAGCTCCCTCCCCTCTACGGCTACCCTTTTCTAAGAGGTTAATGCTACTCACAGTCTCTTTTCCTCACCTTCCACCCAGCCATCAAAGTCATGTCACCTCTTCTCCCCAGAGTCTGTGCCTTCCATGTCATGGGGCTTAATCTACTGGATAGTCTTCATTTCTTACCTTCCCTTCACCTTTCTGCAGCACAGGACACTATCAAATAAGAAAGAAAGAAAGAAAGAAAGAAAGAAAGAAAGAAAGAAAGAAAGAAAGAAGGAAAAGTTTGGCATCGCCAACTCTTAGTTCATTCCCATGCAGGAGGACACTGACTCATACATGAACTCTGCAAAGCAGGGCTGGAGGGAAAGCAGAGAGAGCTAGAAAGGAAGGATCATGGAGAATCACTGCAAAACTCATTATAGTCCTTTGCTAGATGGAGAGTCCAAGAGGGGCCATTCCCCTGGGCTCTCCCCACCATAAGGGAGGGGCTCAAGAACCCCAGAGGTGACTCTGTAGCACCACTTCTGGCCACAATGTGGAGAGGAAGAGTCCATAACCCCTTGTCAGTTTACCTCCACTCTCTGCTAATAGGAGTGGCTCTCCCTCTGAAGAATAGAAGACTTAAAAAAAAAACCCAAGCAGGGGGAAGGATTGTTTGGCATCTACTGTTGCCTCACAGGTCAGGCCAGTCCAGTAAAAATACATGGAAATAAGGCCTTTAAACAAATGACTGAAAGAAATAGCCCAGGCTCAGCTTGATGTATGTGGTGGGATTTTTAGTTTTACCAAGCAGTCAGGCAAAGATGTGCTCATTTTTACAAATTTCCTGTGATGAGAGAAACTGACTGAAATGTGATCTGACAGTGGGTCTGGTTCTCATTGCTTCAAAAGCTTGTTCAGGAAGGAAACTGCTGAACTGAATGTTGAGGCATCAAAGATGTTCACAAGAAAGTGTCTGGATTGGTTCTTTTCCCCCCAAAGTATTTCACTAGTCAAAATGTCAGGTTTAATCTGGAAAAAGAGAATTAAAAAAAAATCAAAATGATGTATCTCTCCTCCAATTCTGACAAACACTAGAGCTATATTAGACCAGAATTTATGCCTTACTTTAATAATTAAAATTGAAGTGACAGATTAACTTCCATTTTTATAGTTTTTGAAATCTCATTTCATTGCAAATTTTAAATTGTTTTGGCAAGTAAAACTATCTGGAACATATCACAACATGTTCAGTCTCCTCTATTTTAAAAAATGAACTTGTCCTAACCCTTCTTGCCTCATTTACTGCCTTATTCCCTTCAAACTCATGCTTCTTTCAAGAAATCTATTTTTTCTCCTTCGTCTTCACTCTCCAGCAATGGCAATTTGGCATTCTTTGTGTCATGACTCCATCAAGGTCACCAATGTCTTAGCCTTGCCCAAGCCAAGAGATACTTAGACCCATTTGTCACATTGTCCACGTCCTCCTTGGAACTCCCCCATTGCCTTCTATGACACCACCCACTGTGGCTCTTCTTCCTCTCCTGATTCTCCTCCCACTCCACTGATCACACCTCCTCCATGTTCAGTACTGACAACTATCCTTCTGCTCTCCCTTTAATTGTCTCTCTTCCCCAGAGATTCTTTCTCAACTCTTGTCTTTTTAATTTGCAGACAATCATGTTGGTGAGTTCAAATGGGTCCACAGCCTCAACCGTTGCTCTGAGCTTTTTCTTTTCACCCATTTTCTTCTCCATCTTATTGTGCCTGGAATGCACCTTCGAGACGTAAGTCAGCACAGTGTTGGGCACATATGCATATTAAGTCCCAACTGAAGAGTGAATGAATGGATGTATACATCTGATGTACAGAAGTGTTCTTAGCTCTGCTAGGAGATCCAGGGGCTGGGTTTCTGAAGGAGAAGCCTGGATTACATTCAGTCTTTCAAATGCAGTAGCTCAGAACTACTCTGTGAAGTCAGTATCATCATCATCCTCTTGATGAATGATTCAAATTCAGGTCTTTCTGATTATAAAACTGATGTTGTGTTCCACTATATTATGTTGGCACACACACACAAGAGTGGGGAGAGAGAATCGTTCTTCTCACTTTTCAAAAGAATACCTTGCAGCTTCATCACCTCAAGGACTCTACTGTAATAGTGGAGTGGAGAGGCTGTGTTGAAGAGCTTGGCATAATCCAGCCAAAGTAATATGGCTCCAGGAAGGAGACAGCTACCAAAAGAAGGACAGGCTAAGTAGGGCTGAGGTGCTGGGTGGCCTATAGGGGAGAGAGAAGGTGGTTCTATGTCGGCAGTATTTAGGTGACCAGATGACAGAATAATTCAGCCATGCCCAGAAGAGGAAATTACTTCTTAACCTACTAGACAATGACTTCCTTGGGGCTCCCAAATATCCTCACCAAAGGGCTTGTCCAGGGGACCTAGAGTACCACACGAGTCTGAAGCAAGATGCAGGAAGAAAGAGTTTGCCACACAAAGTTTTGCCTTTTGAAAACAGTGGCTCTTGAACAGGTCATGAAATTTATATGACTAGAAATACTGGTATAATTTTCTTGCTTTATTGAAATAAATAAATCATGTTTTAGAATGTGATGACTCTTCTCTTTTGAGCTGAAATGTTTAATTTTGTAAGTACACTTTCCAGAACGGTGAGAGGAAATGCATCTGAGAAGCTATTAAGATTTTATCAAACGTTATCAATTCATGACACAGAAGTGTGTCACATACGTGAGTGAGAAGGATAACCTGAAATAATTACAAATAGATTTTTGCTCACAGCAAACCCACAACAAGCTCTCTTAATAAATAGTCTCCTTTTACTGTAAAGTTGAATAAGTGAAAGGGATTAATTCATGGTCTGAAAACACATCTCAGCAATGCTCAAGGGACAGTATCTCAACAGACATCTGGAGAAGCCACTGATTAATTAATAGATTAATTAATCAGACGGCTGTAATCCTAGGAGAGAATTTAATTGTTTGGATTAATAACCCTACTAATTAATCCTAAAAATCAACAACCTTACAGTTGAGAGAATGCTGGTTTTGTAAAGAACCATCTGTATGACAAATATCCTTGTCCAATACTTACCAGCTAACTAGACAGTGGCACCCAGGACGCTAAGTGACATCAGGAATCCAGGTGATTTTTGGTTGGATCACCCCTGTCACCCCCCTCACCTCCACCCCTCACCACCACCATCAAAAACCAGCCCCGCCAGTCCTTATGGCACGAAGAGGAAAGTCTTCACATGGTATTTACTTGAAACTTGAAGGATATGGAAACAAAAAGTAAGTTATTTCCCAGAAATAAGGCTCTTAATAAATTGAAGAAAGATCACCACCAGCTGATATGACTGGTCCACATGACATTTTTCAAAATGAAATAAAGGCATGGTCTTTCTGCCATAGGACCCAACAGATAAAGCAGAAATGTACCAATATTAGTAAATGGCATGTCTGGCAAGTAAACAAAAAAAAAATCATACTTGTAAAGAAATATTATTTTAATGAAATATAAGTGACCATAGTAAATCTAAATGATGTTTATAAATCGTTTTTGTAAATTTAAGGAGTTTTGAGTAGCAGCTCATTAATAATTGGGGAAAGAGAAACATTGGAGTGTTTGATAACTCAATATTCAAATAGAATTTTCAGGTGACATTCTTAGCAGCAAATAATAATTCCATTTTTCTGGAAAATCTGCATTTAGAAAATGGACATTAGTCTCCAATTACCATTTGAATACACACACAAGCCAAAATGTTGCCAGTGTCGCCATTATTGCCACAATTAAATGCCAGTAGTTTAAAACAATAGCCAACCAGAAAATACACCTTCTAATCAATTTTTTCAAAGCATACTAAGTTTAAAAACTTGAAAATATTTTAGAAGAAAGTACATAGTACTAAACGTACTGACACAGTCGTGAACCAATAAAATCCAACCATGCAATGATATGTTGTTTGACAAAGCGGAGGGGCTGCTTCAAAAAAACCATACCGAGAAAAAAATCAAATACATGGTCCTAACAAGAAGGACAAGGTTAATGAAGATATAAGATATACTAAAGTAATCTGGTTCTTTAGATTAACTTTGAGTTATTTTTACATGGCCTAGAGTATCTTACGTAACTGGGAATCTGGCAAACACAGAAGGAAGGGGTCACAGCAGCACACACAGTGTAAACCAGATATAGTCCAGATATACTTGCATTCAATATCCTTGGCCAGCAAAAGCCATACAGCCAGAAGTCTATATCACGTTCGCCCGCGTCATGATGATAAAAAATAAGAATAATATCGAACTATCTGAAAGGCGGTTGTCACCTTCTGGATAAGAAAACAGGGGCATGGAGAGTATGGATGAATTGCTTACAAAATAAGACTCAGTAGTGAAGCCCCCCGCTACTAAAGACGGGTGGGAAGTGTGGGGCACCTGGCCCAGGAAGCAGAACAGCAAGGGGATAAAGGCTATGCTGGAGACCTGCTTTGGAGTCTGGACTCCACTCGCCGACTCTCAGGAAAGTTATTCCAAGCTGCAAACAGTTAAATGGGGGAAATAACAGTACCTACCTCATGTGAACATTAAGTTATTTCTTGCCCATAAAGCTTTTTGTTTGCACTGTGCTAATAATTGTAATGCTTATTATTGTCATAGTATGAAAAGTAGGTTTCACAGTGTATGTAAGCATTCCAGATATATTGGGAATATTTTAAGGGGCTGCTCAAGATGGAGTGAGTCTCAGAGCTAGACTGACTCTCAAGATGACATTATGTGGGGCACCTGGGTGGCTCAGTGGGTTGAAGCCTCTGTCTTCGGCTCAGGACATGATCCCAGGGTCCAGGGATCGAGCCCCACATCAGGCTCACTGCTCAGCAGGGAGCCTGCTTCCTCCTCTCTCTCTCTCTGCCTGTCTCTCTGCCTACTTGTGATCTCTGTCTGTCAAATAAATAAAATCTTAAAAAAAAAAAAAAGATGACATTAGGTGGTGGTCTTCCGAGGTAGAGCAAGTTCTGAGGCAGTTAATGGAAATTATTCTACCATATAAAAAAATTTTTTAAAGACTTTTTTAAAATTTATTTGATAGACAGAGATCACAAGTAGGCAGAGAGGCAGGCAGAGAGAGAGAAGAAGGGAAGCAGGCTCTCTGCCAAGCAGAGAGCCCGATGCAGGGCTTGATCCCAAGACCCTGGGATCATGACCTGAGCCGAAGGCAGAGGCTTTAACCCACTGAGCCACCCAGGCACCCCTCTACCATATAAAATTAATAGCTTCACTAAGCTTTTCTTCTGGAGCTTTTGGCCAGCAGAATAAGTTCTGTTTCCCCACTGGGGGTGGAGGACAGACGGACCAGCTGAGTAGATATTCCAGTAAACAGAATTGTCACATTTAAGGAGCACACATCACCAGCTCCTAAGGAAAGCATAGCCTGATACTTGACAAAAGGACACTGAAGTTACTTCCATTTTCCTCTGAGGCTTCAGACGGTGTTTCAAGCTCGTGAATTACCTGAACACCATCGGACTGAACCCCATGCGTGGCCAAAGTTGGGAGATGCATCAGGTGGTGACCACCCCTAGTTCACCAGTTGTTTGTGGACAGTGTTTACAGTTACGTGTCCGGAGATAAGGCTGTAGTTTGGATGGGCTCAGAATTCCCCCCTGCCCCATCCTCCCACCTAGTATCTTTTCTGCTTTCACTATTAAAAACGAACTGGTCATCATCATAATGTTACAAAATGTATTTAATTATATACCTTAAAAGGGAAATGGCTATTTGTCCATACCTGCTTTTGTAACATACTAGATTAGATGAAAACTTGTCAAATAAACTCAGTCTCATGATCTCTGCTGCTCAGAATGTGGCATAATTAAAGTCAGTGGCATTAGCTATAAATGTCATTATAATCTCATTTCACTTTCAATCTTCTCAGCCACCAAATTTTTTATAGGAGCTGTTAATAAAGAGGAAAAGTGACTATTGCATTCCCCTCTTTCTGCTCTTGCCTAACCTCCGATGGAGTCTTAACAAGCAAAGAAATGAGCAAAAATGAGCAAGAAAGGGAAGAATAAAAGATCAAAGTGCTGAGACAACGCACGAACGGACTAATTAAGGATTGGAAATGGAAGCTCTCATGTTTGCACTTTACTCTTTTGCTCCTGTTGCTTTTTACTCTCCTTTCCTGGGAACCAGTGTGCATAAGGACTAAGTAGACCGCCTAGAATGGATGCGTTCTCTCGGACTTGAGTCTTGGAGAAGGAAAGTAAACCCGAGAGATACTTACAGAGAAGAGAGAACAGTGGGGTCCAATGTCTATCATTGTCTATCATAATTTTGCAATTATTTTGAAATCCCTGTTCAAGTCATGTCAGTGTCTGTGAAAAACCTTCAGATACAAGTGGCCTGAAAAGTGCTGCATTTAGCCCACTGCAAACACCTGGTACCCAGCACCTCTGTGCAAAGCTGGGAATTAGCTTATTAGCTAATGTCAAACATATTAACTATGAAGAATGTAACACAAGAACTGACCAAATATTTTATAGTACCGATATAGGCACCATTAAATAATTATTTTTTGTATACAAGGCCTTTTTTGTTCCCTCAGTCAAAAGGAGGTTCAGTCCAGCTAAATTCAGTCCTGGCCACTAATGTCTGGCATGACCCAGCACAGTTGCTCTCCTCGACCCGGCATGTGGACACCAACACAAAACACCCCAGACCCTTAATCTCTAGATAGAATCCTAAGACTCCACTATGTAATTTTTTTAAAAATCAACTGTCCAGACCACATGATATTGAAGGTCTCATCTGACTTCAGGAGGCTTTGGTTCTACCTCTGCCTGAAGGAGGTTCAACATGTCAGCACTGGCTCGGTGTCACAGATCCTGAAAACAGTGTGCAAAACAACAAATCCTGCCAACAGCTATCACAGCCACCCCTGAGTGCCCACTCGATGGCAGACACCAGGTTCTCTCTTTCTTATTCCTCAAGGAACCTTCCAGTATGGACATTGTTATCTCTGCTTTCCAGATGAGCACTCTGATGTGCAGAGAAGTTAAGCATTTTGCTCAGGGCCTTGCAACTAACTCAAGTTCATCATCATCAATGTCACTTTGTGCCCATAGTACTGGGTATTATTAACACATGTATCCAGTCTTCTAGGAGCTTCCAGTCTATCTGAGAAAAGAAAATGGGAGTGATAACCTTGTTTGCTCTACACATTATAGATGGGCAATCTTAGACCTGAGTGAAGGCGAGGACTTTATGAGTCAGAGAAGAGGAAGGTAGACATCGATGGGACCCCAAGTGTTTGGAGACCAAGGGGAATGGTGATAGGCATGGAAGGTTGGGTAGGGGCAGAGTAAGAAAAAGGTCTAGAAATATGGATGGGGAATGATTGAGTATAGCTTAAAGTATCTGGACTCCATTCTTTAAATCATCAGGAACCAATCTCCTGATTCTGGAGGGGCTGGTAATTTAACCGGCATGCTGCCTCCTCTAGGAGCCTTCCTTGAATGCCTGAGACCATGTCAGGTGCCTCTCTTCCATTTCCCATGCAGCCTGGGTCCACTCCTTCCTATCCCTCCCCTACCCTATTGTCAATGCCTCTGCATTTCTATGGGGGAGTATTCTCCCTTTAAACAAGAGTGAAACAAGCAACTGGATGAGAGGACATATTTGTACCAGCCAAGGTTGGTCTTTGTTTGGGAAATATCTGGACATCTTGGACATCTCCTTGAATAAGCAGGCGAGGCTCTCTAGGACCTAAAGAGAAAGGAAACCTCTACTGTTTTCCAGTTCTACTTCCGACCTGCTTTTCCCAATGGCTCTATGGCTGACTTCCATAGGACAGGAAGAAATCAAAGAGACTTTTTAAAGATCTTATTTATTTATTTACTTGACAGAGAGAGAGAGAGAGAGATCACAAGTAGACAGAGAGGCAGGCAGAGAGAGAGGAAGGGAAGCAGGCTCCCCACTGAGCAGAGAGCCCAATGCGGGGCTAGATCCCAGGACCCTGAGATCATGACCTGAGCCAAAGGCAGAGGCTTAACTCACTGAGCCACCCAGGCGCCCCTCAAAGAGACTTTTTAGACAGAAGACCCCTTCTCTGAGGTCTGGAGCATGTGTTGCCTCAGGAAGAAGAGGGAACCTATAAATGTGGGTGCTAATGCTTGCCACAGCTTGTCATTTTCCAAAAATGTCACAGTAATCTTTATATCTTTATTCTAAGTACAGTAAGCCAAATTAGTGAGAATCTCCTATTTCTAAGTTAATAAAAATCCCCATTTCAAAGGAAAACTGAGCCGCACATGGCCTATGACTGAAGTTAATGTGTGCTAGAATGTTGATCGTTATGTTGCAAGCCATAATATGTAAGCTGGCACAAAGAAAAGTTGAACATGTTGCCTAAAGTGTCACTTAGTGAGGTCAAGAAAACATCATTTTTTAAAAAGATTTATTTTTTTATTTATTTGAGGTGGGGGCAGAGGGAGAGGAGAGAGAGAATCCTCAGCAGACACCCCACTGAGCACGGAGCCTGACATGGGGCTCGATCCCAGGACTCTGATCATGACCTGAGCCAAACCGGGAGTTGGCTGTTCAACTAGCTGAGCCACCCAGGTGCCCCAAGAAAACTTATTACTAATCTTTGTCCCTAGTGAACAAGAAGTGGAAAAAAAGAGAGGGAACTGAAATCCACCAGTGACTGACCCCCTCCGGCGGGGTGTGACCCCCCCTTAATTCAGCAAACACTCACTAGCACAGACAGGTGCAAGGCCCATGCCCGGCATGGGAGGGTCACAGGATAGTCGGGTACGTCATTCCCCAAAGGAGCTTATATTCCACTGGAGTTACACCATTTCAAGGAATGCTATGGAAATAACATTTCTCCCAGTTCATACGTGGAAACAGCCATAGGCTGTTTAAGAGATAAATACAATTGCTCTCTCCTGGAAAAACCCAGCAAAATATTTAGGACCATTAAACCATCATGATTCTGGCTCTGACTTCAAATAAACAGGATAAATAAACCCTCCCTTCTCTGCATTTCTAATTTAGCAAAGCCTTTACACACCCCTAAGAGCAAGTGAATTTCATATTTCCATCTTATTCGAAATGTGCTGGCATTTTGCTAGATGTTGTAACTGCACTTTGGCAGCTCTGAACTACCTATTTGCAGATATAAAGCAATATCTGCTCAGAGTGTCTAATTCTGGGCCCATATACACATACATATGTATGCACATATTTAAAATATCTAGGATGCATATATTAGTGCTGGCATTAGGCACAGACAGAAACTAGAGATGTGCCAGACCAGTATCAAGTAATATTACGAGATCTCATTTATTGAGCACCGACTGTGTGTTAAGTCAGATGCTTGCACTGATACCATGTTTAATTTCCAGAGTGCTCATAAACAGTTACTAACACGTACTGAGCACTTTCCATGCACCAGGCTTTTATTTGTTTATTTTGTATGGGATTGTTGAGTCACTGTGTTGTGTGTCTGAAACTAATACAACATCGCATGTCAACTGCACTTCCATAATAAAATTATTAGAAAGACATACATTATCATCACCTCCCAAATTCCCTTCCCATTCTCCATGTGCCAGACTTTTATTTGAAGAACTTTTTCATGCATCAGCTTGTTTAAAGCACCGACGGCCCTAAGTTGTCGCAGAGCTGGAACTCACTCCCGGGCGGCTGGGCATCGAAGTCCAGACTTGCAACTGCTACACTTTACTGCCTTTTTAAGAAGAGTTATTGATAGCCCATGTAGAGATGGGGACACTGAGATAGCAGAGAGGCTCACAGAGCCAGCAAGTAGCCAAAGTGGGTTTGGACCCAGGACACCTGGCTCCAGCTCCCAATCCTTTATGTCTCATGATATAATGGCCATGCTATATTGGTGTCCGTGGCATATATGAGGAAGGAAAGCTTGTTGTTTGAGAAGCCAAGGCGGGGAGAAGTGGGAAGTGTACAAAGTATAAGGTGGGTGTTCTGAAAGTCCTTCTAGATCAATTGACCATGTAAGTTACCATCCAAACTTTTGAAAGTGAAATGGGTGCCATTAATGCCAGGATAGCAGGCACAGCATGGAAGGTACCGTCATGCAATAGGGCTCCAATAAAATCATGCCTACATTTCCGCGCATTGACTTAATAGTTGAAGTGAATAAAAAGACACATGGGGGAAAAATATACACCATTTTCTTTAATTTAAGTGATCCTTATTATCTTGAAAAAACTAGGTTTTAGGAATCCTCCAAAATCTACTCAAATTCACATCACAGAGCAAGAATCTTTTTTTTCAGGGAACTTAAATGATTGTGTGAAACCAGCCAATATTATTCATATTGTACATTTATCTAAAATGCTTGAAAACAAATTAAGAGACATATCTATGTTTTGGGCTCCTACCAAGATTTGTTAATTAGTATACAGCGATTCCTTTTCAAAAACTAATGATGTACTATATGTTGGCTAACTGAACATAATTAAAAAAAAAAGAATAAAAAATGAGGGAAATTTAAAGCAACTCTATCCTAGTCTTTGCTTCTCATCATTCTACCTGTAATGCCCCACACTATTGCTTATTTCATCTTAATTTCTTTGCTTCCATTTTGTAAACTCATTTAAAAGTAAGTATCTCTCATTGTAAGAAGTCTATCTAGGAGGTTTAAATTCAAAGAGTAGGAACAGCAGATCCACATTCACTTAGAAAAATGCAAAGCTTCAAACATGGGACGTTTCCAGGTTATAGAGCATCCTTCAAGGAAATGAATCCTCACAGTCCAGCTCTATTTGTTATTAAAAACTTAGAGATGAAACGGAGGAGGAGGGATAAGTTCTAGGAGCTTAAAGAACATAAAAAGTAATCCCTCTAGCAGACTGGGAAGGGCAAACTGTCAGACAGTGGAAGGGAAGTCCTACCAACTCCTGAAATGCTGCAAAAGGAAAAATATAATTTGACGTCAAATTCAGTGGTCTGCAGGTGCATCCCTGTTGGTATGCTAATAAATTCATTGGGACATGAGTACAGATTTCTTATAGAAATAATTATTTTATGAACCGTGAGACATATTATACTGGACGATACTTTTTCTGAACAGCAGGTCTTAAAGAATCACTGAGCAAATACTTTTAGAATATTTTAAGAATTTTACAATTGTCGGGGTGCCTCAGTGGCTCAATTGGTAAGCAGCTGACTCTCAGTTTCAGCGCAAGTCATGGTCTCAGGGTCATGGGACCAAGCCCTGTGTTGGGCTCCACACTCAGCACGGAGTCTGCTTGAGATTCTCTCTTCCTGCGTGCTCTCTCTCTCTCAAATAAATAAACCTTTAAAAAAAAAAAAAAGAATTCTACTGTTGTTGCAAGTGCTGGGAATACAGTGGTGGAAAAGTCATGGGCCTTATCCTTCTGAAGTTCACAATCTAGAAGGGAAGACAAGGATTAAACAAGTAAACACACAAATAAACAAATACTCTAAAACTCTGTAAGCAAATCTAATAGGAAAATCACATTTGTTTTACTGGCATTCACTTTACAATCAACTTTACAGGAAAGCAGCTATTCTTCAAGGCTTAAAATAACATAAAACCATAGATGAGGAGCAACGGAATTAAAGTCAACATAATTTATGTACTAATAATTGTTTACTAGAATTTTTCCTACAGCATATCAGGGAAAGAGAAAGGCGAGGAGCAAGAAAAAGAGAAAAATGTTAATGTCTTTCTTCATTTCAGCTTTTATTTCATTCATTGGCATTTGTTTTATTTTTGCTGCCGTAGGATCTTTTCCATACTCCCTGTATGGTTATATTTATCTTTACATCATTTATACCTTTATATTATCATAATAGAAATTATCATAGCTAACCCATTAACCCCCCTTATTATCACACAATAGAGAGGAAACAATGATTTTTTACAAAGGCACTGAGGTAATGCTTGAAGAAAGACCCTGGTAATGCAGATGAGTTTCAATGTGGGGTTCAGGCAGAAATATTTTAGTCTCTCTATTCTACAATCCCTCTGTAAACATCCACAGAGCTATTGAACATCAACATTAACACAGATATTTCTTCTCTAGTTTGTTTGCCTTGTGGAAGGCATAAGCATTTTTACTAAATATCTAAGAGTGAAATTTCATAAAATTTGATATTTTTGAACGTATGTACACAGGGTTCCCCCCACCCTTTAAAAATAAGTAAAATATTTGTTTCCAAAGCCTTCCAAATACACACATCCCGACAAATTGGTTTGTGATGACATAAGACTAGGCAGTTTGCCCATAATTGAAGACATTTTGCCAACAAGTGAGAGGCTGCCAAGAGAAGCAGTGACAGCACTCTGAATATGAGCGGATGATCCCTATGTAAATATAGAGGCTTTCCGCCCTTTCTGAAGCAATGACTCAAGCCCATATGACTGGCAGATACCTTAATTAATCACGGCACCATGTGATGGCCATCCATAAGGACGACTGCCATTTCAGCTCCGAGCTACCCCATTCTTTGATGTGACCCATTCCTTTTTGTCATGATCACATCGTTCTGAACTGAGACACCAAGAAAATTTGAATTACAACCCTTATCTTTTTGCCGTCTTTCCAACAGGATTTATGTCAACACTGAATTTTTACTTTTTCCCTAGCTGTTTTTAGCCCTCGTGGTGTGAACATATGTATATATTTTCTCTCTCAACCTGAGATGGCACTAGGATTTAAGAAAATCAAAGCTCTTTAGAAAATCATAAAGCCCCCAAATAAGAATCCTTTATATGACAAAGAAATGGCATGTTCTTAAGCCTGTATATGGGGCTGGTTCTCCCTGCAAAGACAGAGTAAATTGCTACTCTTCTGGAACATTTTTTTCAGGCCATTAGAGAGCGATTTCTTACGCTAGAGTAGTAATTTATTAAATGAATTCCTAGTGGCCTGAGAGACTTAATGCTCCCACTAAACAGGAGTACCTCATTGCCCCCTCATTAGTAGGAGTTCTTGCCTGTTACAGAAAGTTTCTAAGAGGCAGTAGTGAGCCCATCACAGCCCTTAAGAGCAAAATCTTATTCTCTTTGGTGAGATTAATTATTGACTTTGGGGGCCTATTTTCTGACTTAACAATCACTGGGAAAAGGTTCATGCTATAACTCCATCAGCCCTATCCCTCCCGCCTCCATTCCCTCTGATAATATTTACAGTGGCCTTTGGAGTTATCTCTATAGCTTTTCATTTGAAACCGTCAATGGTTAAAAAGCCTCTACTGGCCTCCATCCCTCTCCATTAATAGGTCCTCCATCTAGTTGCCATGACATTCTCCAGATTCTTATATCACCATCAATGGTCCTCAACCTTTCGTACACCTCCCATAAATAAGCGTG
This sequence comes from Enhydra lutris kenyoni, assembly GCF_002288905.1. Taxonomy (NCBI): domain Eukaryota; kingdom Metazoa; phylum Chordata; class Mammalia; order Carnivora; family Mustelidae; genus Enhydra; species Enhydra lutris. The sequence continues at coordinate 40,208,369 of NW_019154101.1, read as the reverse complement.
GCTCTTTCAAGTGGCTGGGGCATCAGAGGCTGGGGACAAACCATGTAGAGCAAACACAGGTGGGAGCAATTTTGAGAAGCCCCAAACACTTGTAATAGAACCCTACATTTATGGAACTTTGATATATTAAAAACCACCGATTGGCTATATTTACTTCTACCAACAGCCACTTTTGTGAAATCAACAACAATTTTGTCTCAAGCTCCTGCTTTCCGTCACGTTTTCTTCCTTTTTGTTTTTTAAAGATTTATTTATTTTAGAGAGCGAGAAAGAGAGAGAGAGGGCATGAGGGTGTGGGAACAGCAGAGGGAGAGGAAAAGAGTCTCAGACTTACCGCCGACGTAGAGCCCATGGTGGCCTGATCCCACAACCCTGAGATCATGACCTGAGCTGAAACCCACAGTCGGTAACTTAACCGACTGAGCCACCCAGGTGCCCCTGGGTCACATTTTCTAATAAAGGTTTTATAGCTGATATCAAGTCTGCTATAAGGAAAGGAAAATAAACAAGTTACACTTTGCTAGGCACTCGCAGAGCTCATCTAATTATGGCATGAAACACTCTAAAGCAAATTATGTGTCTTCTTTCACTTGTTCCAAAAGGGGATATTTTACACTCACAGAATATGTATATAACTGTAATACATATATTAATTCATCAATGATAAGATGTTATGTAGAATCAGGGAGATGAATGGCACCCAAACCATGTTCCTACACTGCCTGGCCTGATCCCTATGTCTCATTATCTAACAATAAGGAGAAAGGATTTGGCCAGGAATGGCCAGAGCGGCCACTGTGAGGAGCAGCCTTGGCTGCTGGAAATGCAGGTGGAGGACATGGGCTCAGGGCAGTTCAGTCTAAGTGAGCACTGTCCAGGACTAGCACTAAGGTCTTGGGCATCCTAACACAAGGAAATGAGCAGCAGAGAATGAAAGAAACAGAGCATCCAATTAGAGAGATTAAATAAATCTTTTATCAATATAATGTAAAGACAAATGACAGTTCTTTGAGAAACAAAAGGAAATCCTTCCTTACAAATGTCTGAATGATGGTTATGAACACTCCATAAATGGGCGTGAAATACTTAGGGGTTTTTTTGGTGGGTTGTGTTTTAGTGATCATGGAAGCAATACGTCTTCAGTGCTGATGGTCATCAATAAAAGAAAAATAATAAAAATGCCCATAACCATACTAATCAGAGATTCAAAATGCTAACATATGGCTATCTGACCTTCCAATATGTTCCTACATGTACAGACTACATATATACTTTTGCATACTCTCTGAAGTATTTTACAGTATTTTAAAGACCTTTAGAATATTCCAGAGACTTGTTTTTCATTTGTCAAAGAATCAATGGGCTTTTCCCCCCAAATATATTTTTTTCCAGGTAAATGGCTATTTGCGTGTGTGCATGTATGTGTGTGTGTGTGTGTGTGTGTGTGTTTTAATTCCATTTTTTAATATGATTATCAGGGAATTCATTCAAGAGCAGGAGAACCTTCCATAAATTTCTCCTGCTCTTCATTTTACCACTCTATGGTGAAAAATAGCAATAGGTTATGAACTAGCTTTTGAGCACTTTTTCATTTCAGTATAGGGCTGATGGTTCCTGCATAAAATTACCTATAACCTTCTGGATCTATCTTTCAAGTAGTTATGCATATGATTTAATATGCTGGCCCAGGCATATTAGAGTCATCTAAATATATGGATTGCGTGTGTCAGCTCTTTCTCATAAATAATAATGTTGTACTTTCTTTCTCAAAACAATTGGCTGTCACGGTGACAACTGATTGTAGGAAAAACAAAGAGAGTTTCTTGTCCTGGATCCTTAATAGGTTTTAAATAATAAAAATTAGAACGTGGTAAGCTCAAAATCATAGCAATTACATTTCCCTTGTTGAGATTATAATCCAAATTCTCACACTAATTCCATGCCGTGTGTTTAAATTTTAGTTCACTGAGCCTTGCTGGTTAGACTAGAGACATCTTGTAGTATTTCTTTCAATATCTAGCTAACTATGGTATTGGATTTAGCAAGTATTCCCTCAGAGCCCTGATGTGGCATTTGGAGAAACAGCTGTTCAGTTTCATATTGGGGGAACAGCCATGAAATGAAATGTTTATGTTTAAAACTAGATATGGATTTTATACATCCTGTTCCTATTTAATGAAAGGCTATGTGACTTTAAGAAATCATTAGGTATTTCATTGTTTAGTCCTATGTTCCTTCTACATAAACAAGATTTTCTCAGAGGCCAATGCTACCCAGATCCCAACAAGCCTCAAAGGCCTGAAGAAAGTGTGTTTTTCAGGCCCTGCAAAGACTGGGTTTCATTTGTAAACCAAGGCAGGCAGGCGAGCTCTCTGGACCCTTTTCACTCCAAACAGGAGCTCCTAACACTTCACCTCTGGACGCAATGCTGACCCAGCCCACAGCCTCACTCCCAGGGTAGGGCTTCTGCACCTTAGAAACGCAAGGATGTGTTTTCATAGATTTTTAAAAATTAAAACCACACACTTGCAATGCAAACTGCAGAAAGGAAAAGCCAAAACAATGACTGCGCTTGCTTCCTGTTTTTAATTTCCCCAAGAGGGACACCTCAAGTTCCTCTCTGTTCAAGGGCTTCAAAGCTGCTTTACCGCTGGAAGTCCTGTGGGGAGCCAGGGACAGGGCAACTTTCCCAAAGCGTGGTGTCAATTTCGGAAGCACAGCTGATTTGCACTGTGACTCTTTTTAGGAGCATATTTATATCAGCTCTATCCTCACATAAAGGTCACTTGAGAAAAATATAGAACTTTTGAGATAAAAGTAGGTTTGACAAAGCCGGCAATGAGGACTTGTCCCAGCCACCATCTGCTGAGTCCATTAACTTAAATTTTGGGCACACTAGTCCATTCCATCTTAAACTGAAAGGCATCCCTCTCTCTGCCCAAGGTCAATGTCTCCCCACCACACCTTCTCAGGAGCGCCATCTCTGGATGATCTCCTCACTCTGTTTCTTGCATCTGGTCTTCCAGCACTCTCTGTGGACTCCTTAGCTTGATCCAAATCCAACCTAACTTTCAAAACAAAATCCACAAACCTCTCCATCCATCTCTCCCCTTCTTCAGCTATAGCTACTCCAGCTCCCTCCCCTCTACGGCTACCCTTTTCTAAGAGGTTAATGCTACTCACAGTCTCTTTTCCTCACCTTCCACCCAGCCATCAAAGTCATGTCACCTCTTCTCCCCAGAGTCTGTGCCTTCCATGTCATGGGGCTTAATCTACTGGATAGTCTTCATTTCTTACCTTCCCTTCACCTTTCTGCAGCACAGGACACTATCAAATAATTCTTTTTCTTTTTTTTTTTTTTAAGATTTTATTTATTTATTTGACAGACAGAGATCACAAGTAGGCAGAGAGGCAGGCAGAGAGAGAGAGAGGAGGAAGCAGGCTCCCTGCTGAGCAGAGCCCGATGCGGGGGCTCCATCCCAGGACCCTGGGATCACGACCTGAGCCAAAAGCAGAAGCTTTAACCCACTGAGCCACCCAGGCGCCCCTCAAATATTCTTTTTCATAGAATTGTTTCTTCTTCTGTTTTTGGTGAATGTCTTCTCTTGGATTTTTCTTCCTACCTTGCTCAAAGCTCCTATTCCTCACCCATCACATAAATGTTGATGCGATGGCTATGTTCTATCACTCATCCTTTCCTCTTTTCTCACTTTCTGCTATCCCTGAACCATCTTATCCATTCCTGTGACTTTAAGACGCACATGCCAATTACCCCCAAATATTTATCTCTGGAACAGATCATTCTCCAAGGGTGCAGACACATAGCCCACTTCTAACCACACATTCACCATGAAGACCTCACACTCAAAGTGGCCAAAATGGAGCTTATTTCCTTCCTTTCCCAGCAAACAGATCCCTTCTCTTGTGTACCACTCATGAATGAGTGCACCATTCCTGGGGCTGACTGTCAGGTCATATATGACCCCTCCCTTCCTTCACCCCACATCCATTAACAACCTGGAGTCAGTGATGGGGAGCCATATTACTTTTCAGGGTACACTTCTGTCTAAACAGAGCTACCTCTTCTCTCTTGCAGTTCTTATCCTCAGGCAGCCTGTTTGGAGAGAGAGGGAGAAGAAACTGTTCTTTTCCTTGACTAGGCAATGGCAAGAGGTAGATTAAATAAAAAGCCAGAGGGGAGCTTTACCCCTGAGATGACATCTCTTTCCTGCCCACTCTTGTAACTAGAAAGCCATATGGAGACCAAGCATGATCAGTTTGCCACTTTCTTGCTCCTAGATTTAGGTGAGAATCAGAAAAGAACAAAACAAAACAAAAAAACCCAAAAAATAAAAAACATAGATTTGCTGCCAAAAAAAGATACTTTAAAAAGTAGAAAAATTGAATGTAAGAATTTGCCAGATACATGTTATGAAGAAAAAAGAATACAAAATTGGATATTTTTGTGAACATCTAAATTTGTGCTAATGTATTAATACTAGCTTAAAAAAATCTATTTAAATTGTGGTGCCTGGGTGGTTCAGTTGGTTAAGCATCTCCCTTTGGCTCAGGTCATGATCCCAGGGTCCTGGGATCGAGCCCCGTGTTGGGCTCCCTACTCAGTAGCGAGCGTGCTTCTCCGTCTCCTCTCCACTCATGTTCTGTCACTATCTCTGTCTCTCTCTCCCTCTCTCTCTCAAATAAATAAATAAAATCTTTAAAAGCAAATATATTTAAATTAAAATTAATTTAATTAAATGCAATTTAAAATTGCAATCTTCAGTTGTGCTAGCCACATTCCAAATGCCTAGTAGTTCCATACATAGTGATTTTGAGGGTACAGATCATCTGCTGACAAGTGTACCTAAGGAGGCAGTGTGTGTGTGACTGGCAATTTTATGCATTCGGCTCTTCTATCGTAACCAGACTATCATGGATTCGCATCCTGATGGGTCTTCTTGAACGAAAGAGAAAGTAGCGGCCAGAACTAAGCAGCCCACATCTATATTTCATTAGAAATGCCATCCCCACAATGGCAGGATTGAGGTCTAGTTTTTCCCAACACTCAGAACCGTAACGGGCACAAGTAAGGATTCTATATGCATCTGTCACCTGAAAATACTTTGGGCATGAGAATGCCATTACTCATATACCGCGAGAAAAGGAAAAGTTTAATAATGCCCAGCCTATAAAAGTAAGTATGTCCTCTTAGTATAATTTAAGAATCAGAGGACTGTTTCCAGGCTATAAGAGATGTATCTTCCCTCTTACCCACCTACTCATCCTAGATTCCAGGGTCATTGGCCAATGTCCTTCTGCCACAAAATATCACACAATTCTATCCCTTGAGGCCTTTGTTCATGTGGATCCCCTATCTGGGAATCCCTCCCTCCTTCAGTCCACTCCTAGCACCCCATAATCACAACCCACCCATCTTGGAAGATCGTTCACCAACATTCTATGCGTCTTCTCCATACTTCTGCCATGAGTACTAGGGATTTGGTTGGCAGTAGTGTCACTGCGTTTTGATAGAGCTTGGGTTCTCTGCACATCCTTCTCCTCCTCCACATGGTAAATCTTTTGTTCTTTTGTTCATTCTTCCTTGGGTGCCTTTGGAGCCCAGTACAGTACCTGCAAGGCACACTGCCCAATAATTTCTTCTCAAACTGGATCATTTAGAAGTTCATTGGGCCTTGGCCCATCACACAGTCTTAATAGCATGAAACATGAAAATGAACTGATGACAAATGTAGCCATTTATTGGGCAGTTACAGTATGGAAAGCACTACACAAATAATTCATGTAAGCCTCAGATAGGGGAGGTAAATTGCCCAAGACCACCTGATTGAGGTGCTAGAAAGCAATTCAAACCCATATCCAACTCCTTCCTTTCCAGTGATGCACTGTGCTATCATCTGTTGTAAGTATGGACTGGTTTGTTTTCATTTTACAAACATTATTCTTGATGCTATATATAAGATATGAATGATTATTACCCACAAATAATTTTTAATCTCTGCTATATGTTTTCCTATGATTATTAACTCCCCAACTTTTGATAGCATTTTTACTATAAAATGTAGGCTACAAACCATTAATATTCTATCATCTGCCATGTGTACTATAACCAACTTCACCATCAAGGGAAAGATTAGACTAGATATTTTTTTATAACTAGATAATTCCTCAGAATTATTTTTGAATCATGCAAAGAATAAACTCATTCTCTATTATACATTTGTTCTCACATAATTTTTTATAACTGATATGCTTTAAAAGATCCCACAGCATCTCCAAGGTGAGCAAAGAGGAATATTGCCCAGAGCAAGTTACCCTCCTAATTTAAAAGCATTCTTTGGGAAACTGAGAATGGAAATGTGTACAGTATAGTTATCATTCAGTATTATTTACTATTTATGAAGCTACATGAATTATGTATAAAAACACCCAAAACATTATGCTAACAGCACAACTAAGCAGCATAGTATCAAAATAATTAAACTGTGGGGTACGTGGGTGGCTCTGCTGGTTAAGCGTCTGACTGTAGATTTCCACTCACGTAATGATCTCAAGGTGCTGGGATCAAGACCCGTGTCTGATTCCATATGAGTGTGAAGGCTGCTTGGGATTCTCTGTCTCTCTCTGTTCCTCCCCCACCCCACTCATACTCTCTCTCTCTTAAAAAAAAAATAAAATAAACCTTAAGCAACTATTAACTAGAGTCAAAAGATCCAAAGGTCTCGGGATCCTGGGATTGAACCCCACATCAAACTCCCTGCTCAGTGGGGGAGTCTGCCCTCCCCCTTCTCATTATCTCTCTCTCTCTCTCCCTGTCTGCCAAGTAAATAAATAAAATCTTGAAAGATCCAAAGAAAAGATTTTAAAAACTTGGGCTGTCTGAATGGCTGTCAGTAGAGCATGAAACTCTCAATCTCAGGGTTTGTAAGTTTGAACCTCACACTGGGTATAAAGACTACTTAAAAATAAAATCTTGTAAAGCAATGGGGTAATAAATGTCTGACATCACACAGCTCTTTCTTGTCTTATTCTCTTGTTTGTACATAAATTTACTCCATGGAACAGGCTTTGTACAAGTGTTTCCACTTCTCCCAATTATATGACACAGTTAAAGGCTTTGCCTTATTCCTAACATTGCATTTAACAGAGCTATTATTCTGGTCAATTGGATTCTGTAATAGTGTACTTAATGCTAGAATATAGCCTCCATTGGTTTATTTTTTTCTAATTATTAGTTGAGGTTACACTATGGTTTATGATATAAAAACACTAACTACTAGATTTTTATATATATATTCAGTTATTATATGCTTGTTTTTTTAACTCATTCATCAAAATTACATACAACCTGGCTATTTTCTTTACTGAAAATAGCTACTTTAGTTTATATCAATGATATCTCTGCGGATTTTAAGTGTAAGTATGGATTTTTCATTCAAAAGTCACTTTTGTGCCAACCCTTTCCTCACACTTCCCGAATCCAGGAAATTGCCAAGATTTTCAGAAAACATATTTGCTTATTCATGCAATGTACTTGGAAGGAGATTAAAGCATGGAAAAATAAAAGCAGATGAATAGGACTTGTGGGCTAAAAGAGATATAGTCAATTCATTTTGTTGTCATTTCCAAGAAAGAAAGAGGGAAAAAAGGAAGGAAGGAAGGAAGGAAAGGAGGGAGGGAGAGAAGAAGGACTCCACAATTTGAGACAGCAATTCTAATGTGTCTCAAAGCTATACCCTAATCAATTATACCCATCAAATTATTGAATGAACTTCTTTGCCTTAACATGTATATAAGTATTACCCTTTTTTTAATATTTGGTAAAGGCAATGAAATACTCTTCCAAAGGATATATTTCTAATTTGGACACTGGGATTTTATTCATATCAGACTATTAGAAGTTATGGTTTGGTATGCATCCAACTGGATGGTTATGATTCTTAAAAGTACAGAAGATATTAGGTTGTCTCACCCAGAGGCCCACTAAAAAAAAATATTTGGCCACTAAATTCCTTCAGTTAAGTCATCATGGAGAATATTCCTGGGGTAGGAGATATTAGGCATTGGTATAAAACTGCCTACTGGTTTTTCTAATTAAAAAAAAAAACTTTTAAACATTATCAATTGCCTAAGACAAAATAGGGAGAATCAATTTGTGTAACAGATAGTGATTGTGGGTGGGAGGGCTTCAAAAATTCCAAAATGTTATTTTCTTCTTGGAATTTATAAGGCAATTTCAACCAGCAATTTAATATTCTTTAGAGAATGGAAGGAGAAAGCAATTTAAGATCAGTGTGATAAAAATTAGTTTCCATTTCCAGCACCTGATCTATCCAATATGCTATATCTAGGATATCACTGATACCCAGAGCAAGTCTACCTCTTAGAATTATAAAGACCCCTTGGATAACAGAGGTGAAGTGAACTTATAAGGTCTTTATACTTTAAGCCCTAGTTCCTTACTTGTAAAATGTAGTAGTAACAATAATTACTTCACTGGGTTGTTATGAAGCTTACAAGAAATATGTATAAAACTTGCTCTAACTTGTGAATGTAGGGTTTTGTTTTGTTTTGTTTTTTGGTTTGTTTGTTTGTTTTTTACCAAGGCCATCTAGCAGTGAGGAGTTAAGAGTTTCCCTCTTCCTGGTCTGAAGGCCCCACACTTTTTCTGCTATCCCACACATACTCTAAGCACAAGGAATGGGAGCCTCAATTCCCGAAGACATTTAGAAACTTCAAATATCTTAACAAGGATTCCAATGCTTAGAGGCCAAATAATAAATTTTGAACTGCCACTTGGAATTCTAATTACAATATAGAGTTTCTATCACCCTAAAGCACTGGTGACAATTACCTCTTGCTTCCAACTGTGGGCGGGTATACCAGTGCTCTGCGATCAGGCATCATTATTAAAAACTAAAATACCTAACACGTGCACACCTGTGCAAGCACGTGTGCACACACACATACACACACAGGAATATTACACTGGAATAAAAATGAGATCTTGACATTCACAACAATATGGACAGACTTGGAGGGTATTATGCTAAATGAAATTAGTCATACTGAAAAAGATAAATACCATATGATCTCAGCCATATGTAGAATCTAAACAACAAAACAAATGAATAAACAAATAAAAAGCAGAATCAGGCCTATCACTACAGAGAACAAACTGATGACTGTCAGAAGGAAGGGGGTAGGGGAATGAGAAAAACGGTTGGAGGAGAGTGAGAGATATGAATAAGTCACAGGAATAAAGGCACAGAATAAGGAATATAGTTAATGATATTATAAATACCATTATATGGTGACAGATGGCAGCTACATTTGTGGTGAGCATTGCACACATATAGAGAAAGTGAATCACTATGTTGAATCACCTGAAACTAATATAACACCATGAGTCAACTATACTCAAATATAATTTTTTTTAACTAAAATACCAAAATAAATTATTATTGTTTTCTGGGGCAAGGTGTTAAATTATATAAAATAATATTTAAATCATTGTTTAAAGACTATCCACAAGCCAGGGACCTCCATGAAATACAGAACACAGTGAGCCAAGTACTACTAATATGTAATATGTGTCTAAAGAATAAATCATGTCAAAGACCCACTGGAGAAAAATGCTAGCACAGACTCACTCACAAAAAGAAACAAAAGAAATTCTTATTCTGAATCCAAGGTTGTTAGAGACAAAATCACTACCACAAAATTATCAACAACGTAGAAGAACAGAAGGTAAGATGAGATGGGGTTCCCAACTCCCTTGTAACTGGACAGGTAAGTGTATTTCATGGACTCGAATGCACACATTTTTACATTTAAACACACATGAAACCAGGGTGGAGAACTATAGTTGATTTTGACTGACAGCTAGCAATATGGTTGCCACGTGTGTGCAGGTGCCCATGCAGTTGCCATTCCTGGTGGCAGGATGGCCAAGCAGTGAGCCCACAGCTTCACAAGTAACAAACCACATCACGACCGTTTGGAAAAAGAATGAGTTCCTGCCGAAAACCTGCAGATGACTTCAGGTAAGACCCAGAAAATGCCAGCATCCAAACTCATAGAATGGTCTGGATGTGACCACTGCATTGGCAGGACTCCTCCTGGCCAGAGGGTGACATCTTAGGGACCCATGGAAGCAGGGATGGAAGGGACCTGAGTGGAAAGTGATCCAGAAGACTCTGCCTGAAACAAGTCATAGGATTACCTCATGTTTAGTGTTCTTTTACTTTTACGCTTGTCTGAGTGTTAAATCATAAACACCTGTGTATAAATATGTCTAAGATCATTCTTTCGAGATGTTGAAAACAAGAATCGTAATTGAAAAGCATATTGCATAAGAGCTGAACTGGAAGCATTCTTCTTGCTCACTGGTGGGCTTGCCCTCTAGGGTCTCTTAGACTTGATGGAATGTATTTCATGTATTTTAGACCTTCTTCGCCTGGTCTGCTGACCTCTCAAACACCCTGTTTTAGGACAAACACTACTTTTGTCAATCTGCCCTCTCCTACTTCTTAATTTGTGGTCCTTATGTTTAGTCTCATATTGAATTTGGCCTCACAAAACATAAATACAAGTTAAGAGAACAGGCTTGGGGAACTAGGGTGGCTCAGTAGGTTAAGCATCTGCCTTTAGCTCAGGTCGAGACCTTACAGTTTTGGGAGGGAACCTGAAACAGGCTCCTGCTCAGCGGACAGTCTGCTTCTCTCACTACCCACCCTCCTACCCACCCCCTTCCTGCTCTTTCTCTCTCAAATAAATAAAATCTTAAAAAAAAAAAAAAGAAAGAAAGAGGACAGGCTTAAAGTTACATTGCTGAAATTCAAATTCCAACTTAATGGCTGGAATTAATGACTGTGTGGCCTTGGGTCAATCAACAAAACCTATATTCACCTCAGCTTCTTCATCTGTAGAATTGGAAGAGTGATGGCCTCTTCCTCGCAGAGTTATTTTGAAGATTAAATGAGAAAAATACATGTAAAGTGCCTTGAACTGTCCTGGGCACACATTAAATGTCCTTTTAAGTGCTGGCAACTCTACATTTTAATGTTGTTGTTTTGTAATCCATTCAGGAGTGTTGGCATTTTTCCTAAAATATCTTGAAAACAATTCAAGCTCATGAGTCCTAACCTGTCCCCTCTGGCCCATCTCTCCCCTTCTACCCTGCCCACAGTGCCTAGCTGATAATGTGGGAAGAACTCCCATTGCTCCAACACAAGACCCTCTGTGGGTTATCGTGCTTGTTAGCACGTTCAAGTTCCATAAGACTTCTTCAAGGGGGCATTATCAATATCACTTTTCTGGTGGTGAAACAGACTGGAAAGGATTTCATAAACTGTCTAAGGTCACTCAGCCAGCTGCTGGGGCTTGGGATTTGCAACCTGGATTTTGGGAGTGAGTCCAGACCATTCATGTTCTTCCCTCCCTTCCACATAAAGCATGCATATCAGCAGAACTAAAGAAAGACAAGGCATGTAATCATCGCATGCTTGCCAGTCTCCTCTTAGGTCAAGCCATCACGACAACACTCGGCAGCCCCGTGGGATTCCAACCCAGGTCTGAACGCCTTGGACAGACACTTCTTCATTTCTCCACTCTCTTTTTTTTTTTTTTTTTTGGTGATTGCATTGATTAGAAAGTATAAGTATTTCCAGGGACAAAATCATGGGTAAACATATTTATATTAAAAATACCTAAAAGGGAGCGGGTCTAAAGTGCAATCTAAAAGATAAGTTAATGTTTGCGTAGGGAGGGTATCCAACTATGTTTGTATCTTGTCTGGCAGCATTACCATCCGCTAGCATGTATGCCATAAATACATTAATCATTGTTTGATTAGTTTTAATTGCAGGAATTGATTGCTATTTTATTAGCCTTAATTGCAGGAATAGATGATATCCCTCTCTCACAATTCAGATGAGGAAAATATGGCCAAAAGAAAACTATAATTCAAATAAGTGTGTCATTTTTGTATTTTCATGTGCCTTCACAAATGCCAACATTCAATATATTCCTGGAAAACCTACATGAGTATGTATACTTTTATTTTAAAAAATATTCACATTTATCGTTTTACACGAAAGAATACTGGAAAGTCATAGGATCTGACTCACAACACAACCACGTCCAAGGTGAACTTCTGATCAAAGGAAACCTGGTTGGCAGGGCTTTGAGGTGAAAGGCATGCTTGCCTCCCCACACAAAGCCCACAGTGTTCCTCGGGGTTCTCTAAAACCAGGAAATGCCCTGCTACGGCCAACTCACACAACTTCAGGGTTCGGTTTCCTCAGGCTTGCGAGAAAGTTCATTTAGTCCTTCACTCATTCAACTATATTACAGAGCGCCTGCAACCACGGAACACCAGAAAATGCACCAGCGACTAGGGAAGGACAGTCGCTGCCCCCTGAGTGGTGGCAGACCACATGGGCTCACAGCCTTGTGCGAGTCACAGTAAAAACCAGACCACAGCACTCTGGAACTCTCTCCCAGAGAAGGTGATATTACTCAGATACGGTTGCCCAAGCCCTTCGCAGGTGTGTCTAGGCAATGCTGCTCACTGGCCACTGTCACAGACAGGACAGCAGCAAAGCTGTGGATGACTGTGCATGACTGGACAGCTGCTCACCAGGAAAGCCACGCCTGCTGTGAGGGCTTCTGAGGTATAGTCAGAATTGAGAAAAAATTCAGTGTGTATTCTTCACTCAAAATGGCTATTTTTTGGGACACCTGGGTGGCTCAGTCGGTTAAGCGACTGTCCTCAGCTCAGGTCATAATCCCAGAGTGCCAGGATCAAGTCCCGCATCAGGCTCCCAGCTCCATGGGGAGTCTGCTTCTCCCTCTGACCTTCCCTCTCATGCTCTCTCTCACTCTGTCTCTCTCTTTCAAATTAATAAATAAAATCTTTTTTAAAATGGCTATTTTTGTCAATGTGGTTATGTGCATTGGTTAATTTACAAAATGAAGCTGAAGTTCAATTGATGGGGCTCAACAGACGTAAAAGAATGTGCCCAGTGTATACAGTTCGCAACTGGTGCTCGTTATTCAACCGAGAAACAGATGACATTGCACAGACATCCTGTTAATGGTACATGGACATATTTTTCAAAGTGGAGGAGCTTGGCCAAAAAAGTGTTCATAATTACACGAATGCACTCTGTCCTTGGGGTAACTCGAGGAGGGAAAAAAGGTTAGTTTTTCATTTAAAATTGTTCAAGAGTCCTCTTTTAAATTACAGAATCCTCAGTGGAGCAGCATATGGCCTGGAATGAGACTAGAAGGTATTCATTTTCCAGATTCAGATGAAAGACTTTCAAAGCTGCCTTATGTGAAGTGATTTTATTAATGATATAAACCATCCCATTCCTTATCAAACACTCCTTTCTTGAGATGTCTACTTCATGCATGCAACTTCCCATTTAAAAAAAAAAAAATTGGTGTTTCCTGCCAATATCTTTGATTTTTCTAAATATGCCTGATAGATCAAGGAAGACTTGAAGCATCAGATTTCCGAGCTGAAGGATGAGGTTTTCATACTGCGCTGGGGGCTTGCGCAGAGCCCCCTGGACTGTGCGGAGTTTGAGGGTGTGAATCAGCGTTCTGAGGCTGTGACTTGAAAACCATGGATCTAAGTAGAAATTAAGTTCAGACTAGAAAGACAGGTCTCTTTTGAAGATGCCACAGATCCCGTTAGGTATACTTCCTAGAATCTGAGACAAAAAGCTGGAATTTAGAGGGTCGGTCACAATCCAGCGTGTGACTGTGGGCACGGCACAAACTCTTGTCTGCTCCGTGTCTTCACTACACAATTTCCGAATCAGATTATGCTCTCCCTGGGTAACTTTTCACTTCTAAAATCTTCATTTTTACATATTTTTTCCTAATATTTACTCTACATCTCTGTTGCTTTAAATTTACTTTCTGCTCCCCTTGCATTTGGTGGGAATAAAAACAGCCGCTCGTCATCACCACACGTCATACGTGATGTCATGTATGCAGAACCCATAACACGACTACAAAACTTTTTTGAATTAAGGTTTGGAGGTTGCTTAGTCTGGGCTAATGATTGTGCTAAGGTCTCTATTTATTTCATTTGTCAAGGTCCTGAAGCCGGCAAATGGCGAGGCTGGGATTCGAGTCTAATAGCCTCCAGATCCAGTGACCCCCGCCAAGATATCGCTTATCTGTGGACAAATCACAACCACGTTTGGGTGATAGATATTAAAGGCTGCAGGAGCCACGGCAAAAACTCCACATGTGACCCCGCCTATCAGCTAATATGTCCCGCCACCCCACCTTCCGCTCTAGTGAGCAGAAATTACTGGCACAAAATTACAGCCTATCACCCTCGGGGGTACTTTTTAGTCAGCAGTGGGGAGGTGGGGAGAAAGCCACAGCATAGACACATGTAACAATCACACAAAAGCATCCAAGCACACATCATAATGATTTATTTGCATTTTGCACAGAGTGTGAGGAGCCTTGTTTTTTCCTTTATTTCAAGTTGGAACTCTGATTTCCCATGCTAACCATAATGCTCCTTTACTGCAAACATTTATACATCGTCAATTTCAACAACACACATACTCTATGCCATTCATCGGAATGGAAAACAATCACAAAAGAGGCCAAGGCGGAACTGCTTTGAAAACCATAACATTTATTGAAGGGCGGACATATGTTTGCAAATCACGGCGCTGCATGGGCATACAATCCGTGGTTCAGAATGGTGTTCCAAGTAAGCTTTTAATAGAGCCTTCTCATATAGTCCCTTTTAAAAACAATTAACAAAACGGGGAGAAAAAAAGTGTCAGTTGCAATTACATTTATAAAAACCAAAGTGCAGCTTTTATTTAGAATGAATCTGTGCTCGGCTCCTTGGATGTACACACGATTATTTGGACCTATGCACACATTTCTGTAAGGCAGAAGTTTTCCATGAATAATAGCTCTAGGAACCCAAAAAGTATCTCAGAAAATTGTCAAGCTTAGAGAACAGGCAACAACTGCAATAGAATTTATATCATTTGCCCCAATTACTACACCACTTTGCCCTCAAGATACTCAATTCAGCATCTTATTTTTGGGGTAATAAAGGAAAATTCATCTGACAAAGGGCATGATGCAGAATGCATCTATAAAAGACACTTTTCATCTTAATGTTGAAAAGCTGACTTACTTTTCTTCCAATGGAAGAAATGTTGGCCAAATTGTCAAAACAACAATAACAACAAAAACCCGCCACCCAGCTCTTAATGTGGAATTTAACCTCTCATTTTCTTCTAAAAGTTATCTTTTAACAGCAGTAATAAAAAAACAAAACTTCATTGCCAGGCATTTAAACAATTTAAAGGAAAATATCTATGTTGGTAGGAAAAAAAAAAGTTATTCATTTTTCTGAACTACTGTGTCATTTTTTGGGTTTTTTTTGTGTTTTTGTTTTTTTGTTTGTTTGTTTTGCCCTTCACAGACATATCTAAAACAGTGATCATGGAGTAGAAATTTGATTTTATATCCTTAGAGATAATAATATGAAGCTAAAGAGTATTTTCCAAAGAATCTGGTAGTGTAAAATATCTGATGTAGGAATATCTAACCAATGACCACTGAGATTGCTAAGAGTAAAATGAGAAAATTCTAAACCAGTAAACCTTGCTGATTTGCTCTGCTCTACACAACTTACTATGTTTAATACAGCATCTATTAACAGCTTTACTCAAAGCACAAGTTGTGAGCTGACTAAATTCTAAGCCTGCCCCGTACTTGGCCCTTGGTCTGAATAGAGAACTGACAATTTCAGGTTAGACTCTGGCTCATGTCTTGTATATGTCGCTGGACATATTATTTTACTTTTCATCCTTTATTTACTTTTGAGATTCAGAAATCTCCTATCTGCCTGAACATGATGCTTTGATACCTAATTTAATATTACATGTAAAAAGTTACATAAATCTAATATTTTGTATAAAAATGTCATTTTCTTTAACTTCTCTTTTTGTTATTCATCAGTGCCCATGCAAGGAACCTGTTTATGGTGCTCAGACTCTTCACAGAGAACAATCCAGATACGCTCATCTCAGTTTTCTGGAAGGTGCTTCCTAGCCCCTGTACATCTGGTTTCTCTTCACATAGAAGACTGTGCAGCATCTGCTTGGTATCTTGGCTGGATTTTTCCGAGAAGAACCTACGGGGGAATGCCGACTTGCACTCCGAATTTGTAAATCACAGTCATAAAATCGGATGAAAATACACATATGCTCCTCACTATCAGTATACTGAATTTATAAACCCAAAGCTGTCAAAAAGAAGAAAGCTGAAGAAATACCTTGTCTATGTGATTACTTCCCCAGCCTTGAAAAATGCTGGCCTTACACATTTGATCATTGTTTTTAAAAATCACATTCCTTTCATTCAATCAATAAACATTCCGTGAACTCCTGCTGTGAGTGGCCACTGTACCTTTCTCTCCTTTCTAAAAGAACGCAATGGGGCTTTATTTAGTGGGTTGAAGGCAGCAATAAGCACACATCGATTTATGCTTGAGTTTTGACGTCAGTTTCAAGGTAATCTCTTTCATATAGGAGGAAAGAAGGAAGGTCACGGTAAAGAAGGGAAGGGAGGAAGGTGCTCAGCACCTACTAAGTGTCAAGCACCAAGCCAGGAACTCTGCGGCTGTTTGATGTAGCTTGATGTAGAACTATAGGAGGTATTTATTTTCCCTGTTTTATGGACAAGGATAAAAAGCTTTTGACGGGCTCAACAACTATTCAAGACCACTCCCCATGCTACACTGTAGTTTATCTTCCAAACAGATTCACCACCTGAAGAGGCAATCGACATGATTCCAAAATCTGAACGAAGATCCGAGGATCTCCAAAGTCAAAACTCAAGGCATACTATTTTTGTTGATTTTACACCACCAAGATGCTGTAAGTTTCTCGGGACAAAGAAACCACTTGAGTACAGCTATTCTAATTTGCTTCGATTCCTTTGGTGGGAAGGAGGCCTTGCATTTCCTGAACCAAGAGATATCTTATGTAAATAAAATCTTTCTTTCCTCACCCCCAAAATTTTGTTAAAAGATGAACTGAACAAAAATTTTACTATACTCCTCCAAATTCCTCAGTGTTATAAAGTAAAAGTCTCTATTTAATGTTTCTTGATGTTCTAGGAAATACAAATCAAGATGCTCCTCTAATTCTGATAACATATTTGTCCCTCAGAAACTTTGTTTACCTTTCCCTATTAAGGATATCATGAATGTTAGATAAAATTTAAAATGCTATAAAAAAAAATTACTCATCCTAACAGTAATTGTCTTCAGATACAATTCGTGGTAAGACTACTTCCTTTCTCTAATCTTCTAACTCTTGCCTGACCTTGATTTGATGCAAAAGGAACTGAGGGGTTCCTTTAATACTTCTCTGCTTAAAGCTTTCTCTGTCTGGCTTTAGGTAAGAGGTCTTTCAAGTCCATTGGCTGACTCAGCATTCTAGATTGTGACTTTTTTTTTTTTTTTTTGACAGATCACAAGTAGGCAGAGAGGCAGGCAGAGAGAGAGAGAGAGGAGGAGGAGGCAGGCTCCCTGCTGAGCAGAGAGCCCGATGCGGGACTCGATCCCAGGACCCTGAGATCACGACCTGAGCCGAAGGCAGAGGATTTAACCACTGAGCCACCCAGGCGCCCCATAGATTGTGACTCTTAATTTAGTTAAAAGGTCATTATTTTCAAATTCCAATATCAGACACCAAGAGATCCAAAATTCAGCAAGTTAACTGCACTTAGATATTACACAAATAGAAAATAAAACTTGACCAGAGTCCCTTTTCTTGGTTACAGTAGATTGCATTATAATGCCAATGGTGAAAATAATAGATTTTTCAGATATTGGGTTCTTTCTAGCAACAGTTCAACAAATGCATGTAAATGCACATCTGTGAAATAAATCTGCCAAATTGCTGCACCTGGAAATGGGGTCTTGAACAGGAAGCCATTGATTATCGCAATAAATTTTATCTGTAATCTATCCAGACCCCCCACTCCTTAAGAAAAATCCAGCCCAGGGGCTCCTGGGTGGCTCAGTGGGTTAAAGCCTCTGCCTTTGGCTCAGGTCATGATCCCAGGGTCCTGGGATCGAGCCCCACGTTGGGCTCTCTGCTCAGCGGGGAGGCTGCTTCCCTTCCTCTCTCTCTGCCTGCCTCTCTGCCTACTTGTGATCACTGTCAAATAAAAAAAAAAAAACTTAAAAAAAAAAAAAAAAAAAAGAAGAAGAAAGAAAGAAAGAAAGAAAAAGAAAAATCCAGCCTGGAAATCTGAAAGACTCTGGTTCACTTGAAAAAAATTTAAAAATTAAAAAAAATATATGAAAGGTTGATTGGAGTCTAATCCTCACTTATCTGCAAGCTACATACAGTTTAAAGGACCATTTATACATGTTTGCAAGCTTCATTTCCTTGCGTTTGCATTTAAGAATGAGACTGATTCTACGGTATCAAAATTAATCTCTACAAGTAGATAAACTATGTAAACCTTACATTTTTAAAGACCTTGGAGACCTAAACTGCTCACCTAGAGACTGGCACACACCAGGAAGAAAATGAACATAAGATGCTTCTCCTTTGGGAGTTTCCTAGTCTTGAGCTTCACAATACTGAGGTAAACTTTAGCAGATTGTGTGTACTTCCAAGTAGCGCAGGAAAGATTCTGTAACAGGACTAATGGCTCATGGGCTCTCTGAAGCTGCCTAGCCGTGCTCCGCCCCCCACCCCAGCCTGTGGTATACCTGGACCTTCTTTGGTAATTTCCTTTCAATTACTTTTTTGGTCCCATCAATATGGCTGCATTTTCTAAGCAGGAAATAAAACTACCCACAGCCAAAGGCAGGCACAGTAAGAATTAGAAAGACTCCAGATGTGTCTTGATGTCCTTCTCCCACTCTATTCTACTCTCCTTTTGGGCTGTGGTTATGCAGGGCTCCTAATGGCTGCCACTGCTGACCTCCCTGCCCCCATGGGCCTGACATCAGAAACCTGATTGGGGTGGGGGGAGGGGGGATGGAGAACAGCAATGGCCATGACAGTCCCCAAGGAGTGAGGAAAACTAGAGATCAAGTTACACAGCTGATCTTGCTCAGCTGTCTGTGAGAGCAAGATACCATTCCTGGTCCTAACACTACACTTCAGGTTAAATTAAACTCTAGAAGTCAGAACAAACCCTTTCCCCTTGCCGATATTCCTCAATTCATCAGCTCTATGATCCTACTTATACACAAAATAACTATGAAAAGCACCTTAAAATAAGAGTTCTGTCACCAAACTATTCTATAGAGAATCATATAAAATATCTCAACCCATGAAAACACAGTCATATATGGAGTGAAAAAAAAAAAAAAAGATGTATGCTAAAATATAAAAGTAAAGGCCCTAATTCTCAAGTTAAAGGCTAATATGGAAATGACGTAATGATGAGCCAATGCCAGAAACCTGCTTTTTGTCTTGAATTACACTTAAAATTAGTTATCACCCAAACGTCTTAGCCATCAAGAATTCAGAGAATGGAGGGGAGGATCCCCAAAACAGGCACAAGACCTGATCTCAAAAACCAAACTCAGTACCTCTTCATGTATGATGTTTTTACTGCCTTGTTTCTAGCTATTATAAGTTAGTTACCCAGTGTACTAAGTTGATTATTCCAGAATTTTTCCAAGCAAAAAGTTAAGCTGTTGAGTATTTCCAGGGTCATCATCCATTTCCCTTTTTGAAAGAAGTTTCTAAATATGCCCATTTCCAGTCTTCAGGCACCTCATGAGTCCTCCACGAGTTCTCAAAAATGATATCTAGCGGTTCTGTGATGACTTCGGCCAATTCATTAAGTACTCTAGGATGCCAGCCATTGGGACCTGTGGATTTGAACATATCGGGGTTATTGAGGTTTCTCCTTTACCCATTCTTCCCCTAGTCCATCATGGGTTCCTGCTCCTATTTTTTTTTTAAGTAAACTTGACCCCCCAGTGTGGGGCTTGAACTCATGACCCCAAGATCAAGAGTCACATGCTCTACCAACTGCTGCTCCTATTTTTAAGTCACAATTGTCCCTTTCTGGTTACCACATGGACTTC
Source organism: Enhydra lutris kenyoni (assembly GCF_002288905.1). Classification (NCBI taxonomy): domain Eukaryota; kingdom Metazoa; phylum Chordata; class Mammalia; order Carnivora; family Mustelidae; genus Enhydra; species Enhydra lutris. The sequence continues at coordinate 40,188,220 of NW_019154101.1, read as the reverse complement.
TGAAAAAACAGCATTTTTAAAGACTCTATTTGTCAGAGAGAGAGAGAGACAGAGACAGAGAGCACTAGCATAAGTAGGAGGAGTGGCAGACAGAAGGAGAAGCAAGCTCCCGCTGAGGAAGGAGGCCGATGCAGGACTCGATCCCAGGATCCTGGGATCATGCTCTTAGCTGAAGGCAGATGCTTAACCAACTGAGCCACCCAGGCATCCCTGAAAAAAATAGCTTTAAGTCTCTGTTTTTTATCTATCCATTTTCTCCTTGAAGTTACTAAATGAAAAATGTATTTTATTCTTTTCCAACCTGTCTTATTTAAAAAGGTTCTGTTTTTCCTTTTACAGTTCTTGTAAGAACAAGAAAGTAAAAAAATAATATTAATGAAAAGTATATCTTGCAACAGTTTTTCTCCCTAAATCACACCCCTCCCTATGGCATCCGAGCATCCTTGGTTAACAGAGCAAGCATCGACACACTTGGAGACATTTTACGGGCCACCTATCTTGTGCTCAGAGGGTACAGATCTATCTGTAAGCACTAATTCAAAGAGCACTTTCTGAAATAAAAAAGATTCACAATCATCTTTAACTAGAATCATCTGTATGCATAAACAGCAACTTTCTTCACATAGGCATTTAAAAAGCATAGTTGCACACGAGCTGGAAGAAAGGAAGAATGACTCCCCACAAAGCAGGACCCTGGTAGAATTCATCTGTGTGGTGTGGTCATCTGTGCCAATGTTCTGGGCCTGCTATTACACTAATTATCGCCGAGCTCTGATAGGTGTTGACAGTTTTAACCCCTTCGCTGTCACGGTGATGCCTCAGAAACTGAAAGCCAACCACAGATTACAGTTTCTTGCCCATATGTTGCCATTTGCCCCAAATCCCCTGACAGATTGAGAATAGACAGAGGGGAGGAAGAAAGCAAGAGAGAGCTATGGTAGAAGGAGGGGCCCTGAGTCTTCTATGTGATTTCTGATCTGACAGGCGGACTGTGTCACTTGGACTCCACTGTTGACTTGTTTCACTTTGTTTTCCAATTCGAAAAGCTTTTGGTAAAGGTTGAATCAATTTTGTTGTCTTTTGTTTTGTGTTTCTAGTCGCTATCTCTCCAGTCTTACCCCCAGTTTCATCTCTTAAAGCTGTGTTAAGTGAAAAAAAAACAAAAAAAAAACAACAACATAAAAAAAACCACATTGTAGACACCATTAAAAGACAATCTTTTTAAAAAATAATTCTGCACATCTCTCTAGGGTACAACAATTTGTTTTAGCACATGCCATTTTCACCCCTGTTCAAATAGCCACCTGCTGATGGCAATATGTTAACTAATATGTCATTATTAATTAGTTTGGGTAGTATCATCCAACAATTACATCTAAATGGAGAAAAAGTGTTAATATCCATGCTCAGGATAAAGTGTTACTATCTATTCTCCAGGGAATCAAGATCTTTATGAGTCTTTTTTTTCTATATTATTAAGTAATAAATTCATACCACTAATTACTAAATTCAAATAATCACTCAAATAAACTCATATCTAAGGCAGTGCCTCTATTAAAATCACCTTCAGTTACAAACTGTGGAAAAGTAATGTTCAATCTGTTTCGACAAACCAACTTTTCGGCGGGGAACAAGGGGAAGTTTGTAGAGGAGGGAAGTCACCCTAGTATAAAGAAGGCAAGACTCCTTTTTTTTTTTTTTAAGATTTATTTATTTGAGAGAAACAGAAAGGGTATAGGAGCACGGGGAGGGGCAGAGTGGGAGAGAGAGAGAGAGAGAATCCCAAGCAGACTCTATGCTGAGCGCAGAGCCTGATGCAGGGCTCCATCCCATGACCCTAAGGTCATGACCTGAGCCAAAATCAAGAGTCAGACACTTCACCTACTGAGCCACCCAGGCACCTCAAGTCAGTCCAGTTTCTAATCCTGAAACAGGTGAATGAATGAAAAGGTATTCCACCAAAAACTGTATTAGTCAATACAGTGCAAGAGAAGGCACTGAAAAAAAAAAAAGAGAGAGAGAGAGAGAGAAAGCAGAAAGCGCCTCAGGTCACAGTATTAGGGGTTTCTGAGATGGCAGGAGGACCACAGCCAGGATCAAGGAAGAGTCACAGAGGGAAGGAAGAGGCCAAATCGGAAGGACAATCTTATTAAAATGGAAGATTCTCAGGTGCCTGCCCATGCTAGATAGAGCTCTGGACGTCAGAAAGATGGTCTCATCTACCTTTAAAAGGTCATTTTTATTCTAGGAATCTCTGAAAGTGAAGAAAATGCCTTTGGACAGGTTATCACCAGCAAGCACAGACACCTCCATATTAAACCCCTCTAAAGATGTGGACCACAGAATCATTCACAAATCTAGCATCAAGCTGACGGCCTGCGAAACCTCCTGTGCCTTTGGTTCAACAAAAACAAATCACGTTCATTAAACAAGCCCAGCCTTGCATTTGGCTATTTTCCGTACTTTGGGGAAGAAGGTGGGAGGCAGACAAACAGGCTCTCCACAGTTGGGTCAAGGAGAGTTTTCACAATGCGAGAACAGTCTCGGAGAGCAGTAATGAGCCCAGTGCACGTGGCCACATGATCACAAGGAAACGTCGCCTGATAGATCCCACTCTTCGTGTGGAATAGAAATGAACAGGTTTTTAAAGTTCTGGCTGGCTTTCGGGAGAGAACAGCTGTAAGTTTAAGTTTTAGGGGCAGACAGGCACCGCCAGGCTGGCCTCATTCCACAGAGCTGCTCTCACCTCACCATGCTTTTTTTTCATACTTCCTTTCCTCCTCTAAATTATCTGGGATACGCCCACCAAGAGAGAAGCTCTCTAAAAATCTGCTTATATGTATCTATCAAAAGGCTTCTTTGGATACAGTACTAGGTTGACAAAAAAAAATCATGAATGGCATTATTTCAACTCTGGTCCTTTCTCGAAATCATGGAAGCCAACCTCGGGAACAATAAATAGCAGGTTATATTTTTGGTTCTATCAGTGCTCCTGGAGTCTTGCTCTTGTGAATAATGAAGGCCAGTAGTTTGCTTTTTTTTGTTTGTTGTTTTTTTTTTGTTTTTTTTTGTAATGTTCCAAATTATATCTCCCTATTTCTAGGGAAATACTGTTTAAAAAAAAAAAAAAAAAAAGTTTCTTAGCTCAGTGGCCTCATTCTCCCCCTACCTGTCTTTGAACAAGACACTGGGTACTGTGCATAAACAATGAATTTTGGAAGACTGAAAAGAAACAAAATAAAAGCAGTGTCAAGCAGAGTTCTTATATTAGGGCTACACAAACCTAATTCTTGAACTGAACTGTGACTTTCTCAGTTATATTCATTCCATTATGGGAAAGGGGAGGAGAAGTGGGGGAATTCTTTCATTTCACAGATATTTGCCAATTCTAATCTATGTTAGAGTTCCAATCTGAGAAACAGAGAGGGGCAGCAAAATTTATTGAATGAATAAAGAGACTATTGTCCTGTGGTTAAAAATGAAGATTTATGAGATTACATTTTTTTTCCTCAGGTGATTATTCTGAATTTTAACTGATTTCAAGTCTGTTACTCTTTTTAGCTTGGTATTTTCCACCACTAACTAAAGACAATCAGAGTTATATGAAGGCTATCCCATATAAAAATTATTTCTCTGTTGTGTTATTATTCTAAAGGATAGAGCTCCATTGTAGACGTAGAATCAAGAGACAGAAAATCTCTGCATTTGGTTGCTGGGATAAACACCCACAACTAGTGAGTGTACATTAATATCCCATATAATTCCTTACAAGGGCGGGGGACAACCATCTCATAAGGAAAAATTAAGATTCATGGTACAAATACTACCTTCTCTCCTTCTGGATGACACAAGGGGGACAAAGTTGAATCTGTGGGTGGTCCGGTGACAAGACAGAAAGGTTTTTTTATGCCATGACTTTCTCAAGCTAAGTTTACCAACATGCAGCCACAACACATTGCCTCTCGTTATGGAACCCAGGATGGTTAGAATTGGCTTAGAAGAGGGGGGGCTTAAATCCAGCTTCATTTTAACTCTAAACTTCTCCAAGCGCAGAAACGCATTGCATACTTCTTTGTATCTCCAGTGGGAATATATATACTACTGCTGATTGATTGAATCATCCACAGTATAATTTTTATGTATAATTCCTCAGTAAACTAAGTTTCTATGGAAAATACTAGCAAGTCAGCTGGGAGCATATTTTCCTTTGCCTATACAACAGAGAAAAACTTTTTGATATATATCCACTCTACCAGTAATGGTCACCTTTCAGTTCCTCAAAAGGCTTCTGAGGGTCCCCTAGGGAAGGCCTAAGCCACCTCCCAGACCCCACTAAGCTGGAGGATGCCCTCTTATGTTAAAAAATTAGCTGGCTTCCATGTCCTTTTTCTGCTAGAGGAATCATACAAGGCAGATTTCCCAGGGACTTTCTGTCCAAGACTAAAAAATGTTTGACCTAATACAGAATGATCTACGTATATTGGTTTTTTTTCCTCTGTTTTTTTGACTTTTTTTTGTTTTGTTTGTTTTTTTACTTTTAACACAAACCCCCGATGCTATATAAACTCTTCTGTGCAGTTCTCCTATCTGTCTTCATCTGCGGTGTGTCCTTGCGAAGTACCGATTTACTATCCAGTTCCTGAAAAAAAAAATTCAGTAGGCTAAAATAAACGGCACAAGCACGCTTCTCACTCCCTCCTCTCAACCCACATGGGTTCTAAACTTCACTCAGGACTTATCTGCAGGTTTTCAGCAAATGGAAAGTATACCGGGGAGGCTGGAAATTTTCCTACCCGCTTATTATTCAGCAAACTCTCAGGAACAAATTCAGAGGTTAAAACACCAAAGTGTCTTTGTTTATACTAGCCTCAGGGCATTAACTGATTTTATAATTTTCCCAACAGAATAGCTATGTAAATTCCCGATTTCTAAAAATCATTCTGTGAGACTCATCATTGAATATTCTGAATATGCGAAATTCCCCCACACTGAGAACACCACACAGGGTTGTGGTCTGAGGGGTAGCAAGCTCCAGGAGACCAGGCTCAGAGGCCCTAGACCTCCTCACTGCCTAGAGGTAGAGCAACATTTTATCTCTACCAGGAAGAAGTTACCAAGATTTAACTATTGGGAGTTCCGTATTGTTCTTTCAATAATTTTATAATAATTAACAGCTGTCACAACACGCAGCTGAGGCTAGGTCACCGCACTTTGAAGAAGCTGAACAGTACAGTTAAAGAAGGAGAAATGGTAGCTGGAGGGGACAGTGTTTTTAAGAACAAAGAGGGAGCTAAGGTATATTTCCAGACTGAGTGCAAGGATTCCACGGAGAGAGACCAAATGCCAGAAAACAAAAGGGTAATTATGGGATCAAAATTATTACTTGGGATAAGAGTAGCTACCCAGGGGAGGGATTATTCTTAGAAGGGAGAGGGTTCATTCCTCATCAGAAATAGAGGGAAAGATCAGATGGGCAAAGATGCCAGGACATTCTGATGGGAAGGACAGAAAGGGAAGGAGCTCATGTGCAAGGAACTGCTAGTTCTCAGGAAGCACCAAGCCGAGGCTATCTGCACAGTGAAGGGTGAGAGGGGCAGGGTAGGGCTTTAAGGAGAGGGAAGAAGTCTGAGACAGCCACCAGGGGGATTGTGACACGAGGTCACTATGACAGCTGCACTGCATTTGACTATACATGGAATTAGAGTAAAATGGGCTTTTAGAGTTCTGTTTATGCTTCAAAGTCTCCAAATACTACCCCAAATAGTGATCAGGACACAGGCCTAGAAATGACTGATACAAATCCAGAACAGAAATAAGGATAAATGCTAGAATGCACTGCGTGTCAACGTTCTGTCCTCTAACGCAGGTCTTCCTAACACATTTGGTGGGTTTTTTTCTTTTGTTTTGTTTTGTTTTAGATTTATTTATTCATCTGATGGGGGCAGGGGGAGAGCACAAACAGGGGGAGCTGCAAGCAGCGAGAGAGGGGGAAGCAGGCTCCCCGCTGAGCAGAGAGCCCGATGTGGGGCTGGAACCCAGGACCCTGCGATCATGACCTGAGCTGAAGGCAGAGGCTTAACCGACTGAGCCACCCAGGTGCCCCTTGGTGTATCTCTTGATGAAAGTCCTGTTGATGACTGTCTCAGTCCATGTGGACCGACAGAACAGAACACCAGAGACTGGGTGGTTCATAAACAGAAGAAATGTCTCACATTTCTGGAGGCTAGGAAGTCCAAGGTCAAGGCACCCACAGATTCAGTGTCTAGAGTAGGTCTAGGCACCCACAGATTCAGTGTCTAGATGGATACCATCTTCTCGCCATGGCCTCACAGGGCAGAAGGGGTGAGGGAGCTTTCTGGGGGACCTTTTATAAAGGCACCCATCCCATCTTGGTGCTTTGCCCTCATCACCCAACCACCTCCCACAGGCCCCACATCCAAATACCATCATACTGGGTATTAGATTTCAACATAGCAATTTTGGAGAACATGTTTGTTCTACAGTAATGTCTGTTTCTAACCAAACTCACGGGCTGCTCACTTAAGGGTTTTCATCTCTCCGTCTCTCTTTCTCATCTACAGTGTCACAGTAAAATCATCCGTGATTAGGTACTGATGGTCTTTGAAGACACCATTAGCACTAAGTCGCTAACCTTATTATAATTATCACCAACACAGTTGCCCTTAACAGTAAGTTCATAGTAAATACTCTGATTACTATTATTACCTTCCTGGCCTAACAATAGTGAGCAAATACTTCTCTTTATTTAGTGACCTTCCTCTGTGCCAGGCACCGTGCTGAGAATACCGTGTAACTATGCGTGATCTCCATTACTTCTCACCATAAGCCCGTGTGATGCCTGACACGGACCCAGCTTTACAGATGAGGGATCTGAGGCTCCACAGTATAGATAACCTGATCGGGTCAAAGGGCTCATCGGTGACAGACAGGGTCTGTCCAGCAGCAAAGCCTACCCTTATCAAAGTATGTCTGACCTCCCCAGCACTTTTGATTGGGAATGTGTAATAAATGAATAGTGTTCCCCAAAGTTCACATCACTCAGAATGTGAACTGAGAAATAGGGCTTCTATAGGATGTTCAGGCTCTCAAGATAAAATCATCCTGGATTTAGGGTGGGCCCTACATCCGGTCACTGTGTCCTTATAAGATGAGCACAGTAAGCAGAGAGACATCACAGAGGAGACGCTCGTGTGAAGACAGAGGCAGAGAACACAGATACACGTAGCCATAAACCAAGTCACGAAAAGCCTTGAGCCACCCAAAGCTGGAAGGGGCCAGGAAGGAGTCTCTCCTCGAGGCTCTGTGGGGAGCATGGCTCCAGCAAGACCTTGATGGCAGACTTGTGGACTCCAGAACAAGGTGAGAATAAACTTCTGTTGATTTTAGCCACTCCATCTGTGGTACTTTGTCACAGAGCCCTCAGAAACTAATAGAGAACCCTTTCACAGAAATATATAATTTCTCAAATGCTCTCAGGAATATTTTTAATCACTTCATTGTTTTTGGCATTACATGCAAGTGTGACTTTAGGCAAAAGGTATTTTTATTCAGAACATTAAAATCTGTGCAGAATGCTTACTTAGATATTATATTTAATGTCATTCATAATATATAAGGAAAACTTGGCCTCTTCATATTAAATAAATGATGCAAAGTATTTAAATTAATTAGGTAAGAAAAACAGGACTTATATCAAAACAGAAAAATATGGGCAATTATTCAATTTGAACTTATTAGAAATACAAATATCCACATACATAGTGTGTTATTAGTAGAGAAATGGTGGCAAATAGCCACTGAAACCTTCTCTTGTCCTGTAATTTAAAACAAATCCTAAATATTCAATTAAATAATAAATAAGCCTTGGACATTAAGCAAAAGAAAAGCAAGCATTTCAGATTCTGATTATTTTCTATTTTTGATGCTGCAGCAAGTCATGGTTAAATCTGTCTGATTTTTTATATGCACAGAGTTCATGTATAAACATAGTGTATAGTTTTTAATGTATTTTTTATAAGTTATTGACGAATGAGAGTTTAATGTACAAGGTAAGCATATTTGATCACTACAAGGTTTTCATTTTAAAGAGGAAAATATGTAAATAATTTTCATTAATACATTTAAAGATATATAATGAAACAATCACTATTCCTAACCTAGAAGACTTTTTTTTGACTCGTCTGACAGGATCTCTCTAGCTGGAAAACCCTACAATACTCTATATTAGCAGTTCTCCAAACATTTGGTTCTGGGATCCATTTGCATTTTTAAAAACCACTGAGGATTCCAAAGATCTTTTGTTTCTGTGAGTTATAACTATTGATGTTTATTGTATTTGAGATAACAACTGAGACATGTTTAAAATATTTAATTCATTTAAAAATAAAAATAGAAAATGCATTACATGTTAACCTAAGTAAGATTTTTACAAAAAATACATTCCCCTCCCTCCAAATTTATAAGAAGCGTGGCATTATTTTGCATTCTGGCATATTTCTTTAATAGCTGGTGGAACAAACTACTGGATTCTCGTATCTTCCACATTTGATCTGCGGCAATGTTTTTATAGGTGAAGTATCTGAACAAAGTCTAGCCTCACACAGATGTGTCATCAGAAAAAGGAAGATTATTTTCATAGTTTTAGATAGATAATTGTAGGTATTATTTTTGATAACACGCCAAAACTCAACAGGAGATAGTTGTCAAGCAACTTCTTAAAAGTCGGTTGCATTGTGAAACCTGAAACCACATCAACGAATTTTTCATACTCTGTCTACTATGTTAACATCCCTGGTCTATTTATTGTTAATGGACCTCTTCCCATATATGATTTTCCCACATCATGTACTGGTCGTTTGGAAAATGGCGGGTTCCTGGATTATGCTGATCTTCTAAACCTTAACACAGAGCATTATTTGATATCAAAAAAGTAAATTTATTAATGTGATTGCCCATTTCATCAAAAAAGCTTTCAAGTGGTGGCGCCTGGGTGGCTCAAGTGGGTCAAAGCCTCTGCCTTCAGCTCAGGTCATGATCCCAGGGTCCTGGGATAGAGTCCCGCATCGTGCTCTCTGCTAGGCAGGGAGCCTGCTTCCCTTCCTCTCTCTCTGCCTGCCTCTCTGCCTACTTGTGATCTCTGTTGTCAAATAAATAAATAAAATCTTTTTAAAAAAAAAAAGCTTTCAAGTATTGGAAAACTGTCAATCTCACAGCGACATAAACGGGTTTTCCAAAATGGAACTCTTACTTGAATATTCAAATTTTACCATTAACAACAAATACTCTTCACTCACTGTGTGAATATATCTGCTATTTACCAAAGTCTAAATAACCATGGTTTGTTTCTTAGTTACTCTTTCAACTGAAAATGATGTCCAATGAATAAAGCAGCAGGTTAGGCAACTCCAACAACAGCAGACGTGGTTTGCAAAGAGACAAGGTTCACACAGACTTCCATTTGCAGAAGAAGCCTTTACGGGTATGGATGAGAAAGAAAATAAATTTCCTCCTACCCTCTAGGTTCTTGGCTAAGAAAACCCCTGTAATAAAATATGAGACTAACAAGAGAAAAACTAATTTAACTTAATTTTGTATGAAGGCCCCAAAGATATGAGACCCAAAGAAGTGACAAAAGCAGGCAGCTTTTATACCTTTTAGACAAAGAAACAATAAATGTGTAAAGAACTGACAAGGCAAAGAAGTTCAGGCTTAGGGCAGAAACTTAGGGAAATAAGTAACAAGGTTTGTTTATAGACCCTGTTGGCCTTGAACTCCCAATCTCTGGTGATAAGGATGGCTCCTTTCCTCCTGGCACACAGAGGGGACCATTCACATGGAGATTTATTTTCTGCTTTCAGAGAGACAAAGGACACTCAGAGAGCATCCTTCTTGCATCAGCTGTTTCTCATGGAACTTTAATTCAAAGTAATCAATATGCCAACACGCTGCTATTTTGGGGCACCCTGCCATCAAACAATTCTCCTTTTGTTACACAGAATATTTTTTCAAAAAATGTACTCAGAGATTGTGATTTAATAAACTTGCTAATTTCTATGGCTTCATCAAAGATATTTTAAGGAAAAGGGCTTTTCTGGGCATGTATAGGCAAGGAACACAATAAACCCTAATAACACGGTTTGGTGTCCCTGCCTTGATTGGCACTAATGAGCCAGCATTTTTATTCACTCTTGCTTTTGTGCTCCTGGTACAAGGTGAAAAAGGACAAAGATGGTCACAGTGTTGCTATGAGATAATTATGACCTCTCAGACCCCTAAAAGGATCTCGGAGAACCCCTGGGGCCTGTGGGGCACACTTTGGGAACCAATGCTCCATACCACCTACAGATGCAAGAGGCAAGGTAGATGTCACAAAATTAGCACCGGCAAATCTCTGACCAGCTCAGCAGTCCAGAACAGAATTCCACCCTTTGAAATAAAAGCTCCTTCCTAACAATTGAGCTGTATTTACCCTCCTGGCTCTGCATCAGCCTTGGCCCCATGAAACTGGAAAGACTGGAGCCTTCCTGCCATGAAAGCAAGTTGACTTTCCTCTCCTGTCTGGTGAGAGATTGCCAAGATAGCTGGTCTAAGGCGGTGTGGGGTGGGGGGTTGGAGGGGTGGGGGAGGCATCTCTAAGGGACTGTGCCCGCCAGCTCTCACCACAAGAGCTCTTGAAGTGACTCGGGCAATCGTGAACACAGCCAGCCTGCTGCATCGAAATTACTGTGGTCTCCTGGCACCCCATCCCGGCTTCCCGAACACTGAAGCGTGCTCCACTAGGCCTTGGCCTCACCTGCCAAATTGGAATGGGAAGGGAAGCAAGGCAACAGCCATCATCCTCTTTAGCAATTCCTCGCAAAGCATATTTGCATGTTCAGTGCCTCCAGCACGAAGGACTGTCCGGGGCATCTTTGCTGTCTGCTACCGTTCCACCTCCCCTCTGGTTTGGGCAAGGGAAAGGAGGGGCGCTTTCAAATGTCTCACAAAGGCCACACGCGCTGATGCCATCAGGCAGAGTCTCTGTGACCCTCCACTGATCACTTTAAAGGACCAGGACTTAGAACGTCATCGGAATAATCCTCAAGACGCTGGCCTTGTCCAGATGAACTCTGAAGACACATACCCGTGGGTTCCCTGATGCAGCAAAACACGGCAACACAACTGAGTTCCGTCATACGCTGAAGGTCTTTTACCACAACATACTTGCTGTTTGAAGTGATGGTTCCAGAAGGTTTGGGAGCAAAGCCCAGATCAAAGGACCTCACAGTTACAGTACAAGGTAGCCCTAAGATCACTGTGTCCAGAAAGCCCAGGTGGCTGTGTGTGTGTGTGTGCACGTGTGTGATGCTGAGGGTTAGGGATGGGGAATGGACAACACATAAGGTATCCTACCTCAAACCAAACCAGCCTGCCCTTCAGCTATTCCTCAGGAGCCACCTATCCCTTTCTTCCAGAAAAGAAGGGACATCCTCTGTGGTAGTGGGTCGGGGAGGGCTGGGAAATAGTGCAGGACCAGAGTCTGAACCTGAAATGAAACCCCAGGTTAACTACTTCCTGTATGGGTGGCCTTGGGTACAGAACCTAACCATTCCGTCCTTCAGTTTCCCATCTATAAAATGGGAACAACAGTAGTCCCACCATCTCAGAGTAAGCTTATACACAAACTAATATTTTAAGATGGTTTCAGAACAGTATCTGGCAAGCTGTAAGCCCATATAAGTGTCTGGGTGTTTTTTCTAACACCCACTCCATAAATGGCATAGAACTCGATTTCTCCTTTCAATCACTGAGTTCTATAAACCCAGCCCCAAGGAGGCACAGATACTGAGGCACATCTTCAGGGAAAAAACCAAAATGTATGTGTGGCGGCATTAAGTTAGTCATCCACAAACGTTATTAGAATAAATCATGAATAATGTGTATGCTTTAAGCACTGTCTAGCCATTAACTTTTAAATATTTCATTTAGCTTTGTGAAGCATGCCCTATAGAACATAACTACCAGAGTAGTAGTTCTTGGCTTGTTCAAGCATAAAGACATCTTTAATTATTTTAAAAACATAATCCCCCACACACATACGGCATGTGAATAAAAAAGAGCATGCGAATAAAAAATAATCTTACTGTTATACTTTCCTTACTTTCCTACTGCCCTTTGATTGAAAAAAAAATATTGCTTTAAAAGTGACCAAGAATTTGGGGCACCTGGGTGGCTCAGTGGGTTAAAGCCTCTGCCTTCAGCTCAGGTCATGATCCCAGGGTCCTGGGATCCAGCCCCACATCGGACTCTCTGCTCAACAGGGAGCCTGCTTCCCCCTCTCTCTGCCTGCCTGTCTGCCTACTTGTGATCTCTGTCTGTCAAATAAATAAACAAAATCTTAAAAAAAAAAAAAAAGTGACCAAGAATTTAACAACACCTTCAAACACATTTAAACAGAACATACTATTTAAAAGGTAGAGATCCCCTGAGAATGTCTGGTACGCAAAGAGGTCCCAAGACTCTTGTATTAATTCCTCAAGGGTCTGCGTTCTTTGGATCACGCCCCATTTAGAATCATCAGAAGCTAAAATTGCATTCTTGAAAACATTCAGGTATGTTAGAATGAAAATTGGTTAACCAAAAAAAGTCAAACCCCAGAAAACCAACTTTAGTATAACACTGGTGGTCGCAACTTTCTTGTCTTGGTTACCATATGCCAGGCAAAACTATAGAGCAGTATTTCAAGAAGGGAAAAGGGCAACATTTTTTATGTCTGAAATCAGAATAGCTTGGTTTACTCTCCATACAACCTTCCACAGTTGGACCTTAGAATGTTTCACTGTTTACTCCTTCAGGAATCCAACCCACTGCAGCAAAGACGTTCAACAGAGAAACAGATAATCCCATGTAGTTTCTGCAGGAACCGTGCCTGTTTCCAGAGATAATAGAAAGGACCCAAATTTCCTGGAACTAATACAGTTCCATGGAAACATCCCCAAGCAAAAACACAGAGGCTCAATGCATTGGATATTTCTCAGAAAATTCAAAACCAGGATAACAAGGGATTTTAGTACTCCCCCACCCCCACCCCGCTTCTGTTGATAGGAGTTTCCCCTGCATGACCCAGAATGCAAGTCCAAGTGCTGAATTTTGTCCCCTAGATAAAACAGTGTTTAAAATAGACATACACATCTGCTGCAATCACCTTCTTTTCTTGGGTACCTCTCATTCTCTTTGAGGCCAAATGGAAAATAACCTTTCACATTGCTGCATTTTACTATCACTTTAAAGGAGGAATTGTTTTTATTTTAGGACATAATGCGCAAAATCATGCTATTTAACACTACATTATATTCACAGATCATGAAAGTTAAATAAAGACACCTTGCTGATTCCTTAATATAGATTCAGCTAAGATTAGTCATGCATCTGCCACCTTAACATTCGGATCGGAGGGGAAAAAAAGTCTTAGTTAAAAATCACACTTGCATTGTAAGTGCTTAGATTTTCATGGTTCATTTAAGAGCAACACAATCAAGAATTTAATTATGTCAAAAAAAGAATGGTATCTTCTTAACAGGCAAGATTATATCCTCCCTCCACCCCCCCGCCCCACCAAAATGGATCATTTTCCTTAACCTCTATGGACTTGCTTTCTTACCTATGAAATAGGTATTTGGTTAGATGATCTTAAGATAGCCTCTGGTTCTATCATGCTGCGATTTTAAGATTTCTAAGGAACAGACTGATGAGGAGGCAAAGGAGGAACAGAGCCGACGTGCTATGGGAACCTGGCTGGTTTGATTCCTAAACAAGGTGTTATTTCCCATGATGCCAGACAAACGCCCCACAGGGCACTGCCAGGGGACTGAATCCAGGCTGAATGGCAACAAGGCACCAGAGAACAACAGAGAAACCCAAACCTTAGTTCTGCTTTAACACTTAAACATTTGCCTCACAACACGCTATTCCACAAAATCAAGGAACCTCAAAAACCACGGACTCTTCCCAGCCAAGACCTGTGTGTAATGGCACTGGGACAGACCCAGAACTAATAAAAAGAGGTTAATCTTGGAGGGGAAGGTCTTATTTTTGGGTCAGCAAATCTAACAATTACTTCCAGGCTGGGTAACAAAGCGTTTATACCTTGTAAGTTTCTAGAAATACACTGTATAATCCTTTATACCGCTGAATTACTTAAATAATTCACCTCAATGGTGGAGAGCGTTCTGACTGGTTTGATTAAATGAAGGTTGATGGGTGAGAAGCCCTCTTCCCCCACCAAACAGAGCCTGAGACAAAGGTTTGTGAGCAGGCAGTTTATTTGGGAATGTGATTCCGGAGAGTACAAGTAAGGGCCAGGGAAAGGGAAATAAAGGAAGGAAAGCCAACAGGAGGATTCACCACAGGGCTGGCCACTTAGGTTCAATCCTGCAAAGGAAATGCATCCCAGAGCCATGCATATTGAGAAGAAAGAGAGAAATCTTCATCCCTCAGAGTTTATTGGCCATCTGTCAAGGTTTGCCTCGTGGGTGTTCATTTCCCTGCAATTCCTGTTTCCACACATGAGTCCTAAATCCACTCCCACAGCAGAGCACGACAAAACCAGAGGAGGCCCTGGACGCAAGGAAAGATACTCAGGCTTCACCTACGTGCTGCTAGTGGAAGCCTGGGCAGAACTGCTTGCTTAGCAGTGGCTAGAACATGAACTCAGGCGGAGATCACGAGAACCAGCTATACACAAGTATCAGGCATGTGTACCAGTCCAGTGGGGCCGTTGTGCCTACTGTAACAAACGATCCCACAATGTCAATGGCTTACAACAACAAACATTTGTTTTTCAGTCATGCCACAAATCCAGTGTGGGGTTGCTATGGTTCTGTGCCATGTTCTTCACGCCAGGACCAGAGCCGACCCAACCGTCTCCGTCAGGAACACGGCCAGTCACTGTGACTTGGGAGGAAAGATTAAATGTGTGAACCATGCACATTTTTGTAAAGTTCTGCCTGGAAGAGATCTTCTACTCACTCATCATT
Source organism: Enhydra lutris kenyoni (assembly GCF_002288905.1). Classification (NCBI taxonomy): domain Eukaryota; kingdom Metazoa; phylum Chordata; class Mammalia; order Carnivora; family Mustelidae; genus Enhydra; species Enhydra lutris. The sequence continues at coordinate 40,173,185 of NW_019154101.1, read as the reverse complement.
GACCCAAACAGGCCATGTGCCTGTGCTCATTCAGAGGGCGGAATACGGGATACTCCTGTGTGGCAGCGGGTGGAGGGGAGCAATGCTGGAGGGATGACTTAGCGTAGAGGGATACAACCTCTCATACTCTGCCTTCATTTTCAGGGAGAAAAACCAGGGGCAGGAGGAGGAAATCACTTCAGGGAACCCTGTGCAAATTCTCTTACAGGACCGTCTTTCCTTTGAGCGTATAGCCAGCCAGTATTTAGAAATACTAAGTCCCAATTAAATAAAGCAGATCTTTTACAATGAGAGAGAGAGAGAGAGAGAGGGAAAAAAGAGGATGGGTGATTCCTCACAGGGAAACATTAGAAATCCTCGACTTCTTATGCCATATTTTATTTTTCATTTTATAGATGCCGAGATAGGTCAGTTCTCAGAAATGACCAATGAAGTGACTTCGGAGCAGATTAATGACGGAGCTGAGACTAGGCTTTGATCCCCCATATTCCCTTTACAGGGCAAAGTTGGTAGAAAACATTATGATTATAACTTTATATTCAAGTTACCTGAAGAGTATATGTATTTCACAGAATATCTCTTTTTTTTTTTTCCCAAATTAAACAACCTAGCCTGAACAATGAGACAATTTTAAATAGCTAGGTTAGCACTACAATGACAAGACAAAGTCCAGCTTACTTTATGGATAAGTATTACTGGCCTACCCATCCTACAGAGTGCTTTTCTACCAGCCTGCTGACCAGAGACGTCAAGTTCTTGGCAGACACTTAGGAAGCATCAGAACTGTATCCGATGAAATGACCAAGAGGGAGAAGTTTAGACAGGCCTCAGTGAAGTAAAGGAAGCCCGTATTTGGGAATGAAAAATGTAACCCTCCAGGCCTTCACCTAACTCCATCCGCCTCACAGACCAATGAGGAAAGGGTGGCAAACCACTGCATTCCTGTATTTATTCAGTCCACGCTCACTGAGTGCCCACGATGGGCATGGCACAGTTCTAGCCACTGGGCTGGGAAATCTGAAGCAGCCAATGTCCCCGCCCCCGCCCCTCACGGAGTGTGCCGTTTAGGGAGGGGGTAGGGAGTGCAGGGGATAGACAATCAGACATGCAAAGAACCAAAATAATTACAAATTGCCACATGTCTGTAAACACAGTAAAGCAGTGACATGGTAGTGAGGGGTGGGGTGCCAAGCTCTTAAATGATGTTCTCTTGGAGCAGGCAATATGTAAGAAAATTATGAAATCATTTACGGCAAATCACAACGTAGTTTTCAGAAGTAGTTAGCAGCATTATCCCATAAGGGCTATTGTTACTCTATTAAGATCCTTGAATGAATTTTACCTTCTGTGCTTTCTCTCCACTTCCCATTCCCCACCAAAGCTCTCACTTAATTGGCCGTTACTCCATTTTTTTCTTGTTGTATTTATTAAATGCAATTTTACGATTATAGTTCTTAATTTAAAAAATCAACCAAGTGCCCTTTTTATATGCCCATTATCTAAATTAAGTTTCTTTTGAAGTATTTTCTGTATATCACAAAGCCTTTGAAAGAAAATTCACCCACTCTTTTCACAAATCCCAGTCACCCCTTCCCCTACCCACAGCTAGCTTTTGTTGTAGAAAGATTTCTTACTTTTCAAAACAGCAGTTGGGCAAAAATACAGGTTCTGCTAAACAAAAATGTCCTTTCTAACCTCTCCTGGTCTAAAGGCATAGAGGACACAGAATTCTGAGCATGACTTCGAAGGCCCTTGCCTTTGTCCAAGGCTCTCCCCTCCAAGTATGGGTGGCCCCTGTGCAAACATGAGAGGTCGCTCCCATGACTAGGTTGCATTGCAAGACAAGAGGCAGATGCTTCTGGTTGGCCTAATCTAATCATAGTGTTTTCACCAAAGCATAGTGTTTTTCTGGCTGGAAGACAGGAATTCAGAGAGATTGAGAGCACAAGAAGGCCCCAAGCCACCACCGCTGGCTTGGAAGGTGAAGAGGCAACCTGAGAGTAAATACACATAGCCTCTTGATGCCAAGTGGTCCACACTTAATGGACAGTAAAACAACTGGGGACCTTGGATCTACCACTGCAAGGAACTGGATTCTCTCAACAACTTAATAAACTTAGATTCTTCCCCAAATGTTCCAGAGAAGAACCCAGACTTGCTGCTACCTTGACCGGCCTTACAAGATCCTGAGCAGAGAACCCAGTGTGGCTTGCCCAGAAGGCCGCCATACACAACTCTGGGATAATAAAGGAGAGTTATTTTTAGCCTTTAAGTTTGTGGTAATTTGTCATGTAGCAATAGGACAGTAATTTCCAGATTTATCAGCTGAAGTGTTCTACTGATGAACACTGCATGACCCGTCCAGCCTTCGGGATGGGTGCAGTTCATTCTACTGAAAGGAAGGGGATTCTCTGGGGAAGAGAGAAGGGTCAGTGATGGAAAACCAGAACCCAAAGCGGAGCAGACCAATGGGAAACACTGTATCATTTACCTGCCCAGTTGCCATGTTAGACTAGTGCTGGGCCACCAACTACCCTCAAGGATGGAAAGCGGTAGAGCACCTAGGATAAACTAGAAAGCACCAAGCCACAGGTGACAGGGATCTGGATACAACCAACTGACCTTCTTTCTAATTCTTAGCACGTGGCGGGGAGGGGGAAAGAGAGGGGAGATCCTGACATTGTTTACCATGACATCCTTGCCATGACTTTATGGCATTCTTCCAATTATAAATTCACATGATCACATGCAAACAGTTCAAAAGCATTTACACGCTGCAGCCAGGGAAATGCTGAGTGCTCATCTAATACCCTCTTATTTTCCATGGTGCTCAGCCTCCCCTACGAATAGGCGGGGGGGGCATTTGATGGCATTGCTGACAGTAGGATGGAAGTAGAGATGACAGAAGTCATCTCCAGGCCACACTTTAAAAAAAAAATATCGTGAGTCAACATCCAGTTCTCTTGTCCCTGAAGAGGCCCTATGTTGAGGTGACAAGTCAGTAGATGGAGGGAGCCTGGGTCTCGGAATCACTGGATGGAGAAAAGCCTCCACCAACATACACTGGACTTTGCAGGAGCCAGGAGTAAGTATTGGTTCTATTCAGGTTTTGAGATTTGGAGGGGAGCGTATTTTCTTATCACACCATAGCTTCATAATACCCCAGTCCCTCTATCCATTATGTGAATGTGGTCTCCCCGCACCCCTCTTAGTACCTTATTCTGCTGTGCTCACCCTTCTTGTGATGAAGTGAGAGGCTAAAGTGCGATGAGGCCAAGTGAGGCGTTAAGTTGCTACTAACCTCCTAAAGCTACCACAGAAAGCAGATCATCCACCCCCAGACCGCGGTTAACTGTGGCTAACCAAAGCCACAGAGAGCAATGCCACAGATAAGGAGAGACCTACTGTCTTAACTTAGCCTGAAGAGTACACGTGTATTTTCTCATTTGATTCGATTTAACAGGTCTAGACGGAGTCTCTTTATCTTACACTTTTTCCTGATTTGGTATAACACTCAAGCATTACACAAGAATGTTAACACAGGAATTTGAATATCATATTTAATCACTGTAACAAGAAATTCTGACACATCTGATATTTACACTGGATGATTTCTTACAGAAAACTATAATGTGAAGCATATAAATCCTGATCTTTTGTATATATGTATATGTGTGTGTGTGTTCATAAACATGTGTGTATATCCATATGTAAATGTACACATATAGAAGAATTATTAAGGATAGAAATAACGGAGTAGCAATAGAAACAATGAGGAACTCCTTGCAATGCCAAGTGAAAGTGAGCTCCTCCTTAACTCCCTCCTGGTCTCCCATGGCTTCCACCCCCCAATCAGGAGAGGGGGTCTACCTCTTTGATCTTTTCAGCCTGATTTTTGCAATGTGAACCAGGAGCAAGGATGAGTTTAAAATGAACAAAAGCGGGCGCCTGGGTGGCTCAGTGGGTTAAGCCGCTGCCTTCGGCTCAGGTCATGATCTCGGGGTCCTGGGATCTAGTCCTGCATCGGGCTCTCTGCTCAGCAGGGAGCCTGCTTCCCTTCCTCTCTGCCTGCCTCTCTGCCTACTTGTGATCTCTCTCTGTCAAATAAATAAATAAAATCTTTAAAAAACAAACAAATAAATAAATAAATAAAATGAACAAAAGCAACACAATGAGAAGTAAAAATTATCTTCCCGAACACTCAGGAAAGTGTTAACTATTTATAAACCAGGAAGCAGAAGTGAATACGCCAGGCTGTCCAACCCAATCACCCATTTCTCCACTTACTTGAAATGAATTTTCCAAAGACCTAGGAAGTGACAAAGGACTAATACATATTTTTTAATGTACAAGATTATAATTAACCTAATGTCTGTTTCAAATTTACTATTATCTATTAGAGAATAAATAATTTTACAACCCTCTAATATAGTTCTGAAGCTTTAAATCACTGACCATAACTAATAAGTGGCTTAATAGAAGAATATCCTAAACAGAACCACAGACCACAATTTCACTGAGCATAAATCATCATCATTTCTAAAGCAAAGGCAACGGCAAATCTCTGTAATTACTGGGTGCATTTTGAATCACTTTTATTATTACTGCACTGGCCCCATTAAAAATCCAAAACACTGAACTGCACGGAATATAAAACTGGAATTATGATACCCTACAAACTCTAATTGAAATCCATAAATTTTCTACTACTATTCAGAATTATTTTGTTGCCAAAGAATTTCAGCTATTCAGAATTAACTTTGAAAGCGTTTGCTTTATCTAGAGCAGTAAGTAAGAACATTTTATCCTGCCAAATCTGGGAAGTCGGTTCTGAAGCAAAACTTTTGTGGATGGTTTCTTATTCATTTAGGATTTTACCTTTCTGAAGCAAACCACAATACACAAAACAAAAAAAAAAAAGGAAGATAAAATATACCATCCACAAAAAATATTAATTCGTGCCACACCCACCTCCAGCCAATGAGTCTCCCCCAATGGGACAACAGGGACTATTACAGACCCCAGCATTAATCTCCTTACTAAAAATGACAAAGGTATGTCACTAAATTCATGAAAGGGTAATCATGGCAACATTATCTGTGTGCCTATGAGAAATGAACACAGGATGTACCGGAAGCCATCGTGAGGGGTGAAAATATTATGCACATAACTTACCTTGTAAGGTTAATGGCTAATGATGTAATAACTGCTTCTTCTATATTCCCTATGTACTCGCATTCTTATTTACTGTCTATATCACCTGGCTAAGCACGCAATGTAATCATCCTATTAAAAGCAAATTTTCTATATTTTGCCTCTTACTAATTTGCCTGATGTCCACCATAGATCTTACAGCCCTGCAAAACCAACAATTTTCTTTCAATAAGGTTGTGCCACCATAGGGAGTCTTTTTGTAAATGATATGTCTTATAATTTTCTATTCACAGTATGCTGGCACCTTAAGGGCCTTAATCTCCTTTAAGCATCTGAATTTTAAATACTTTTTCTATCCCTTTTAAAAAGAGAGGATTTTGCTCCTTTGAACAGTCCTATCCCACTCTGCATATGTGCTTATATTTTATACTCTGCAGGCTGTCTCTGCTGCTCCTCCCCATTCATATCTATACCTGATTCCATCCTTTCTGTTAGAAATATCCAAATCACCCCCTCCTAAAGAATTCATTCTCCTTATTCTACAGATTTTTTTTTTAAGTCATCTCCACACCCAACACGGGTCTTGAACTCATGACCCGAGATCAAGAGTCACATGCTCTAGCAATTAACAGTCAGATGCTCCCCATTCTCCTTATTCTAAACTTAGTTCATTTAACAACCATCCAATCCCTCATCTTTGCTGCCTTAAGCTCTCTTTTAATTTATGCATTTAATATTTAACAAATTTCTGTCTTTCCTTGTCAATTATAAGTTTATCAACAGAGACCATACCTCTGTGTCAAAGTATTAAAAAAAAAAAACCTGTCCATAATTCTAACTACTTAACACTTGCATAATTTCAGAACTAAGTGTGCTTTCTCAAGTTATGTAGACCTAACTATTGTGTATTCTGGTAGTTAGACCCAATTTGGCTCCAAATAAATCAAACACACAAACACTAATACAAAGATTCAAAGAGCAACTTTTAAAAATTAAAATTTTCTCATTTCCATATCAGTTCAATTAATGTCTTTAATTCAAATTTTACTGCATGAGTACTTTCTCCAGAGCAGGCTTGTCCGCCATGAGCTCTCATTTGAAACTAGATGTTAAAATGTTTCTAGATGTTAAAATGCATGTGTTGAAGCAAAGCAATGCAAACAAGAGCAAACTATACCTTTCAATAAATAAAAAGAATTTTCAGCCAGAAGGAATGTGACTTCAAATCTTGCTTTTGTCATTCTATGATCTTGGGACACTGGTTCATGGGCTTAAAGAAAACCCAGATGGGAGAACAGGGTTAGAATCAAAATCAGAGATTCTTATACCTGCTGGGGGTGGCGCAGGGGGAGAGGGTCATTCCTGTCGCTTATCCTCACCAGTCCCTCAGACAAGCTCTTTCAAACTCTGTTTTCAAGTTTGAGATTCTTGGTGAGATTCTGCCTCAAAAAACATATCTACAGAAAACAACAACTGAAGACTCCAGTCTTTTCACCTCTGACATGCATGTCTCTGCAAAGGCTCTCATTTTGCACAAGAAAAAACACAGGCTGGAAAACTAAAGGGGCTCCTCTACCTCAGGACCCAAAATTAAAGTACCAATAGCAGAGCAGGGACCTGACTGCAGTCCTTTTCTTCCATTCTGGGAGCACCCTTTGTCCTGGGCTAGGCCAAGAACTTGTCCTTGGACTTCTGATGGTTCATTCTATATATCAACTTGGCTTGACTATAGTGCCCAGGTTATTGGTCAAAAACAGTGGAAATGTTGCTGTGAAGGTACTTTTTTACATGTGATTAAAATTTAAATCAGATTTTCAATAAAGCAGATTATCCTGCATCCTGTGGGTGGGCCTTATCCCATCAGTTGAAGGCCTGAAGAGCATAGATTGAAGAGGGAAGAAGGGAGGGATTCCACCTCTGGAGAGCCTTCAGAGTCAAAACTTCAATATCACCTCTTCCTGGGCCTCCAGTCTATTGGAGGCCCAGGGAAGTCTGATTTCAGACTTGCCAGCCCCCAAAGTTGTGTAAACCTATTTCTGAAAATCAACCAATCTCTCTCCTTCTTCCTTTCTCTTTCCAGGCACGCCCCACCCACTGCCACCCCCACCCTACTGGTTCTGTTTCTGTAATACAGGGCCATTCTTCCTGCTGGGTTCACTGTGACTCCCTCAAGCTCCATCCTTCTTGAGAATCCTGCTGGTCTGTCTTCCCATCTCAGTCTGCAAGCTTGTTTGATCTCTTAAATGCTCTGTTTCCTTGATCAAAGGCAGGTCTGCCATGAATTTGAAGCCTCAGGGCTTACCTGGGCTTTTCCCAGGCCTTTCACCTCACTGCATACTCTGTTCCTTAAACAGGGCTCCCTCAATTTTATAACCCTCATCTCCAGAAGACCTGGCTCCACTTCTGGACTCCGTGGCTTGATGTGGGCTCCCACACTGGCATCTGAGCCATGAATGTGACCAACTTGCCTCTGGCAGTGCTGCCAGACTCCTTCTCTGTCCGAGGCCTGACCAGTCCTAGGCCAGGCTCTTCTGCAGATGCATATAGCAAGGAGAGTAAAATAAGACCACTCCCTTGAATTTCAGCTCAGAAGAATGTAAGTTAACCTTTACGACCCAAAATCCTAAAAGTAACTATAATAATAAGTAGGGCACTGCTAAATATTTGAAAGCTGACTCACTGCAGGGACAGGGGTGGTGGTATATGCACATATACATGTTCATATATTTATAAATTTTACTGATATAAAGGGTGTGTAACACACAATTGACAAAAAATATATAATAAAATATAGAATACCCCTTATTGTGAATTCTGTATCTCCACCTGATTCCCACAGAGTGCTTTTATTGATTTGGGCTGAACTCGTGTATTAGAAGCCAACCTCTAAGACAATGAGAACAGTTGTGACATGAATGTTGGTTAATACGTTCATTCACACTAACGATCAAGAAGAAAATGGACATGAGTGTCCTCTTCATATACATTCTACTCAGTGCAACACTCATGGGGTGTCTGTCAAGTATCAGGCATGGTGTCTGGCCTTGGGACTGAAGAGATAAAGAAGACATGGGCCTGCCCTCACATCTTAAGGAACAAAGAAGACTTAAAACAGCAATTATCCTGCTAATAGTTCAAGATTATAATTACCTGCAATTTCAGGCAGAATATTATAAATCCTCAGCCAAATTCACTTCTATAATTTATATGATCCTTATATATTTTATAATTTGTAGGAGCTATATAAATTATATTATACTATCACGACTTTAGTGTGGATCTCACATGTGGACTGAACTTTATTCATATAAACAAGTATTAAAGTGTTTTTCTAAGACACTAGAACAAAATGAATTGAGCATTTTAGAGCCTCAAGATCCTCTTTGAGCTCTACAATTGAAGGAAGGAAGGAAGGGAAGGAAGGAAAGAAAAAAGAGAGAAAGAGAGAGAGAGGAAGGAAGAAAGAAAGGGAGGGAGGGGGTAGGAAGGAAGAGAAGCAAAGGAAAGAAGGAAAGAAAGAAAGAAAATTATTTTTAAATCCTCCAAAGTTTAAATGTCTGGGATAATTGAAATATATATTCTGGTTTTCTTATATAGACTTCTCAAGCCAGAAATGATCTACAGCAGGAAAAGAAAAAAGGCCTATGTTTTATAAACAGAGCACTATTTAATGTGCTATAGTCAAGACAGTTTACAATTTTAAGTAAGACTAATTCTGGATGAAAGTAGGCCAAGTTCAGAGGTTAACTTGGATTAACTTGGATCTGTGCACCATGACTTTGTAGTTCTCAGAATAACAGATTAAGACATCACATAGCAGAAACTGCAAAGAAGGCTGATTATGCAAAACTCCCAGGCTCCAAACCCAGAACCTGCCGCTTCTCTCAGTTTTGGGGAGCCATGGGGCTGGCCTGCACCTCACTAAGACCTCACCTCCACCCAGACACTTGGTTCGCCTACTGTCTGCATCTCCTTGGTCACTCTCAGCATTCACAGCAAGGCCTTTGTCTGCAAGGTCTGCATCTCACTGGTTGTTCTGCTAATTATTAAATTAAATTGGTATTCACCAAATTGTTGGATTAAGGCTGAAGAAAGTATTCTTGAATATCACTGGGGTATAAGCAAGAATAAAAAGTACACTTGATTTGACAAGGCTATAGAATAGCTTATCAAATAAATTATAAGAATCGTTATGACATTTTTAAAACACCTGGAATACAGGATTGACAACTTGAAGAAAAATATTTCTTCAATTTGCATCAGCGTAATTACCAAAGACTAATACTTTGCTATAGTTCTATAGCTAACATGACTATGAGCCGATCTACCATTTTGTCTTTAATAGACAACACTGAACACATATTAGATTCATTAACTTACTGAGTGTTTACTATATATTGTGTACTGTGGATTTTCTTCCTTAATCCTCAGAACAGTCCATGAGGTAGAACACATTATTATCTTTGATTTATAGGTAAGCAGAGAGTGGCAGAGAAGGTTAAGACACCTGCCTGAGGTCATACACACTGAAAGTGACAGGGCCAGGGGCATCTGACTGGAGAGCAGGAGATCCCATCAACCATACTTGTTTAGTTATTCTCTAGCAGATGTCATGCAACTATGCTATGGCTTTGTGTTCATCATTTCCAAACTTACTTCATACTAGTATAACATAGACTGCTTCTGGATTTGGTAGGGCTTGGGGTCTTCAGAAGGGACCACCTTCACTAGGCAACAATCTAGTTTCATCAACTTCAGAGCAATTAGCTTCCTTAAGTCTTTGATTCAAGCTCAGATTCCAACCATATGTAACTCCCATTGGCTTAAAACCCAACATCATGACTTCCTGCCAGGTGATATATCATGAAATTAACTCCTTAAGTCACTGTAATGCGCTGAATTGTGTCCCCTCCAAAATTAATAGGTTGAGATCCTAAGACCCAGTGCCTCAGGACGTGACTATATTGGAGATAAGGCCTTTAAATAGTACTTCCTGTAAAATAAAGCCATATGGGTAGGTCCAAAAACAATAGGTCTAGCATCCTTATAAGAAGAAATTAGGAGATTAGGACACAGACTGAACAGACTGAGGGGCAACCATGTGAACACACAGCAAGAAAATGGTCATCCGTAACTGAGAAGAGGGACCTCAAGAAACCAAATCTGCTGATAGCTTGATCTCAGACTTCCAGCCTCCAGAACTGTGAGAAAATAAATTTGTTGCTTACTCCACCTAGACTATGGAATTTTGTTACAGCCACCCTAGCAAACTAATATGGTCAGCAAGTAAATCCACATCCACCCTTTTGCAGGATACCCTGTTCCTGAGTACATGCTCTTGATCAGGAAAATTGATTACCACTGGAGCCACACACCAGAGTTTTATAAACCAAAGCCAGAAGATGGTGAGTTGGGTAGGACACAATCAGTGGGGTTATCTATGGAAAAAGAGATTACGAACTCATGAGGAGAGAACCAGAAAGAATTCAAAGAAGAGTAAAAGTATGAAGGAGCTTGGTAAAATGAGTAGGTTTAAGTAACTCTCCAGGTCAAGCATGTCTGACAGGTCCCACGGAGTGGAATAAAATTCTAAACCCCTAGCACTACAGGGACTTTTCTCAACAGTTCAGACCCACCCAGTGCTTCACCCTATACCATATAACCACTGGCCCCCAACCTACCACCACCCACGATGGGCCACTCACCAAGCTATAGCATGTACTCTCTTGACTCTGAGACTTGCTTATGCTGCATCCTGCATTCATTCAATCAACAAATTCTTGCAGCAAGGTACCAAATACATGAAAGTTTATAAAAATAGACAAGATTTTAAAAAAAATAGACAAGATCCTTATAGAACTCAATCCAGTTCCCTCAGCTTCCAGTTCCTAGTCCGCACTGTGGCTCTGCCTAGTGAAACCCTACTGATCCCTCTAATTCCAGCTGTTCTCCAAAGTTCCTTGAAAGCCCCAATCAAAATGAGCAGTTTTCTCATTGGTGTTCCCATAGAATTCTGTCTATATCTCACTCTGGCATTTACATCATATTGAAATGTTCTGTATACTTAGTTAATTACATATTTATTATGTATGGATCTCTGAACGTATGTGTGTGCGCACCCATGTGGCTAGATACAGATACTGAAACTGATAAAGATCTCCCTTCAGATTATAAATTCCATCAGGACACAATTAAACTTCAGTTATCTTTGAATTCCCTATGTAACACTTAACATTTGTGGTTAAAAAGTATTTGCTGAATGTGATTAGTAATATTAATTAAGAATAAGCAGTAATATGCTAAGGTGTAGAACTAAACAAAAATATGAAACTCTCCAAATCTAAGCCTAAATATATTTTTTAAAGATTTTTATTTATTTGAGAGAAAGAGAAAGAGAACAGTAGTGGAAGGTAGGGGCAGAGAGACAGGGAGAAGCAGGCTCCCCACTGAGGAGGGAGTCAGACTCGGGGCTCGATCCCAGAACCCCAGGATCATGACCGGAGCTGAAGGTAGATGCTTAACTGACTGAGCTACCCAGGTGCCCCTGAGCCTAAGCATTTCTAAGTTTACAATGTTTTCTCTGCAAACCCTGTCCCCCATTTGCAACAAGCCTATATCATCACGCTTGAACTCTACCCCAGGAATTCATTTCTAACAGGCCATCTGAAGAGCGTGGTGTGTAGATGACACAAATGAAATGTCAAAAAGCAGCCAGGTGCAGTCTCTGTGGCATATCCCAGGATAACAGCCAGAAGGCTGGACCTGTATCTGCTTGTTAGGAACTTAGAAGATTGGTTTAGAGACTGATGCCTTATCGCCATCATAAAACCACCCAGCTCTTCAGAAGGCATGCTGGCTTTCTTCATCCTGTCTTCTTCCACCTGTAGATAAGCATATCAACAGACAGATCCTGCCAAGAAGCACAATTCGTGGAGCACACATTCTGAGAATCACCAGTCCTCTCTCACACAGGCTGGCGGATGTTTCTGTCTTCATCAGACTGACACAGACATAGGCTGATTTTGCCTCCATAGGAACCAACCACCACGGCTCACACCTCAATTAAAATCTTAACAGCTCTCTGTAGGAGGTTGATGGCCTTGGTTTAAGTTTGACCTTTCCACTGTGACTAACAACAATGCCAAGTCACAAATGAGAAAAAGTTAGAGTCATATCCCTTGGAACCTCTAGCGGCCTGTACTTTGTATATCAATTATTAAGAGATCAAATACTGTTTACATAGATTCAGCGGGCTTCTTGAGGGTTGTTTTTTTATTTCCTTCTGTTTTAGTGTTCCATGGACTTTAAAAAATGTATTCCCACTCCCACAAAGGCCAAAATGATAGCCAACTTGCCTCCAACACACACTCCCTAGGGTTCAGCCACATCATCACCTCCCCCATAAAATCTTTCCCCCCTCCAGATTGGATGCCCATGCCACAGACCCAGAACAGGCTCCTACACTTCCTCATGGAGCTTATCACAGTCAATGCCTTGTAATCCCCTACTGATCACTCTGTTTTCACAAAAAGTTCCTGAGGGCCCAGACTGAGTCTTATTTAAGGTAATTTCACCACCTAACACACTGTCTGACATACAGAGAGTGCTCAATAAAAAATTAAAAACAAAACAAAACACTTGTTTTAATTTGAACTTTGAATGGATTGCAAAAGTGATTCTATGCAATGGTACAAGCAAATATCAATTTTAAACTAAAATACTAACAATCATCGAAGTTTTTAGTTCAGTTCTTCTGCAACTCACGGATCTCAGGCATCTCAGCCTGCTCATACACACAGAAGCTAAAGCAACATTAACATCATCAGGGAGAGCATCATTTGAGTACTTTGCAAATTCTGGAAATTTTTCGAAGCCCTTTATGTGTCGTGTTTAATTCATCTTCTCAAAAAAAATTAAACCAAGATGTGGGACTGGTATCTCATTTTATAGATAAGGAAAATAAAGCACTAATATGTGAAGTAACTTATTTGAGATCACTCAAAGATGATAGCATTATCCGAGATGGTCAAAGTTTTTAAAATTCCGTTTCAATCATTTTCTGAAAACCTATTATATGTTATTCTAGAGTTTCACACCATATTTTGAATGGGTTTGTTGGTATAATTTGTACATGATAATTTGCTGGTTTTATCTATACAGCTCAATGAGTTTTGACAAAGTATAAATTCATGTAACCATAACCACAATTAAGATATATTAACATTTTCATCTCAAAAATTTTCTACCTGCCCCTCCGCAGTCCCATTCTGCCATCTAGAATATCATACAACTGGACTCATACCCCATGTACTCTTTTGTTTGGCTTCATTCATTTTGCAAAATGCTTTTGAGGTTTATCCACATTAGGTAAGTAGCAGTGATTTGTTCCTTTTTTCTTTGCTCAATAGTGTTTCATAGAAGGGATATATGACAATGTTTTTCCATTCACAAGTAAATGGAGGTTTGAGTTGTTTCTAGTTTGGGGCTGTTTTAAGCAAAACTACTATGTATATACACATCAAGTCTTTGTAGCGACATCTATTTTAGTATCTCTTGGGTAGACGGCTATGAGCAATTGCCTGGTAAATTTATGTTCACCTTTATGAGAAGGTCCCAAACTGTTTTCCAAAGTGGTTGGATCATCTGCAACCATACCAGAAATGTGTGAGAGTTCCACTTGCTTTATATTCTTAACAGTACTTGGTTTTAACGGGCTTTTTAATTCTAGTGATTCTAATGATATCTCATTGTGGTTTTAATTTACTTTCTCTAATGACTAATGATAGTGGGTGTCATGTGCACAACTGAAATCCATGACTCTTCTTTGAAGGTCCAAATGTTTGTCCATTTTCCTGTGGACCTGTTTTTTTTTTTTTCTTACTATTAAATAGTAAAAGTTCTTTATGTATTTTATTTATCAGTCTTTTATCAGATATGTGCTTTAGCAAAGTCTTTCTCCATGTCTCTGGCTTGACCTTTTATTTCCTTAACAATATATTTTCAATGTATCCTTTAACAATATAATTTTTAAATTGACTTTATTTTTCAAAACAGTTTTAGATTTAATTGAAAAAACAGTACAGAGGATTCCCTTATAATCCCCCACCCAGTTCCCCTATTATTAACATCTCACATTAGCAGACTATACTTTATAATTCATAGCCATTGTTTAAGTTTCTATCTGGTAGTTTCAATATCCTAGCCATTTCTGGGTCTTGTTCTACAGGCTGCTTTTTCTCTTGGTAGGTCATTTTTTTTTTCCTTTTTCTTTTGCATGTCTTGTAATTTTTTTATTAAATGCAAAAGACCATAATAGTCAATGAACAGCCAAGACCGAGGTAAAATGAATTTACTTCTGGAATGGACATATCTCTTGCACTGTCAGGCTTTGTGAGTGGTTGTGTCAAAATTAAAGTAGTTGAGGTAGCTTTGGATTTTGCAGTTGCTATAGTAACCTTCAGTTCAGGAAAGGCCATGAATTCCTCAAGCAGGGGATACCAGCCACCTTGAGTTTTGTTTGAAGCCTGGAGGGACAGACGGTTTTTCCTTAGTGTTCCCCCTCCATGCTTATAGCACAGAGGGGCCTCTCCCAGGGGCCCTGTCCTTCCCCCAGCTTTGGATTGTTACTCCATGGAAGTCTCATAGTCCTGTCAGAGAGGTTTTCTTTATTCTGCTGCAGCCTCTGTCTTTGATAGACCCCATGGACCTGAGCTTCAGCAGTAAGATTACCTCGGCATTCTTACCTCATTCAAGCATGAATGACAGCCAGTCTCTACCCAGCATTGTTGGTGGGTGTTGAGTTCAAACACACCCCCCAACCCGCCCAGTTACAGCAGATCACTGTGTATATCAGTTTGGAACTCAGGCACGAATGATTTCCCACCCCTCCCCTGGTACAGATGGGATCTATCTAGTGTCAATGCAGAGAGCAAGAGCATGTTTTTCTACAGCTATCCCAATAACTGTTGATCTTTGCCTCAGTCCAGGTGTTTGGGCAGGTTTCTTGCCTGCCCCTGTGTGTGACAGCCTCTATGTCCTATGATAAATGTTCCAGGACACTAGCAGACTCTACCCACCTCCCAAAGGTAGTTGTCATCATGAGTCAGTCTGTGCCACTGAGGGGCTCTCTCTGGTTTCCAACTGCACTTCTAATCTCTCTCATAAGCATCTAATGGAGGCCTATGGTCAAGAGCCAACAAGTGGATACAGACCTTCTATGTCTGGGGTTCCTGAAAATTTGAAATGATCATGCCAGCCCATACTTGGCCTTTAAAAATTCACAAAAATTTTAGTTGTTTTCCTTATTTTTGCTTTAATGGCTGCTAACCCTCCCTCTCCTGGGCTCTGCCAAAGACAAAACAATGATGTGTCCCTTCTCTCCTTGGAATTTAGATCACCTGCCTCCTTTTAGACCTCAGGTCTTTGATGGGATGAAAAAACGCAAGATATTATAGGTCATCCATCCTTTTCTCAAGATTAAAGTGGGAGAAATGTCTTCTTACGGCTTTCTACATCCTGTGTGAAAGGAGAATTATAGAGTTCAAGATCATTTAAAACAATGATCCTGTAGTAAGTACTGATTCTATAGAACACGATAACCAAGTACTTTCTCATTATTTTGAAACCCCGCTTTCCTTTCTTCCCAACACAATAAAGCCGCTATTCAGCATGTGACTTTTCTCAGATGATCTGAAGATATCGTAGACATAGTTCCACTAAAACCCACAGTATGCTCATAGATGTAACATGGGCCTCCACCTTACTGAAACTGTACAACATGGCAATTAATTCTTCAGAACAGGTTTACTCCCCCTCTCACAATTAAGGCCTAGAAGGGAATGTGTTTCCTGGGTTTATAACTGCTAGCCACTGAATTTCAAATATTTATTCTTAATTTTAATAGTGAAATAAGACCATTATTCAAAGGGGATATTTATTACAGAGGGTTAAGTAGTTTGTTTGTTTGCTTGTTTGTTTTTAAGCAAACAAATCGAGACTTATTTGCCAAAAAAAGTATCTCTAAAAGTACTTTTTTTGGGAGACTATGCTTATTACAACAGTGAAACCACCTACATGATCAAAATATTAATGAACCATTTCCCCCTGGAAATACCCAATTCTAAGAAAAGCAGCCTTATCGCTTTGTAACCACATTTTTGTTTTATTTTTATTTGATTGTTTGCAATGTGGTACTAAAAACAGGACTACACACGAGCTATTTCATCTACCAAAATGACTTTCAACTGTTTCTAAATCTTACCTCAAACACCAAGTATGCCATTATGAGTACTGAAAAACTGCTGGAGGCTAAGGAAGCAACTCCAATTAGCTTCTAGAAGTATTCTGTGTAAGAAAAGAACCGCTCAGTTAAGTGCCTGATTCCTATATTATTCTCCCCTCTATTTAAAAGAAAGCAAGCCTTAGATATTAAGAAGTTCTTTAAACTAAAATTCCAAGGTGCGGATTTAGTAGAGACATTAAAATGGCAAAAACTCCTGAAGAGCTGAACCAATATTTGTTCACACACAGCAGCAATCACACACAGCTGATGGTTGCCGATCACTCTGTCATCGTGTAACAGAAGACGGGATAAGACACTCCATGCTCAAGCTTAACAGGAACTTTCTTCCCCCAAATTGGTGTGATTTAATCTACATATGACCTTTCCAGTTTCCTTCTGTTGATGATTATTTGTAATACATGTTGAAGGAATGAAGGAATTCTCTTTAAGTGGTATATAAAACATGGATTCATTCTAGCATAATGTCTTTGAAATCTACACTAAATACAATGTTATTAAGTTTTAAAAAAAATTAAAAATCTTGGACACCTGGGTGGCTCAGTTGGTTAAGCGACTGCCTTCGCCTCGGGTCATGATCCTGGAGTCCCGGGATCGAGTCCCACATCGGGTTCCCTGCTCAGTGGGGAGTCTGTTTCTCTCTCTGACCTTCTCCCCTCTCATGCTCTCCCTCTCACTCTCTCTCAAGTACATAAATAAAATCTTTACAAAAAATAAAAAGTAATTTAAAAATCTCAAGACATACCCACTCCCTCCCCCACAGCTGTTTTTTAGCAACTGAAAAACAGCTGCCAAATCTCCAAAGCAAGGTCGGAGTCAGAACGGCACAGTGATACTGAGCATGGGCTCTGGGTCAGTACACCTGGTTCCCAGATAAGATGCGCTAACCGTGTGAGTTTGGACAAGTTACATAAGCTCTTTAGGCCTCATTTTCCCACCTATAAATCAGGGATGACGAAAACATGACCACAGGGGGCTGTAATGAGGACTGAATGAAATGCTATGGTAAAGCACTCAACAAATCATAAATACTGACCATGATCAGTTATTATTATTATCTGCGTATTTCAAAGCTATTTCCTTATGTTCTATCTGAAAAAGTTACCAACAGCAAGAAGCTTATCCTAACTTGGGGAAGTCTGACTAAACAAGTAAGTTAGCATGGAAGATTATATTTTAGCTTTCTAAACTCCACAGGGAGAATGAGGGAGGAGGATCAAGTAAGAAGAGAAGTCCCCTCCAGATGTGAAGAGTAGAATCAAAATATCCGTAACTAATGACCATATGGCTGGATTAAGAATAAATCTAATTTTTGTAATTAATGAACTCAAAGCACAATGATAAGGTTTTTGGAGTATGAACTGAGTTCACTGCCCCAGGAGCTCTTGCATTTTCAGTCTGCCTGCTTCCAAAAGAACATCACTCTCCCTCTTTCCTCACAAAACATTTTTAATATAATTTAGCGTGTTCATCCCAAAAGAGCAATACTGGGGGTGACAAAGAATGCTGTACTTCCTGTCAGAGAGAAGGACTAATATGGCTCAATAGCCCAAGCATGTTACTATCCCAATGTTTTAATAAATGATCAGAAAAAGATCAGAAGATTTGGTTCGCCACCATTTTCAAGATAAGTATATCAATACAAGGGGTCATATTATACACTGGTCCAAACTGCTGTGCCAAGAAGTGGCAGTAAAACTCTGATTTAAAATGACACCGCAATAAAACTCCAAGATAATGCCCCCGACCTACCTCCAACTCTCCACACCTCTCTGTAATGAAGTAGATCTCAAAAGAGTAAAATTGCTTTGCAGACCCTCTGGCACAACTTTAATCTCTAATGGAAGCATTATGCATACCTTGAATTTCCTCCCACTATATAAGCCTAATCAAGCCAGAGAGACAGTGGGTTTGTGCGATCCCAGATAGCACCTAATATCATCTTTTCTTGAGCTGCCTCATAAATGACACTGACCAGAACACCAACTTTGGATGCAATTAACAACTTCTCAAATTATCAGTTTTTTTCTTTCACATTTAGGTAGAGCTACTTTTCACCTGAGCAAGGTACCCGTAGGAAGCAAGTCTTGAGATTGTGTGGCAGTTCTTTATGGAAAATATTTTCTCTTCATAAAGATTATCTATAGCTTTATTACTTTCTGGCCATGAAAATATTGCTACTACTTAATGCAGCACTACTTTTGTCAATCAAGAATTTCCCAGAGGAGCGGTTCATAACGTAGCAGTGTTCCATTCTGTGTTGATACATGGTTACTTTAAAGTGGCTCTATCTTTATTTTGAGATTGATGGCTAGCCTGGGAAGCGCTGGGTGCAGCCATTTCTGCAAACCCAGCTGAATTCAGCACCTGATAGAGGTACTGTCTCCAGAAATGTAACATTCCTGTACCCCACTGTTAATTCTTGCTTCAATGACCTTTTAAAAAAATCTTTCTATTTGACCTGTCAAGGAATGTTTAAATGAAATCAAGGACAGTATTTCCTATTGCATCTTTCCATTGTATCTTTTATTCCACACGGAGCTGTTGTTCCTACGCAAAGTCAAAGACTCAAATTAAAATGAATGCCTTATCAATTTCTTTTACAAGGTTTTCAATTTCACATGGCATCTGGCAAGCAGCCTTTTTTTTTTTTCCCCGAAAAGGGGGGGGGGGGGGGGGGGGGGGGGGGGGGGGGGGGAAGGGAGCAGGTGCCTTGGGGCAGGGTGGGGGCGCCAGTGAGTAGACAAGGGGGAGAACTCTTCAAAAACAGTAAAACCAATAGGGTTTTGAGTTAGACCCCACCCCCCACCCTCCTCAAGGTCTCTACCCTGTGATTCAATACAAAATGTCTGCCCAAACCAGAAGACGAAGTAGCTACCCACAACTACAGGGCTGTGACCTTCTGAGCCACAAGGCTGCAGTGCTCATCCCACGTCTCCCTGCTGCGGCCGCCTCCTGTGCTTATGTAGCTGAGGACCACAGCTCCCACAAAGCTCCGGGCAAAGAGTCAACTGTAATAATGTCATGACAATTACCGTCAGAGGGGTTACCAAACTGAAGGTAAATGTCAACCATTGTGCATGAGAGAAAAGATACAGAATGTAAAACAATGTCAGAATAAACTGGGATAAGAGGATATATCCCTCCTCTCAAACTCTGGATGCTACAGGAGACATCGCTTCCTGATTTGCTTCATCTTCCTAGCAATGGAAGGATGGTATACTCTTAGGGAATCACTCTCTCTCTTCTATTTTTTGGTGTTTGTTTTTGTTTTTTTTTTTTTTAGATTTATTTATTTATTTATTTAATTGACAAAGAGAGATCACAAGCAGGCAGAGAGGCAGGCAGAGAGAGGGGGAAGCAGGCTCCCTGCTGAGCAGAGAGCCCCATGCGATGCAGGGCTCAATCCCAGGACCCTGAGATCATGACCTGAGCCTAAGGCAGAGGCTCAACCCACTGAGCCACCCAGGCGCCCCAACAGGAAATCTCTTAAGGCAATACTGCATGGCGACATTAAGCCCAGTAAGAAAAGCGCTCTCTATTACTTTAAGTTGTTGAAAAGATATTTACTAGAATCAGATATCCATTCCCAGTAAAAATTTCCACCCAATTTGAAAAAACGAAGATGAATTTTTAACACCATAAGGAGTATCTTAGACTGATAACCTGGGGCAGAGTAACAGCAAAATACTTACAGCATTTCCATTAAATTTTGGAGTATGGCAAGAAGGAATTCCTGAAAAGTACATGATATAACAGTCATCTATGTAGGATTATGTAGAGCATTAGAGCTCTCTGCCCTATGCCATGTGCCAAAATAAATTTCAGGTGGGTGAGAGAGCACAGTGCAGAAATGAAACAAACAACAAAAGAATAATGGGAGAAATAGGCAATTATGAACTGATTTTGTACTCAAGAAAGGGATTTATAAGGATAAAAATGATCATAAAAATAGAACTAACTATATTTCTCCATTTTAAAAAAAGGAAAACCTAAAAAGCTAATGATAAATTGACCAAATATTCTTGATGGTGATAGCAGGCAAACAAATTACATCTGTTGTGGGGATTTAAAGAACTTTTTGAAATTAAAAAAGAATATTTAGCCTCAACAGATTGGTAAGGATGTGAACTAACAATTTAAGATAAGGTCTTCATCCTGAGAACGTAATAATCATAAGATTAAGAAGTAGGTAATATTATACTCATTTTATAGATGAGACAACTCAGGTTTAGAAAGATTAAATAAGTTGTCCAAGTAAATGGTAAAAAATAATTCAAACTCAATTCTGAGTTCACACTTTTTTATTCCTCCAGTCTGAAAGAAATTGCTAAAATTATTGATAAGGTAGACTATATATGAGTTTTTAAATTTGGTGCATACAAAAAAACCCCCATAAAATTATAAGGTAAACCACATTCTGGGAAAAATCTCTGCAACCTCTAGGTAATCATGATTATTTTCTTTAATATATAAAGACCTCTTGCAAAGCAACTGGGAGTAGTCTGAGACAACAGAAGAAAACAGGTAAGCACCATGAACCGGCAACACATAATTATAAATATTAAAAGCTACAAATATGAAATTATGTAACCTGGTAATCTAAGAAATCTAATTCAAAGAATGATGAAATATTATTTCTCAAACATGACATTTTCAAATGATAAAAAATTATAATAATCAATAATAATATGGGTAAGGTTTCAACCCAATAAGAAATGATTAGAAATTAAATTATGGTGCTAAACTAAGACAGACTATGTCTTGTATTAAAACCATTTTTCAAATGATACCTGAAACATAGGAACAGCCTTCCCCTCATTCACTAACAGGGTACTATGAGATTTGTGCCCGTGTATAAAACAAATATTCTTATATCTAAATTATTTAAAAAAAATACATTTTAGCATTAGACATTGTAATGTAGACCATTTTCAGTTTCTTCTAGATCTACTTCAGTGTTCTCCAAGTAGTCTCAACTCAGTATGATTGATTTTCAGTCAGAAATGTTTTCAAGGGGCACCTGGGTGGCTCAGTGGGTTAAAGCCTCTGCATTCGGCTCAGGTCATGATCCCAGGGTCCTGGGATCGAGCCCACATCGGGCTCTCTGCTCAGCAGGGAGCCTGCTACCTCCTCTCTCTCTGCCTGCCTCTCTGCCTACTTGTGATCTCTGTCTGTCAAATAAATAAATAAAATCTCTAAAAAAAAAAATAAATGTTTTCCAAGTTTTGATAAACATAAAGACGTACCTCCATCAATAAGAACCCCCTAAATCTATAAAGTTGTTTTAAAACTTACAAAATGACTTGATAGAAATTATCCCATTTCATTCATTCTACAACCCTTTGAGAGAGACACCAGCACCACTTTACAGAAGAAATAGCTTCTCTTAAACTAAAATGATCACATTTCCTTACGTCTTCCAGGGCAGGGCAGAGGAAAGAGCTCACCCCAGTTGCAGACAGTAAGGAGGTCCCCCAAAACAAAATAAACCTTTTAATTATAAACATGCCCTCCAGACAATTCTAAACAATAGGAGTGGTAAAACACTGCTCCCTAAAAAATCTTCGGTCGAAACTGTAAATGCTGCAGTTCCTTACTGCTGAGTTTTAATGGTATGTGAATTCACTTCTAATTAGCATCTTGTTATTACCTGTCCTTTTATTTTTATTTTTACTTTTTTAAAGATTTTATTTATTTACTTGACAGAGATCACAAGTAGGCAGAGAGGCAGGCTCGGGGCGGGGTGGGGGGGGACGCCGAGCAGAGAGCTCGATGCGGGGCTCCATCCCAGCACCCTGGGATCATGACCTGAGCCGAAGGCAGAGGATTAACCGACTGAGCCACCCAGGCGCCCCTTACCTGTCCTTTTAATAAGCGCTATGTTCTGCATGAGAGTTAGTTCAGAGAACTCTTACACAGTTGGCACCAACCCACAGACTTAGTTTATAAGAGTCCTTTCCTAGAATAAGTTTGTGAAAATTGTCAAATCTTTCTTACAGTACAATTATATATCCTGAAAGTAAACAGTAAGTTTGAAATCAACAATGAAAAGAACCATGATTTGCAAAAAACAAAGAAACAAAATTTGAAGGACTTCGATTTTATTATTCTTTTGCAGCCACTCTGAGTTTTTATTTGTGTTGAAAATTCAACAGACAGCACAAACTATAAAATATAATACTTTAGTTTCGTTAAGTGCAAATTTTATGTCATAGATAATACATTTACTGTAAGGTTCGAATACTTTAAAATCAAAATGTACTCCTTATTTTAATTGTCAATTGTTTTAAAACTAAAGAAGAAATAAAGTATTTGTTTTATTTTATCTCATGGCCACTACTTAAAATAATTTTGTATCTAGGGGTGGGTATTAAAATTATACACTCTGTGTCAAATACAGTGGGTATCCCTCTAGTCTTATTATAGAGTTCTGAGTTCTAGGGAAAACAAACATCTTAAAACTTGGAACTGCTGTTTGTTATGATTTGGGTAAACAAAAAATGCATATCAATTGTTTTCCTTATCTTTCAGACATGTTTCAAATGAAGCAGGTATTATTCTGTTTGTATTTATAACTTTATGGAAACCTAACAGTAAGGTTTTTGGAACTCATCAGACCATTTATTTCAATTAGCAGCAGTAATGAAATCTCTTTAAACTATTAGATGTCACTTAGTCTCTATGTAAGACAGATTGTATCCTTAATGCCTTTTGGCATGATCCACAATTATTTACCCTTAATAGTTTTTGCATTGACTGAAAAGGAGAATTTCCTCCTTACCCTTCTCAGGCCTCCCAAGTCTGAATCAGCAGTTGATCTGAAATAACATTTTTTTCATAAAACTTAGAAAATAACTGTTAAAAAACCATCAACTCAAACTCAGAGAGTAGCAATAATAAGCCAAGGACTCAATGCTGCTTCTAACTCTAAACAGGCCATAAACTTGAGGGGCTACGACTATCATGGTTCCTGGGGAATTTTCCCTCACTATAGGCAATGTTCTTCCAAATACCTTAGGATATCCTTCTCTATTTCAACAACTGGCCCTGGTCAAGTCTACATCATCTGACTTACCTTACTTTAAGAAAATTCATTTCAGAACATACTTCCAGTGAACTGAAATCTGAGCATTCTAAAAAATCTAAAAAGAATGGTATTTTTAAAACTTAACTCTTCTTTCTTTGTCATAGTATACCTTAGGCAATAACCTAAGATCACATATAAGGTTCATGAGGGCCTTCTTTTTTTTTTTTTTTTTTAATGATTTTATTTATTTATTTGTCAGAGAGAGAGAGAGAGAGCATAAGCAGGGGGAATGGAAGGCAGAGGGAAAAGCAAACTCCTCTGAGCTTGGGACCCAATGTGAGACTCCATTCCAGGACCCCAGGATCATGATCTGAGCCGAAGACAGATGCTTAACTGACTGAGCCACCCTGGCATGCCCATGAGAACATTCTTAACCCTGGTATCCCTGCCTTAAGCATCTTTTTTTTGTACTCAAGGGTGAGACAGAAAATGAGAACTCTGACCTCTGTTAAGACTTGAGAGGACAGGGTATAGCAAAGCTTTCTAAAAACAGCAGGACGAGCAAAGGAAAAGCTGTAAGAACACCGAGAGACTACCCAAATCAAGATTAACTGAGAGAGTGCTGCAGTTTACCCATGTCTATGCACAGTTTACCTAACTTCTCCCCTATAGGACCGTAAGCACTAATTATCTGCTGGGAGAGTCCCTAACTAATGCCTTGCTCTTTGCAGATATGTAGGGAATTGACTTGTGTTTTGTTGAGGTATTCCATACTTATGACATGGATACACAGTAAGAGCATATTTTTAAGAATCCAAAAGTAGGAAAAGAATTATAAATATCACAAAATTTAAAACCACTTTAGAAGTCATACCAAACAAAATTCATTTTTTCAGATTCTGTCTTCCATTCCATATTTTATTGACTATCATGACTCACAATTCTCAGATTTGATTCCAAATCACTTTAGGTGTGTACCCAAACCAGATCCTCCTAAGAATGACGGCTTGCCCCCACCGACCATGTTCTAAAAAGTGCTCTACAGGCACTAGACCTTCAGAAAGGTTTTGAGTAATGGAAATCCTGTGCTCTACCAGGTGACTGTTTTGAAGATTACAATCTAATTTTGAATGTCTAAATTCTGAAATGTGTATACATTTATTTATTTTTTATTTTTAAAAAATTATTTTCATTATTGTATCCTCAGGCAATAAATGACTAGGCATCATTTGTAATAAAAATCTGCCACTGGGGGGAAAAAAATCTGCCACTGACTAGGGCACCTGGGTTCAGACTCAGTCGGTTAAGCATCTGCTTTCGGCTCAGTCATGATCCTGGGACCCTGAGATTGAGCCCCGCATCGGGTTCCCTGCTCAGTAAGGGGCCTGCTTCTCCCCCTCCCTCTGCCACTCCCCCTGCTTGTCTGCTCTCTCTCTGTCAAATAAATAAATAAAATCTTTTTAAAAATCTGTCATGATTAATTAAACACGCCTATCATCAGGAATGAAACCTGAGCCAATGGATTTTCTATACACAGCTGACGTAAGACCACTAGGATGGAAGCTGAACCATCTGAGCAAGGTTAGATCTGGCATAACAGGAGCTAACTCGGGTGAGCACTTACCATGAGCCAGGTTACGCATTCGGTCAGTGCTACTTTCTCAGTATCTCAGTATGTACCAAGCAAGGCCAGCAGTCTACCTTCTCTGTCCTACCTCCAGCGGGTGTATGAAGTCTCCATCCTATGCCACAATTTAGTTCGCAGGGTTCTTGGTCACCTTTCCCTTCCACTGGTCCATTACATTGACGACAGTATGCTGCTTTGACCTGGCAACAAGAAGTAGTGACTACTCTAGACTTAACCGTAAGATTTGCATGTCAGAAGGTGAGACGTCTGACACAAACTGAGGGGCCTCCTACCTGGATGAAATTTTCAGGGGCCCTTGGGGCAGGCATACTGAGATATCTTTTCTTAAGTGAGGATAAGTTGTTGCATCTGGCCCACCCCCCAAAACCAAAAAAGAGGCACAAGGCCTAAACGGGCCTCTTTGGACTTTGGAGGCACCCTATCCCTCATTGGGGTGCACTACCCCGGCCCACTGACCGAGACACTAGGAAAGCTGCTGGTTTAGAGTGCAGCTGGAACCAGAGAAGGCTCTAGTAACAGCCGTGTTGCCACGTCCTGGGCCATCTGCCCCAGCAGACCCCGGGGTGCTTGAAGTGGCAGCTGCAGATATAGAGATGAGCTTTGCAGGTTTTGGTGGCCCCTATAGGTAAATCGCAGTGCAGACCCTTGGGATTTTGGAGCAAGACCCTACCAACACCTTGACCTTGAATTTGTAGCCTCCAGAACTGTGAGAGAATACGTTTCTGTCGTTCTATAGACCTACTTTGTGGTACTTGATGACAGCAGCCCCTGGGATCTGATACAAATTATAGCCTAGTAAGTCCTCAGTTCATCTCACTTCCATAAGGCCCTCCTAAAGCAGTCACTAGCGTTGTCCACTTTCCTGCAGAGGGGCTGAAGTGTCCGAGCACGGAGCAGAGCTGGGACCCAACCCCACAGTCTGGTTCGGAGCCTGGGCTTTTCACCACCGCGGCACAGTGTCGGCAGAGAGGACCTGTCCAATGTACAGAGCTCTCCCACCTGGAGGAGCTCCCCGAGCTGCCATAACGCACAGAAAGCATGCGGGCCCGTGGGGGAGCTTGGCACGTTTGGGCCCGCAGCCCACTGCGGCTACAGACGGGTCTGAAGCATGGGAGGTGACTGCTCGCATGTGATTGGAGGGCTGCCGGCAACGCCCACAAATACCTGGTATTTCATAATGACAGATTTATTTCCTTAAGGGCAGCGGGCCCACAAGCAGGGCCCAGACTTGCGTGCCCCTGATGATGAGCACCTTCTTAAATTCTGCAGTCATGGCCCTGCTTCAGAGGTCTGCTTCCCCCCGCCCCCTTTAAGATTTTACTTATTTATTTATTTGACAGAGAGAAAGGGGGAGGGAGAGAGAGCAAACTTGAATAGGAGGGAGGAATAGATTCCCTGCTGAGCAGAGAACCCTACTCAGGCCTCCATCCCAGGACCGTGGGACCATGACCTGGACTGAAAGCAGCCGCTTCACTGATTGAGCCATCCATGTGCCCTCAGAGGTTTGCTTTTTAAACAACCTGCCCAACTACCATTTGCATTCCCAGTTCTTCGAAAATACTTAATGAATAAACATACTTTGATTTTAAATTTCATCACTGATAATCTTCAAGTTTTGATGGAAGTTGGTCTTTTTTTTTAACACTTAAACACAAATGCAAAATTCACCAACCCTCGGCATTTATAGAAACAACATTCAACCATTTTGTTTGTTTCCAAGGGCAGTCTGCCTTGCACGGGGCCTCATGTGGATGCGTTTGGCATCTTAGAAGCTTGACCTACCCTATGTTCTCCTACAAATGGACCTTGAGAGCTTGTTTGGAGGTTGTGGCAGGGGAACGCAACATTTTGTATACCCTTGACCAAAGAACGGTCCCCCTCTATCAGGGAAGATAGTTCTCTTGGCCAAGTGCTGGTGGCTTTGGGAGGGAGGCCTGCAGAGCAGTAAGGGGGGAGCAGACACCCACCCAGCCATCCAGAACAGTCGAACCAACCCCGGAGATCAATGGGGTGACATGTTTCAGCCAGATCGCCTTCATGCCCCACATTCAATTTTTATATGGCACTCCTCCCACGCATCAGATACTGGGTTAGGCCCCCCACATGCACATCCATAGCTTTAAGAATGAACCATGTCTGTCCAGTTCATCCATCTCATTTGTCGGCCTGGTTCACTGCGATAACCTAGGGCCTAGCTGCTGAAGAAGGTCAGTGAGGGAACATGACCACGAGTGGACCCCAGAGCTGGACCCCAGCCATCGGAGCCTCCTCACCTCCTCCCCACCTTTAACATGAGTATTATTCCCACTGTTCCCATGCTGGGAGGCACTTCAAGAACACAGCCTTGAGAGCGTAATGTGGTACTGAGATCATCTGAATGATGTACGGAACTATACCCAGTTAAAACCTCTCTAGAGACCTTTAAGATTCTGGCGGCCACAGCAACTTCTTTCAAGACATGGCTCCGAGGGCAAGGGAAACATAAGCGAAAATGAACTTCTGGGACTTCATTAAGACCAAAAACTTCTGCACAGCAAAGGAAACAGTCAACCAAACAAAGAGGCAACCCACAGAAAGGAGAAGAAATTCGCAAATGACACTACAGACAAAGGGCTGATATCCAAGTTCTATAAAAAACTCCTCAAACCCAACACACACAAAACAGATAATCGTGTCAAAAAATGGGCAGAAGACATGAACAGACACTTCTCCAAAGGAGACATATAAATGGCTAACAGACATATGAAAAAATGTTCAACTTCACTAGTCATCAGGGAAATACAAAGCAAAACCACACTGAGATACCACTTTCACCAGTTAGAATGGCAAAAATTGACAAGGCAAGAAACAACAAATGTTGGAGAAGTTGTGAAGAAAGGGGAACCCTCTAACACTGTTGGTGGGAATGCAAGTTGGTGCAGTCATTTTGGAAAACAATGTGGAGGTTCCTCAAATAATTAAAAATAGAGCTGCCCTATGAGCTGGTAATTGCACTACTGGGTATTTACCCCAAAGAAAATAAGGGCCATATGTGCCCCAATGTTCATAGGAGCAATGTCCACAATGGCCAAACTGTGGAAAAAGCCGAGATGCCCTTCAATAGACGAGTGGATAAAGAAGATGTGGTCCCTATACGTAATGGAATATTACTCAGCCATCAAAAAGGATGAATACCCAACTTTTGCATCAACATGGATGGGACCGGAGGAGATTATGCTGAGTGAAATAAGTCAAGCAGAGAAAGTCAATTACCACATGGTTTCATTTATTTGTGGAACATAAGGAATAGCATGGAGGACATCAGTAGAAGGAAGGGAAAAATGAAGGGGGTGGAAATCAGAGTGGGAGACGAACCATGAGAGACTGTGGACTCCAGGAAACAAACTGAGGGTTTTAGAGGGGAGGAGTGTGCTGGGATGGGTGAACCCAGTGATGGGTATTAAGGAGGGCATGGATTGCACGGAGCACTGGGTGTTACAGGCAAAAACTGACTCAAAAACTACATCAAAAACTAATGATGTACTGTACAGTGACTAACATAACACAATTAAAAAAAAAAAGATCAGCAAAATAAAAAAAAATAAAAATAAAAGATTCTGGCTGGCGGGTCCAGGAGCTCCAGAGAACTCCTCACTGTGCATCTGCCCCAGACAAGCCTCTCACGTCAGTTCCTTGTTTATCACACCTGCCAACTGCCGACCCGAACTGGTCTGCCTTTCTCTCTGGTCTCTCTCTGCACTCTGTGGACAGGGGCTGGTTTCCAATTTCACCTGGGGACTCTGGAGGCCTTGAACCAACATGGGAACAGGGTGCTCAGCATTCTTGAAGGTGGCGGATGGGCAGACGGATGGCTGGCTGGCTAAGAGTCTGAATGTTAGAAACTCTCCAAAAAGTCAGCTACAAACAGCGTGCGGAAAGCTGCCTCCTTCCGGGCCCTTCCTTTTCACCATGTTCCAATGAGGGACTAAGAACCACAAAAGCCTAGAAGGATCTTCATTTGCCCAGGCTGAGGATACTTGAGGATATTGATTTGAGTTGGGAGAACTGAACTTTGCCAGCTTCCCATCTGTCTCCGACAACATCATGAAGGCAGAGGAATTCTGGGGGAGGAATATTTATTGTCATTTCAGCTCTGCCAGGACCCAAGGCGAAACTCCAAAGTTTTCTTCCCCAGCTTCTGTCTTTCTACACACTTCTGTATCCTCACCTTGGCACAGACACAGAAGCCCTCGTGCCCCCTCTGTCTCCATATTCCTTCATCCTGGGCCCTGTTCCCCAAACACCCATTAATAGACCTATTACCACGGGAGTCCTGTTATGTAATTAGATTCACACAGAGGTGGGAATGAAGCCTAACGCTCTTACAGCATTATTAAATAAGGTTATACTAACTCAAACAGTGTTAAAGTGTAATGCATGCCAAGGAGATATGTTTCACGTGAAGAAGTGGAGAAGCCTGCCCCATCCGCTATCCACCGGAAGACCTGCTTTCTGCTTTTCCAAGTCTGCTAGTAAACACAACGCCTTTAGAACCCCGCAGTATTCCCACCTACCCCACCGCCTTTCCCGGTGCTGCCACACAGCCCAGGGCTTGATACAGCCTCACGCATAGCCTGCCGCCTGTACCCCGTACATGAGAACGACAAGGACACCGTCTATATACGTGGGCTTACGTATATCCTAGAAGCACTACTGCTTCATGTTTATGCTTAGGTATAGCCATACGCACCAGATCATAGCACCCAATATTTGTATATGAACACAATCTTCTCCATACACCTCTAATCCCTCCACCTCCCCCCTCACTGGTTTCAGATGGTCAGAGAGACACACAAGGGCTCTTCAATGTCACCCCACCTCAGCCATCCTTCCTCTGCTCCTTCCTACTATGGAGGACGCACCTCTCTCCCCTAGCAGAAAATCTACCCCCTTCTAGTGCTTTGGGCACGATTCCCTCCCACCTCCTCCAAGACCTTGGCCTGTGGGACATCTCCCTGTCTCTGGCTCTCCGCCACCAACACTCAGACAGGAGTGTTGAGCTCCTCTCATCCTTCAAAAAAGTAACTCAACAAAACCCTTCCCTTGACTTAGCCTCCCTTCTTCTCCAGCCGTAGCCTTAGGTCCGTGTTCTCAGCCAGACTTCATTAGAAGGTTGTCCTGGTACATCCAGAGAATGGGATGCTATTCAGACTCAGAGAAATGAGCTGTTGAGCCAGAAGGAGACACGCAGGACCAGTGAGTGCACATTACCAAGGGAAAGAACTACATACTGTATGCTTCCAACCATGGATGTTCCAGGAAAGACAAAACCGTCAAAACAGGAGAAAGATCAGTGGTTGCCAGGGGTTCTGGGGAGGATGAACAGGTGGAACGCAAGTGGATTTCTAAGGGAGTAAACATACTCCGGAGGCAACATCTTTCTCCCCAAATGTGCTCTTCTTTCAGGTCCTCTACCTCGTCAGGGAATAGCATTGCAATCCTAAGCCAGAAATCTGCATGTCACCCCGAGCTTTCCCCTCACAGCCCTGGCATCCAAACCATCATCAAATTCTGTCCATTCCACCTCTCAATTACCTCCACTGCTCCTCCCCAACTCATTCCCCCAGTCCAGGCCACCTGCAAATCTCCCTGGACTCTCCAACAACCTAACTGTTCACCCTGCCTCTGCTCAGGATCCACCAACAGCTCCCTCTCAAGATACACTCCAAATTCCTAAACAGGAGGTCAAGGCCATCCAGGAACAGCCACTGAGTGTCTTTCCAACTCTTGCCTTTTCCTCCAAGCATTCTGTGCTCCAGGCAGACTGAGTTCCCTTCAATTCCTGTTGCCCACTCAACTTCCTGCCTTCCTGGCCTTTGCACATACTGTTCTATCTTAGAACCCTGCTCTTTCTAGGGCCAAACTTTCCTAACCTTCAGTTCTCTGACTAAATGCTAGTTCTGGAAAGCCTGCTCCGACCCACCTCCCTGTAAATGAAGTTAGATGCACCTGCCCACAGCATCATGCACTCCCCACCGAAGCAATCATCACACTTTAACATGACTGTTCATTCCACCGTAGGTCTTCCCTGCTACACCCCAAGTTCCGTGAGGGCGGGGCTTCTGCATCCTGCCAAGCACAGTAACCTAGAGCCTTGGGGCTTGTAGGGAAGCCTGGTGAAGAACTGAGATCATATGCACAGAGCTCTATCTAATTCCTACCCTATGAAAACATATCCCCATCCTGCTAAGGCAGCAATCACAGCAGTCACAGAAGCTATACACAGGATAGAAAAGGGACTTGTCTACTGCTTTTTGATTTCAAGCAGAGTTCTTTCCAGGCTCCTGCTTTTCCAAAGCTGCAGACTTGCTTTGGAAAACAAAGGGGAACTTACTTTGAACTTACATTTTAATTACTTTCTTCGGAAAAACAAAGGAGAACTTACTTTGAACTTAGATTTTAATTATTGTCTTTGGAAAACAAAAAGAAACTTACCTTTTACTTACACTGCAACTCACCTAAGAGGGGAGAGTGGCAGCACCTGGTAAGATGAGGCCAGGCCAGCAGCACAACAGCCCAAACCTTAACTCTTCCTGAAGCAAATTCTACAGTCCTAGAGCCCTTTCTGGTCATTCTTAGGAAAACTCCTCAATTTACTTTCCTCTATAAAGATTTGCTATTCCTGCCTTGGCCATCCAGGGTATAAATCCACTTTCAAGCCATCCAATAGTCTCACACACACACACAAAAAAAAATCACAGGGATTGATGATGCAAATGACTATAAAGGCGAAGTGAGGCTCGCTCAAGAAAGCAGAATCCCGATGCATGTAATGAACAGCTACACATTCTGATCATGACAGAGCCAAGGAACCCAGAGATATATAATGTGGATCACATTTTAAAGAAAAGTCCTGGCACTATCTACACAGAAACAAGCTGCATCAGAAGACAATTCTCAAATAATTTAAGACACAAAACTTTAGAGGCAATGCACACATAAGCAACAAATTCAGAATGACCCATGTGATCTGGCACTGTACACCTGAATGCTCAGTTTGGGATACAGTAATTATATTTCAGTTCCTATTCTGTGTTTTTCTTGAAACAAACTGGGTTTTTCTTATAGCAGATATAGAAAACTACAGGAATAGAACTTTGTTTTTCTTTTTTTTATAATTTAATTTGCCATCTTTTTTTTTTTTTTGATTCACGGGCAGAATACCAATGGAGGTACGAAACTACTTCTGCCCCCACTCTAGTCTTTCATCTGTTCAAGACCCAGAATTAAGTGTGTAGAGGAAGTGAATTAGGTGTATCTTTATTATCAAACATTGTTATAGGATTCATATAGAAATTGACTGAAGTAATCATTTACACAGAAAGAAAACAGTATTACGACACAAGGTGAAATCTTCTTGTGTAAATCACACTTGCTCAAACGCACTACCATATCACACGCTGATCTAGGCAGGCGGGTACCGTCCGAAGCCTACACCCACACATTTCATGTCCATACAAGAATCTTTCTCAGCTTCTAAAGTTTGCTATCTATGCCTGTGTTTTTAAGTATCAGAACCAAAACGTGATACTTCCTGAACACCACTCTCCGCTCCAGCCCACCCTCTCTTCTGCCCCCCTTGCCTGATCACAGCTCTGGTCCTGAAAAATAAGCAAGCCCCAGGGACACACCTTATTCTCTATAGCCCTTTCTGGCCAGACCTCGACCTGCGCCCTTACCCCCTTACCGTGTGCCCACACGCTCACATTTTCTCAGCTCACACCCAATTCACTTCCTGGGAAGCAAATCACAAGAGTGTGACCCGGCTGAACTCCTCTGACCCGCTATCTCCAGGAATGAGCCTTATACTAATGATCCAGCCCGCCCATCCACACCAGCCGTAACTAACGCTGCCTGCTTGGGAAAAGTGTGCTTTCCTCTGTCTTCCCGTTTGGGCCACACATCAGTAACACAGAGTGGGTAACTGAAATATGTGTTTAACTTGAGGCAAACTGTCCTTCAGACCTGCCCTATTTATTTTTATAAAACAAATTTATACTCCCAAGCACAGTATCTGAATTGCTTACCTTTCTTGCAAGATAACGTATGGACAATATTAAACCCTTCATTCTTATCTACCTTAACCACTTTTTAGAAAGTTTTCACTTGCCCTTCCTTAAATCCAGACGTTCTGACCATTAATTAAGAATATAAAGCAACTCAAGTGACTAAGATGAGCACAAAACATTTCGATAATCCGCATTTCCCTGTTCAGGTGCGGTGTTCACAGTTGTTCTTCCCCCTCCCCCACCCCCAGCTATAGCTTCTTCACCACCTTTTCCCTCTGGGCTTCTCTATATGATTTCCAGCTGAGGGGCTCCTTTTCCTGGGAAACTCCAAGCAGGCTTGGGGATTACCTGTGGTGCCTAGTTCTCTCTTTCAAGGCAGGACCCTCTACTTGGATGACTCCAGAAGCCTACACACTTATCTGGAGGGACAGCTCTTGTATGAAAACAAGACTTTCTGTTATTTAATTATTCTACGCCCAAGTCCATATTTCAGTAGCTTCCATAAACTCCTAGCTCATTCCCTGTGATTCCTCCCCAGGGATTCCTCACTGGCCACAGAAAATCTCACTTCCTTGAGCTGTGCTCTCTCCTCCCAAAGGGGAGTCCACTCAGACTTTCTAGAACTAAGAGTTGTGCCTTCTTCATCTCATCTGGATTAATAGTAAACTAAACTGGTGACCCAGCAAAGAGCTCAGCAGTACCCCCTCACTGGCCCCATTATGTCCAATGTCTTTAGCACGGATTCCCTCCCTGTACTTAAGTTGAAGAAACTACCCCAAGTGGACTGACACTTAACTCTTCCCCCAGAATGTCCATGTCAGTGGTTCACTTTTCAAATTTGCAGCAGTGAAGGCATTCGACTGTATGGAACTGATAGCAACAGGGTCCGATTTCCCACTCTTTGAAGACTTGGCCAATTTCCCTTTGGAAGTTTCTCCAAAAGATAGGGAACGCCTGTAGTACTAACCGTTCCAGTACCCTTCAGACCTAAGCACTGCTACGGGGAGTGGTGGGGATCCAGGGTTGCCCTTTGCTCCTGGAGTAGGGCCGCTCGTCCAGTTCTCCACAGTAGAGCACCAGACATTAAGCGGAGTCTTGGTCCTAGTTTAGAACTGACTCCTGGGTGTGGGATCTTGCCTTACCAGCCGCTGGTGACACCAGGAAAGAAAGCATAAAGAGCGAACACAGAAAGAGACAAGATCCCAAGTACCCCAAGCATCCTTGCCTCCCCGTCGTCACCTGGAATGGGCTGCAGCGGCTGGACGTGTCCCCTCCCGCCGCGCGCCCCGCGCGGTCCGGGCGGCGCCTCCTTACCTTGCGGGAGTACGGGGGCTTGCTCAGGTGGATACCGTCGCGGACGAGCTTATCCCTGATCATGATCTTCAGCTTCAGTTTGGGGTAGCTCACCAGCTCCCTGCTGCGGGGGGCGGCCGTCTGGCCGCGGGGGTCCCCGTGGGGGCCCGGAGCCGGGCCGCCGCACGGCTCCCCCCGGCGGCCGGTGGGGACGGCGACGGCGGGCGGCGCGGGCGGCGGCTGCGGCTCGAGCGTGAAGTAGAGGCCGGCGGCGGCGGCGTCCTGCTCCCGCAGCCGGCGCACGGCCTCCAGGATGCGGCGGCGGTGCGCGGGCGCCAGCACCCCGATGGCGTCCAGGTCCGGGTCCCCGATCTGCTTGCACACCTCCAGATCATCGTAGCCGTTATCCACGAAGGACTCGGCGTACTGTGGGAGCTGCAGCGCTTTCAGCCACTCGTAAACTATGTTGGTGCACATGGTGGCACCGGAACCCCACGGGCAAGAGCTGTTCCAGCGCCCGAGCGGCACGGGCAGCACCAGTTCTGGGAACTTTTAATCCTGTCCTCCGAGGGGAAAAAGAAACAGCAGCGAAGTTTTCCGTCTAAAGGAAAAGGGGAGGGTCGAAGCCGGAGAGCCACCAGGAGAAGCCCTAGGAGGGAGAAGCGTCCAAGCGGCAAAGTGAATTCCCCAAGCAGCCTGGAGCTCGCAGGCACTGGCGGCTGGGCGAGCGGCTCCGCGCCGCTCCTGGATGCGCCGCCGCCGCCGCTGCCGCCGCCGCCGCCGCGGGGAGGGGCGCGCGGCGGGCGCGGGAGGGGGCGGAGGCGGGCGGGGCCGGCACAGCCCTCGGACTCGCGCGGGGTCAGCGGCGCGCGGGTCCGCCCGCGAGTTTGCTGGCCCGGGACCGGCCGGGAGCCCCGCGCCGCATCTCGGCTTCTGGCCGCCGCCGGCGTCTGAATGCGCGCCCCACGCTGGGGAGGCGGCTCCTCCGCGCAGACCCGCGGCAGCCCAGGAGCGCCTCGTCTTCGCGAGGGCGAGTCGCTGCCGTCCTCCTGGTGCGCGGGGGTGGCTTCTAAGCTGCCGGACTCCCGCGGCGGCCTTGGATCGCTTTGTACATTTCTTTTTAAGCCGATTTCTCTAGTCGTGGACGGCTCTGCGCTCACTTCTTCCCGAGCCTCTCCGACTTCAGCCGGCGGGCTCGCCCGCCGCCCAAGGGCACGTCCCCGCCGCCCGACCTGGTCGGGCGAGGCTGCGAGGCCAAGTTTCCCTCCTCCTCGCCCAAGCCGAGCTACACGCCCCTTCCTCGGAGCCGGCGCGCAGGCGGGAGCGGTCTGGTTTCTTCCGTGGACGCCGGCCCAGAGCCCCGCGCGGTGGCACGTTAGCCCGGCGGGTGGGCGCGACCAGGCGGCCGCCCGCGTCCAGCCCGCGCTGCGTGCCGCCCCTTCTCACTGCATCTGGGCGCGCGGGGCGGCGGAAGAAGCTGGTGCTTCTACCTGGCTCGCCCTTCCTTGGCC
This sequence comes from Enhydra lutris kenyoni, assembly GCF_002288905.1. Taxonomy (NCBI): domain Eukaryota; kingdom Metazoa; phylum Chordata; class Mammalia; order Carnivora; family Mustelidae; genus Enhydra; species Enhydra lutris. Next base: position 40,137,202 of record NW_019154101.1, on the reverse strand, counting down.
CCCCGAGTCTGCGAAAGTTTGGGATGGGTCGTACTTTCCCCTAGGCAGGCGCATTCCGCTCCCCTCCCCCCGTACTATCTGCCAGGTTCTTTGACCCTAGTCTCCACTGTGCTTCCAGTCCGGTCCGCCCACAGTGAATTCTGCCCGGGCTCCCCGGGCAGCTGTCCCCAGGGTCGCTTCCAGGTGCTCCGTCCTGGAGCCTAGGGAGAAGAGCTCATTCCTCCCGTCCGGGATCGCGGGGACATTGACACGCTACCATCCCCTCGCTTTAGAGACGCTCGGACATCTCTGCCCGCGGCACTTTCTCTCTAGGGAACAGAATCAACCCAATTCGCCTGTCTTGCTGCTGCTTGGGCAAACGCCTGGGCGTGGGGACCCGAGCGGCAGGTGGAACAGATAGAGTGCATCGCCTAAATTTCCTTAATCATCTGACCTCTTGGGCTAAGATCATTTTGGTCCAGGTACTCGGTGGGGCAAGTTCACTGTCTTCTTTTCGCAGAAGGGCGATTCAGCTTCGCACCTGAGGTGTTTCAGGACCTAAACTGGGCTCTGTCTCTGAAGGAATCCCGGTGGGGAGTGCCATCCGGGGGCCCGGACCTTGGAGACGGACAACTGGTGATTTCAGAGTCCTTTCCAAAACCGCGCTTTGGGCTTTTTGTTTTTGTTTGTTTGTTTGATTTGTTTTGTTTTAGGGAGAGGAGGTCCTCTTTTCCTGAATCAGAAGAGCTTAACCCCTTTAGGGACACAGATCTCTTAAAGAACCAAAAGACAGCTTTGACTCTTTTGCCTACACCCGACGCAGAGGCACACCCCAAATGTTCCCCACAGTTTGGGGGTGGTAGAGGAAGGGTGTCTGGGTTCCCAAGCTCAGACACTAGCGGATCCCACATTAGGAAAGATAACCGCCAGGAAGAACCTGCCGGGAAGAAACCTGTTGCCGGGTCGGAGGGGAACCCGAGCTTAGAGCTGTCAGCCCCCACCCCCCGCTGGGTCATCAAGGCCACGCCTTCCCGAGCCCGAACTAGGGGGTGTGTTTCTCCAGGGTGCTGGGATGCTAGAAGCGTCCAGCCCTTTCGGCCCCGCGCGGCTGTTGCCTCTCCAGCGCCAAAGCAGACTCACAGTGTCCCCTGGCGGTCGCACACGCGAATTTTAAGGCGTTGTCCAAACGCATATTATTCAGCATAAGTGAGCTGAATCAAAGCTTTATTTTAGTTCCCTGAGCCCCTTTCAAATCACAAATGTTACATCACGTCTACCTTTATTCCCCAACTCTCTTTCATCAGAGCCTTTGATTTTTAGGAGGAAAATATTCCAGCAGTTTGAATTATGCTGCTGAAGACCTAGGAGATAATTATTTAGAACTCACTGTATGTCAGGCATCCATGCTTGCGTCTCCTTGTCTGTGACTAAGTATTATAACCGGTATTTTACAGAAGAAGAAATTGAGGAAGCAGAACACTAATTTGCCTCCCAGGATGTCACTGTTCACGGAGGAGAAAGGGTTAGAACTCTGGAGGAATAAACTCAGCGCCTGTCTCCTGGCAACTGACCTTCCCGGGCTCCAGGGTATGCTGGAGGAAAAATTGGACCGTTTCTAAGGGGAGAGCCCCCTTTCTTGTAGACTAGGAAACTTAAAGCCCTAGGGTTTTATCGTTGTGGATTTTTTCTTTCCCAAGTTTTGTGGAAAGCCCTGCACTTCTGCTTAGCCGTTATCTGCTTACTTATATACAGCCTTTCCCCCGGGGAGCTTAGACATTCACCCTTGTCTCATTAATCCTCTGTGAAGGCAGCAAGTATTTTTATTTCCATTTTATAATTAGTGAAACTGGTTTGGAGGAAGATAAATGACTGGCCCAAGGTCATACAGTAAATCAGGACGGAGACAAGAACAAACCTACCATGTCAAACTGATACTCCAATAAACAGCAGTGATTCTCTTTTATTTATGGGTAAAGTCACCATCCAATTAGGAAATAAAGCATTCTAGTGCTCTCTTCGGAAGGGAAACCTTTTATAAATTAATCAGTTGTTAATCAGACATAAATAAAACTTACTGTTACCTCTAGAGAAAACCTGCTATCTGGAGACTTGTGAACTATGATGCTTTCTGTAGATATCCTTCTACTGCTATTGTCTCCTACACTTGCTCACATCTTTTATGTGTGAACCCTCAGGCTTCTGTCTTTTTTCTTTCCCCAAGACTTTATTTATTTATTGAGAAAGAGAGGGAGAGCACAGAGGGAAAGGAAGCAGACTCCCTGCTGGGCAGAAAGCCCAGTGTGGGACTGGATCCCAAGACCCTGAGATCATGACCTGAGCTGAAGGCAGACCCTTAACCTACAGAGCCACCCAGGCTCCTGTCTTTCTACTGCTTGCCTTAGCCCAGTGAACCTAAACAGAGTTAGTTCTAGAGGCTACTAATGTGATTTCAAATGCTGAGGTTTTATAGCCTAAATGTGTCTCTACCTATGGCTAAAGTCCAAAGTCAAACTGGCAAGAATGATTGGCTAATTTTAAGATTTCGAACTAGGGTTTGAAAAGTAGGAGGCCCTTCAAGATTATCTCAGACATCCACATTTACACGGAAGAGATCAAGGCTCAAGAGGGTCAAGTTGCTTACCTAAGATCACACAGCTAGCCCATGACAGAACCAGGACAAGAACAGGATCTGTTTCCTCGTATGTTCCTTGCAAGTTTGCCCTATTACCTCGTTTTTTCTGTAAGTGCCTGGCTTCTGTCAAAACCATTCATTTACTCATCAAATGTTTATTAGGTTGGCATTCCAATGCCAGTCACTGAAGGAAAAAGAGAAGGGGTTTCTTCATTAATTGGAACTGGAGAGGTTTCAGCATTTTAAATATGTAGAGGATAAATAGATAGTTTTTTATATATTCATTCATGAATTAGGAAGATTACAAAGGTGATATTTTCTAATATCTTTAATTATCTAAATTCTATGAATCATAACATTAACCAAAATCTAAAATTAAACTATATTTCACATCCAGACAAAAATGTACTTATAAAAACAAGTGGCTATTATGCTCCTAGGCATAGCCTTAGAACAAATTAATTTACTCAACACGCACTGTCAAGTACCTATAATTTTACAAGTACTTCTGAGTGGTATTGCTTTATTAGAGTTTTTTTTTCTTACATAAAAATTTATGCAACATTTATCATGCTGTTTATTATTTAATATGTTTGGAGCCAGATTTATTTATTTATTCATTTATTTACTGCAGAAAGAACTTCTTGCCTAATGAAAATCAATGGAAAAGTAGGTTGTGAAAAAAGTTTCTTTTTAGGCACCACTTTAGAATTGTTTTGTGCTGGTAATAACTCTGGCAAAATGCCCATTGATACTCTCAGTGTAATAAATTAGTGATAATTATATTCATGTTTTAAATATCAAGAAACAGCTTTTCCACTTTGCTCAAATTCTGTAGCTTGATTTAAAGATATAGAGTGAAAAATAATGTGTTTTGAAATTTTCTTAGTACCACGGAAGGTTTCATAGCATTTTATTTCAAAGATAAATGTTCTTACATAGGGTGTGTAAAAATTAAATTCCATTAACATCTATTAAACGTCAGTTCCTAGGGTGTCTATCCTTGTAAAAGTCAAGGATATATAATATTAATCTTAAAATGCAGAATATGTTTTGCCTCTCCCCAACTATGAGCTAAAAAGCATCTAGAAGGAACATATGCTATAGGGAGAAATGAGAACAATACGCTTGAGTGATGTAACGAGCAATCTGTTCTCCAACGGCTGGAAGTGAGGCAACTACATTAGGGGCAGGCTGGGTGGAGGCGTCTGTTAAAATGTCTGAGCTGTATACATTATACTTGTGTGTGACAACACGTATATGCAAGAAGGAGAGACAAGGAGCAGTAGGGAGTAGCAGCGGGATACCACTGGATTACTCATTTCTATTATAACAGGCCGTTCTTTCTCTAAGGAAGGAACAAAGGATAAAAAAGAAAAAATGTTCAAGAAGTCAGAGACCAGGAGGTCACTCACCGAAAGAGAGCCAAGCAAGAAGCTAATAGTGATAGACAATAAAACAAGATTCATTTTTAAAAATTCTTATCCTCTAATCTCTGGTAATCCCCAAATGGTCTATTTTTTTTTTTAATGCACCCACAAAGAGGGGGAAAGCATTAGTCCAGTGTCTCCTAGGGTAAAAATGATAGGTGGAGTATTTTGTTAAGTAGCAATATACAGCTCTTAGGACTTTCTTTCTTCTTCTTCGTCTTCTTTTTTTTTTAATCCAAGTTAGCAAAATTTCCTTAAAGTTAGGTTGGAAAATCTCATACAAGTGAAATGATATTAATAAAAGCTATTTCAGACAAATGCAACTTTTTTATGTAATCACAACATGAATGTATGATCTGGTGTACAAATTGAATAAATATTAGTTGTTCCCATCTAACAGTTGGCTTCCATTCAGGAGCTGGGGCACACAATTTGATGGAGGCTACTTCCTGAGAGCGACTTGGCTCCCGATGACTGAGAGGTTGTATCTCATCTCTTCTGAGGCAAAAGAATTCCGTGTGGTTTTTAAAAAATCGTTATTCTCTCTTATTTTGTTTAAATTTGCCATGGAGGGGGCACCTAACTGGCTCTGTTGGTAGAGCATGTGACTCTTGATCTTGGGGTTGGGAGTTTGAGTGTAGAGATCACTGAAAAATAAAATATTTTTAAAAATTTTTGCTTTTGGAATATATACTCTAAAACTCTCAATCCTTTACTTAGAAGACATTGGCACACAGTTAGAACTTCTTGTCACTTTTCCAGATTTGGAGATAGGTAGTGTGCATTGCAGTTTTGAAATTCTGACTTTTGAGATCATTTGTGATATATGTAGGAATCTTAGACTTTTATTTATGAATGCCGAGTGGTGCATCAGATCCTTAGAATAACAAAGCCCCATTCCTAAAAGGGTGGTTGACAAATCTGGTAATAGTACATGTTCTGACTACAAGTTTAAAACTTTAAATTATAACAGTTTCACCAAAGTCAAATTTCAGACTCTCCCTTGGGGTTGTTCAGCTATCTTGTCTGAGTGAGCCCAGACCCCCTTGGATGGTCATGGTCGTGGAAGCATGCTCTTAGGGTCTTCTGACCTCAAAGAACTTGCTAGAATCATGGGCAAAAAGAGGGGGTCTTCAGGGATCTTCCCAGAAAAAAATACAAATGAAACATTCTTTATATTGTACACCAGGATAAATTCCAAGTGGATCAGAAACTTAAAAATGAAACAATATACTTATTAAAAGAAAACATAAGTATATTCCTCTATAACCCAGGCATAGGAAAGACTCCTAATTTTGCTTCAATTTCCAGAAGTGACAGGGAAAAAATTGATAGCTTTGATTACATAAATTATAAAAAATGCATGGCAAACAAATAAAATAAAAATCTTAAAATCAACTGCCATTAACAAAGTAAAAAGACAAATGACACCCTGTAGGAAAATATTTATAACATGTATGACAATCAAGGACTGATAGAGTTAATATCAAAAAAACATCTAAAAATAGAGAAGGAAAAAGTCAGAAGACCTATGAGAAAGTGGGACAGACAGTTCCGAGTAATAATGCAGATGGATATCCATTTGACCTATTCTCCACCTTCCCCAAATATAAAAGAAAAGCACATTCAAGCTATACTGAGAAACCATGGCTTACCTAACAGATGCTTACCTAACAGATGTGCAAAAATCTGAAAGTTTAGCAGCACACTCTGTTGCCAAGCTATAGAGAAAGAAACATTCTCACGGATTGAGAGTAAAAATGCAAGATGATAAGGCTTCTATACTAGTCAGACTCAGAAAAATAAAGTTCACATTATCTAATTTAAAGAGAACTGTTAACCAAGTATTGAATCTAAAAGACAAAAAGTATATCCTGCAGTATCATAATGTAGTAATTCCGGGAGGTAGCTATTATCCCTAAAAGTTGAGGAGCCAAGGAAACAGGTTGGGATTGATAGAATGCAGAAACATGGAAGGGGAGCCTTGCTGAGCTGGGACCCAGAATCCTGAGAAAGTTATGCTGCCTGATTGGTTAGGAGAAAGGTGTGAAAGTGTGTTACCTGATTCGTTAGGAGAAAGGACCCTGTGAGCTAGAATCAGACATTTGAGGAAAGGGCACTTTCTGGTTGGTGTAGGGACCGCAGCTGTTCAAAGGATGCCCCACGAGCCAAGGTTTGGTTGGAGACTGGCTGGAGTGGAAAACTCAGAGAGGTATAGAAAGGCGTATAGAAAGTTAGAAGGTATCTCCTACCCTTACTGGATGAAAAACTGTTTGGGGGTGACCTGACAGGAAGAGGATCTCCTTTTTCCTGCCATGTAGTCTGTTTCTACCACACTGTTACCAAAACTGAACAGGGTGCTTACTGGGACAGCAGAAATGTGGTGAGCTGAGTCCCAGTGTCAGTATCTCAAAGTGGAGGATAAAATGCTGGGTGGAGAGATGAGAAAACAAAACAGAACAAAACAAAAAACGATAGAGGGGGATTTGGCAATATCCAGCAAATCTCATGTTCTTTTTACTCTTCAATTTAGCAATCCTACTTTTATGAATCTGTCCCCAAAATAATATTAGTGAAAAAAATATTTTTAATTAAGTACAGACAAGACTATTCATCCCTGCACTCCTTTTATTAGCTAAACATTAGAACCAGCCCAAATGTCCATCGATAAGGGACTGACAGAATAAGATATGGAATAAGCTAACACAATGAAATAGTTGGCAACTGTGAAAAGGAATGAAGTTTATTTCCATGCATTAGCATGGAGTGATCTCCAGGATATATCACTATTTGGGGAAGAAAAAAAAAAAAAGCAAGTTGGAGGAAAGTTCTTATAGCATGCTACTCTTTATTTAAGGAAGAGGCGGTATGAATATATGCCCTATAATTTCAGAAATGGTTACCCAGTTAGAGATGGATGGATAGAAAATGTGGAAGGGATGGGGATAGGACTTAGACTGCAAATAATTTTGTTTCATAGATTTGACTGTGAAACCATGAAACATAATCATAAAATTAAAATTTTGAAAGGTAACTTCCCCAAATTAGAAATAAACAAAATAAATGAAATTGTTTGTTTTATATATAAAGTGGCATAACTACATAGACAGGAGCTATCCAGGAGTCTTTTTAAAGTAGAAATTTGACCACACACATCTGATGGGATTACCGTGGAAAAAAGAACAGTGACAGATAGTAAATTGTTTTCCGTTATGAGACTGTTGTTGGTAGTATTTGAATTATTATGCAGAGGTTGTTATGTATATAATGTGGCATAAATCAAGTGAGTAATTTCTGGTGTTGAGATCCAATAGTTTTGGCACAACTGAAAGAAGAACAAGTTATAAGATCAATAAATTTAAAAAAAAAAACCAAACCCAAAGAACTCTGTGGTCCTAAATTTTAATCTACAATGTCAATATGAACTCATGGTGTATTTTATCTTAAAAAAAAAAATGTCTTAGCTCTGTATACAAAACGGTTTAGAAAAAACCTGACCCTGTGGTAATGAGACCTCTAAAACCTAAGCTGTATTTTCTAATACTGTTTCTCACTAAAAAGAACAATGGTTCTTTAAAGAAATGCCTGAAAATCAAAATAAAACAAAGCAACAAAAGCCTGACTCCAGATTTGGGAAGGAAATGATCAAGATTATTCTGGAGAGTTTTGTCCTATCAGAAGGCAAACTATCTATCAAAGAATGCTAGACATGCCAAAAGGACTCAGCAACTAACTCAATAAGTGCGTACCAGATACTTTCAGCATTATCAATCATGATCATAAGTGTAATGAATTGAAACTGATCAAATATGTTTAAATTCATAAATCCCTATGATATTTTAATAAAACCCTAATTGGTAGCCTTTAGAGCATGTTAAAAAAGCATGTCTTTATTTTAAAAACTGGTACAAAAAGGGAATGAATCTAGTGTCTGCTTGAAAATTTAGAATATCACTAATGTAACTACAAATACAGTAATATATTTACCAGTAAATCTCAAAGATTCCCTGAGACTCTTTTAGGGGCACCAAAAATTCACAACTATTTTCATGGTAATATAAAGACATTATTGGCCTTTTTCACTAACTTCATATTTACATGTCTGGTACCAAATGTAGCAGTGGACAAAACTATTGGTGTCTCAGCACCCATCTATCAAGGAAGTGGCACCAACTCTACTACTAATAGTCATTGCATTCTCTACTATCACACACTACAAGAAGAAAATAAGCCAGTTTCATTTCAGAATGTCCTAATGAAGCATAAAAATTAATTGTGTTAAATCTTGACTTTGAGTATTTAAAAGAAGTATTCCATGTAATAAATGGGAAATATACTTAAAGCACTTGGGATCAATACTATCTCTGACAGTCTGACAGTCATCACCTTAAAAACCACTTGTGTGATAGTTTCAGTTGCCAGCTGAACTAGCCACTTGTTTCATGGAACACAGTTTTCACTTGAAGGAAAGATAGGTGGTTGTCAAGACAATGACTCTGTTGCCAGTGGTAAGATTCAAGCTTTTCAATAAAAATTTAAATTTGGGAAACTTGATCTGGCCACCATAAGCTTGACAGCTTCCCAACACTTAAAGGCTTTTAAAAACCAACATCAATGGTTATTAATGAATTTTTTTTATATTGAATAATGAAATATGTCCACATTTAGAAGATCTACATATATCAGTGACTCAATATTTTCCAAATATTATCACAAAATCATGCATGATAAGAGATCTATAAAAAGAACAAAATAAACCAATGGATTTTAATATAACAGAATATGAAAATCTCTTTGACAAATTGACATGGTTTTGGATTTCATACTGTAACTAACATTTGGAAAATGGCCATTTGTCAAGTTTTGGTATAGTATCCAAGAAGAATATCTACAATTATCTGAAAAGGGTATTGAAATAATCCTTTGACTTCCAACAACACATCTTTGTGATGTTAGATTTTTTTATGTGCTTCAACTAAAGGAACATATTGCAACAGATTGAATACAGAAGCAGATAGAAGAATATTGTCTTCTATTTTATTAAACTAGACATTAAAGAGATCTGCAAAAATGTAAAACAACGCTCTCTTTCTTATAAAATTTTAATTTTGGAAAATATAATTATTTCCCTTGAAATTATGTTATTTGTGCTAGCATGTAAAGGTTTATTGTTGTTATTTTAAACGAATAACTTTTAGAGTTTTCTTAGTTTTAAATTCTAATGTGAAGTATCAGTAGGTAAAATCCACAAAAACAGAAGCTCTGTAATGTCAATGGCTGATAGCATCACAGAAAGAGTGACATTTAGACATTATTATTACTTCTTATTGGAAGTAGGCACTATCTATAAAGTAGTCTTACCAAAAGTGATATGGAGCCTGATTCTGATCAGAGCCTCTGCATCTACCAAATTATCAGAAATGTACCAGACGAAAATGTGGGAGATGCAATCAGCAAAATTCAGGCTGAGGGAGACTCTAAGGAAAAAAACGACAAGTTTCCTTGAACAAAAATGGTGGGGTAGGGTTGGGGCAGGGAGAAGAATTGAGAGAGAGAGAAAGACAGAATGAGAAAGAAGGGATTTGCCATAAGAAATAAGAAACAGACCAAACAATTTTAAAATATGGATTTTTTTTTTTCTGGAACCTGATTCAAATAAACACAGTTAACAATTGTTACACGAAAATGAGAAAAATGTGAACACAGAATAAGAATGTGTTGATATTAAGAAATTATTGATAATTTTAGGTGTGAAAGCAGTATTGTAGTTACGTGTGTTTCCCTTTTGTTTTTAAATGTCGACATCCTATAGAGATGAAAATTTCAGAGATGAAATGATATTAAGCCTGGAACTGGCTTCGGAATAATCTGGAGAGGTAAGAGGTGATAATACATGAAACAAGACTAGCCATGAGTTCATTGTTGATGCTGGGTTGATAGTAAATTTGGCTCATTATATTATTCTCTTTTCTATTTTACATTTTTTCAAATGTCCATAATAACATATTAAACAAAAAACAAAACCAAAATCACATAGGTGATGCAAACTCCACACTGTCCTATGGGAAGAACTGCAACCCTGAAAACAGACCAAAAAATGGCTATTGTAGTTAAAACACACTTACCATCTCTCAGAGGATAAGGTTGACAATGACAATGACAGAGATCAGAAATACTATGTAGATGTTAGAAGTGTTGAGGGCCACAACCAGAACTGTTGAAAGAAGTTTTATATACAGTCCATGTTCGGTGGACCAGCAGGACAGAACTAGAGTTTAAAAATTAGAAAAATACCTTATGACACTACTTTGTCATTTAATATTTCTTAATCAAGCACTGTTCTAAGCTTGGAGATACAGCAGTGCCCAAGAGAAACAGAGTGTCTGTCCTCACGAAGCTTAAATCGGTAGCTCTGTATTTCAGATGAAGATAAATAATAAGAAGAAAAATATAGAAAGGAAGAAAAAAATACCTTGAAATACCTGGAGGCATGAGTGTTCAGGGTAGAGGGCAACACGAATGCAAAGGTACTGAGGCAGTCCAGCATACTGCATTTGGGGAGAATTAAGAAGGTCTGCGTACTAGAGTAAAGTGAAAGTGGGGGAGAGTGGTGGCCATTGGAATAGAAAGGGAGATAGGACCAAATCACAACAAGGATATTGGAGCTTGTTCCAAATGTGATGGAGAGCCAGTGGAGGGTTCTGACCAGGGGACCTTGAGCTGATTAGTGGTTTCATAAGACCACTCCGGCTGCTCTGTGCAGTAGAGACCACAGGGACCAAGAGCAGAGGAGGTGAGGCCATGCAGGAAGCTACTTCAAGGGGTCCGGGAAGATCTTGGGCTAGGCCATCACCAGGGCAAACATGGTCAGAAGTGTTTAGACTCTGTGATATACTAGTAGCACTTGGTGGATGTGGACACAAAAGAGAGGAACCAAGGTTGACTCCTAAATTTTTGACATGAGCAACTAAGAGAACGAGTTGCCACATTCTGAGATGGAGAAGACAGAGAGAGCCGTGAGTCTGGGCGTGTGGTGGAGAGGAAGCAAGACTCTTCATCTGGACACATGGAGTTTCAGAGGCCTAACACATCTGAGTGGAGTTGTCAACGGGGTTCTGTAGTCAGGGGAGAACAGCAAGGAAGCAAAGCAAACAGGATATTTCAGCATGTATTTAAAGTCATAAGACAAAATGAGACTGGATTAAGGGAATCCAAGGATGAACATTGAGAGCACACCAACCTGGAGAATCTGGAAGGGACTCTGAGGAGCCACAGGAGAGAAGCATTAGGTGAGGCTCTGGGAGCTGTGAATAAAGCCACTGAAATAAGAGACTGAGTGACAGTGTCCTCTGCTGCTGAGGGATCCAGAGAAGTGGGCACCAAAACCAACTACAGGCTGGGAGGCTGGTTTCTGGCTTGTTGGGAACAGTGTCAGCCAGAGCGGGCTCTGGAGAGACTGAGGGAAGAAAGTGGAGGTGGCAAGGTGAACAGTGGCTTCAGGAGTGTAACTGTAAGGGAGCTGACAAATGGGGCTAGGGCTAGAGCAGGATATCTGGTAAAGGACGGTCTTGCTCCATGACAGAAGACATTGCTACATGCAGGGCTATGGAGAAAATGGTCCAGTAAGAGGGGAAGCACGTGATGCTGGAACAGAGCCCTGGGGTGGCTGAGGGGGAGGGGAAGGAATCCAGGAGCAAAGAGTCTGACCTCGGGCCGGGAGCCCATCTGGTTCACTTTATTTGTTACAGGTGTGAAAGCAGCATCTGTAGGAACAGAGGCAGGGAGGGGAGTAGAATTGGTGATGAGGGGAGGTGAAAATTCTACTCTGATGACAGAAAGCAAGGTCATCTGATGAAAAAGAGGAGGAAGGCACGGGAGCTAAGAAATGCTGTAGACTCAGTCAGGCTAGAGCTCAGAAACATGAAATGACTAGAGAAATATCACAGGGAGGCCAGCCATCCTGGGGTCCTATTGGAGCCCGATGGTCATAAATGTAACGAGACCAGTCAGCAGGATTGCGTGTTCTCCTTCAGCTGGATGGAGATGTTCAGGTGCAGGTGCAGAGCTGCTGGGGGTTTGCTTTGCCCAAACCCGGACTTAGAGAAAAACACAGAGTAAAATGCAAGACGGGCTTTACATATAAGAAAGAGAAACTGGGACAATCAAATTTAGAAGTTTGACCGTCTTTCTGTTATCTGATATAAAGCAAGAAAGAATTGATCTAGTTAATCAAATGATCTAATAAAAAACTTTTTGGTGTAGGATTATAAATTTTTAGTGGATTATTACAAATAAAATACCTACTACAACCATCCCGGCAACCTTCCTGATTCAGAAGCCAATGTGGTACCTTGGGGTTATAACTATGAGCATCAGTTACTGTATCAGTAAAAGAAGTTAATACTTAATGTTAGAGAGATGAGGAAAAGATGATATACTTGATAGAATTCCAGATAATCCAACTCACATTCTCACTGAAATTCCTTAATATAACCTCCCATCCTGAAAGTACTGCAGGAAAGGAAATCACGGGACTCAAAAATCTTTTTCCAAGGCCTGAGATTAGTGGGGTAGATGAGTAAAGAAGATTTACAAGTCACTGTGAGCACAAAGGGACATAAATTTCAGGCACAAAGGAAATAAAAGAAGTGAGCACCAAACCACCTGAAAAGAAGAGTTTCTTCTTTCAATGTTACTGCATTAATTTAATTCTATACCTAGAAATAGTGAAAATGACTTAAGGCAATTTTTTTCTTTCCAGAAAAGTCTGAAAGATTATGCTTTTGTAAGGTAGAAGGGGAATAACTTACAAAAAATACCATGAAAGATTTATAAAATATAAAGCTATAAAGTAGGTTTTTTCCAAAGACACTGAAATTTAGGATCTTTGAAAAAACTATGTTCTCCAACAAGTTCTATAAGATTAACGGAGAAAGGGTTTAAATTTTTTTGACAAAAATCTCAGCATGTCCATTAAAACCTGGAAAGTCTATGAGGAGAATACTAGATGATAAGTATACAACAATAAATTATCTTCTACTTCCTAGAATTTCAGGTAAGGGCAGATTTCTGTGAGGCCAGTGGTGTTAATAGTAGCCTGTGCTAGAAAGATGGCACAGTGCCTTTCTTTAAAACCCTGGGTGTGGTGCATAAACAATGAATTCTAGAACACTGAAAAAAATAAAATTAAATAAAAAAAACACAGAGCTCCTATATTTTCAAAGAAACTCTTATGTGCTATTATGAAACAGGGAACTAGTTAATGTTTTTTTTTTTAAGGGCCTCACAAAATACAGAGTAATCTATAAGCCAATTATTTTAACATGACTGCTTTTAGTAAAATTCCATTTTCCCTGTAATAATATTGCATTCCAAATTTCCCCTTTATATAGCTATCTCAAGTGTCGTACAATAGTTAAGACAAAAGGAAGTTCAGAATATTCTCTGTAGATAAGTAGGGGAACATGTCATATGTTTCTTAATATTAGTACAAATTAATGAGCTTTATCAAAGATATTGGTGAAATATGAATTTTTAGACCCAGCAGCCCCTGCTTAATCTCATTTTGAGCCCATTGCCTGCCCTATAGGACACCACTCCCTCCTCTTGTCCATCCCTCCTGTGGCTTCGATAACACTGCACTGATTCCCTTCCACTGGTGGCCCTGCCTCACTGAGCCTCCCCTCTGGCCCCTGTTTGGCAACCACCATCCTTCCCTGATTCCCAAATAAACCTGTGGTCCATCGCCCACTCAATATACTTCTATCCCATGCAATTCACTGATACTCACCTCCATCCCCAAACTATCTCTTTTGCTTTATTTTTTTCTTAAGATCTTATTTTCTTATTTGAGAGCAAGAGATAGCAACAGAGAGCACAAGTGGGAGGGAGGACCACGCGGGGCTCAATCCCAGGACCCTGAGATCATGACCTGAGCTGAAGGTAGACACTTAACCAACTGAGCCACCCAGGTGTCCCTATCTCTTTTGCTTCAAATCCAAAGTTCTAGATTCCCCTGAAGGACAAGAGTACCTACCTCTCACTACCAGTTAAATTGATCTTGAATTCCATCTGCTACAAATAGAATCATCTTTGCAAGTTAGTTCTTTTTTTTTTTAAGGTTTTATTTATTTATTTGACACAGAGAGAGATCACAAGTAGGCAGACAGGCAGGCAAAGTGGGGCAAGGGGCTCGACCCCAGGACCCTGAGATCATGACCCAAAAGGAAGGCAGAGGCTTAACCCACTGAACCACCCAGGCATCCCTGCAAGTTAGTTCTTTGTCCTCTCTTCTGTTATTTGAGTCAACAACCTTGTACTAAGTATCCCTATGCCAAGGGTGATGAAAAGCCCTAGGGGCATAAAAGACACTCACTCACTACCTTGGAGGCCTTGTTGCACTATGGTGAGCACAGAGGCTTAAATGCTGACATTAATATAATAAATAAGTGCTCAGCTGATTATAAGAATGAAGAGCTACAGGGGCGTAGCCAGTTCCAAGCTGAGCAGCTGGGCCTACAGCCATAGGTGAGGATGAGCTCTCTGACTTGTGGTTTGAGGCTTGGATACATTGAAGACAAAGCAAGGAATCAGCTGGAAAATGACAAGTATTACCTTGCCAAGTAAATAAAACGTCAAGTATGAAACCTATGCTATATACTGCTATTAATTGGTATATAGAAACCTTCATGCCTTGCTGGGGGGCAGGGCACAGATTGGTTTAAACATTCGGCATTTCTACTCCAGTGTGTGTATCCCCAAAAAACTCTCACAGAGGTCTGTAAGGATGTCCCTTGCAATGTTATTTATGATGATAGGGCCTTGGGAGCAACCTGTTATTCATATTGGGAGGGGAGGAAGGTAAGAAACTGCGGGGTCCAACAGCATATAAAAGACACAAAGCAAGAGACACAAAGCAAGGAAGTAGGGATGCAGTGCTCTCCAGAATGGAAGGCGCACTGGAGAAGTGGGAGGAGGAAGAGGCATCTTTAACACAGGCTCAGGACAGAGAGAGTGGAGAGAGGGAATCTACTATAGCCCAAGGTACCTTCCAATTTGAACAAGATTTGTTCAGAGGCTTGGTAGAGATACGTCTGTGGCCCCAAAATCTTCAGGGCTGAAGCTGGGGGTTACTTGAGAAGGTTGAAATGCGTCTTTCCGTTACCATCAAATCTTGTCTTTCCAGACTCAGCTCTCTAGCAAACCCTTGCCCAGATCACGGTGTTTTACTATGGGGCCCGGATCAGAGCCCTTATCCCACAGGACTAGAATCTCCCAGGAAGTGGTATACAGAACGGTTAAGGCTCTGAGCTTTTAGTTACACTGCCTGGTTTCCATGTATATCTACGGTTGCATGGCCTTGGGCAAGTTATTGAACCTCTTGAAGCCATGGGATTTCCTTTTTAAAATGAGATAATGAGGGGCGCCTGGGTGGCTCAGTGTGTTAAGCCTCTGCCTTCGGCTCAGTTCATGATCTCAGGGTCCTGGGATTGAGTCCTGCATCGGGCTCTCTGCTCAGCAGGGAGCCTGCTTCCCCACCCCCACACCTGCCTCTCTGCCTACTTGTGATCTCTCTCTGTGTGTCAAATAAATAAATAAAATCTTTAAAAAAATAAAATAAAATAAGATAATGCTTATAGTACCTATTTCATAGGGTTGCTCTGGAATTAAATTAGATAAATCAGACAAAGTGCTTAGAATAGCATTTGGCACATAGTAATAGTTCCATAAATGTAGGTGAATATTATTTTATATATATATTTGTATACAGAACACAAAGTCAAGGTCACTCAACATCTAGTGATGACTTTAAACTTATTTGTGTATTACCCCAATGGTATATAGAATTTATGCTTATTTTTCTCACAGTACAGTCTAGGTACAGGAGGCCTTAAGAATAAGTTAAACATCAAGCCTACATGCCTTCTTCCAAAGTCACCTGCTTCATTTTTTTGTACCATGTAATTTCAATGTCCTGCCCTGGAATGATATTCCCTGTTCCTAGACATTTTTGCAGTGGGTATAATCTTATTATTTTATGAGTCCATAACAATCAAAAATGTACTTATAATGTCATATTAACCACCAATTTTTAACAAATATTGACATCAACAGTTCTCTCTATGTGAACATGGATGACAAGGGCAGGAATTAACAAATTTTTCTGTATAGGGCCAATAATAAAAGTTTTAGGCTTTGTGTGCTACATAAATATCCAAAAATACTCAGCTCGACGATTCCACAGAGTCCATAATTTCCCCCTTTAAAAAAACCCATCAGTCTGCATACATTTATACTGTGTACTTGGGACAGATGTGTCTGATGTGTACGAAGGGGCAACATGTCAGAGTTTCCATGACCACCATCAGTCTGCATCTGAAAAGCCACATGGGGATTTATAGGGAACCACCATGAGAACCAGAGTCCTTGCATATTTGACATTTCTCTTTGCTATACCCAAGACCATGACTGCTTTTGTCTTATGATAGAGTTAACTTCATTTATTTTACAGTTGAACTGTAAAATCAAGTGTGACTTGATAGTCACTAAGTAGAATACAGCAAAATAGTATGAAGGAAGGATAGGTGACAGACAAGATGTGATAGAATTCTTTTTTCCTATTTGCCCCTGAGTGATGGCAATGAAAATACTTTGAGGTATATCAGGAAGGAATTTGAAAAGGGTAGAATTAACAGGGATAAATAGAGGCTACTCTGTCAGCCGTTAGAAGCATCATCACTAAGCCTGTTTGAAATCTTTGAAACATGAAAGTTTGTGGTTTTCCCTTCAAATCTGACAAGTTCTTGATGCACCTAAAAGATGAAAGTGGTGAGAGACTGTGGATATCCAAATGCACAGTGTATTCCTTGGGGTGCTGTGTAGAACTTTTCAGTCCTTTGCTGATTCTGAGCACCAAATGGGAAAGGTTGAATTGGAATCCCAGCAGTTTCTTGACAGCAAAATGAAGAGATGTGGTAAAACAAACACTTTTCTAACAAAGAAACAAACTTCTGAATTTGTAAACTTATAAAAAATACAGTAGGTTCAGATCTGCCATGTTTATAAAAACAAGAAAATAGGATAAAAGCATCACCAGAGACAGTAAGCAAAATTGAATAGAAATGCTAACTTTTTGAGGCACCTGAGTGGCTCAGGTCATTCAACAACCAACTCTTGACTTCAGCTCAGGTCATGATCTCAGGGTCATGAGATGGAGTCCTGTGCCAGGCTCTGTGCTCAGTGGGGAATCTGCTTCTCTCCCTCTCTCTCTTCCTCTCCCTCTGCCCCTCCCCCTGCTCACATGCAGATGCACTCTCTCTCCCTCTAAAATAAATAAATAAATCTTTTTAAAAAAATAATGTTAACTTTTCTATTAAAAAGTTTGAAAATAACGACTATACCAAGACTTTGATGAGAGAAGGGTAAGTGTACTGAAAGGTACACCAGAAAAAAATTCATGTTTTCATTTATTTGATAATTTATTTTTTCTAGTTATAAAAGTAATCCATAGAAGAAGGGACAGCAAAAGCATTAACCTATTAACTGAGACTATTTTAGGATGACGAGGTTGTTAAGTGAAGTTTAATTTCTGTTTTATACTTTCCTATATTTTTTCCATTTTTTATAATTACAGTGTATTTATGAGCAGACACAAACAATAAATACTAAATGAAAAAGAAATTCTCCTTTCTTAATAATCATATTATCTCTGATATTGCCTTCCATAGGAAAGCTTCCAAACCTTTAGCGGGCCCTACTCCTCTAAAACTGAATTTGTAACTCTAATAATAGTCAGGCTGCAGTTTTGATGTTTGCCCACAGCTTTTAGGCCTCACCTTTCCTTCCTTTGTGAGCCACATCCTGGCAAGCTGGTCAGTAACAGCAGGTGCTCCCTCCTTTGGATCCAGCATGAGATTTAAACCACACAAACCCCTGTCCTCCGGCAAGAATTCTCACAAGAGCCCCCCACCCAACAACCACAATAAAAGCCCAGAGCCAACCTCTTTCCCTTGCTCTTTTGAGCCATTTATATGAAATTGTACAAAAGGCAAAATCATGATGCAGGGCATGTCAGTGGTGGTCTGGGCCTGGGATAGGATCAGAGCTTGACTGCAAAGGAAGAAGGAGGCACTTTTGTAGTGAGAGAAATGTTCTCTATCTCAATCATGGTGCAGGTTTAAGGACGGTGCATGTATAATGAAATCTGTAGAACTAGACAATTCTGGTGAGTGAATGTCCTTGGTTATAAATTACACCTGAATAAAGCTAAGTTTAAAAATTTGAACAGAAAGAAAACTCTTCCAATATATAAAGAAAATAACAAACATTGGCCTAAATGATACTACTTATCGCAATAAATGCTCCTAACTTTTCTCTCTATTATGACTGTACTAACAGCAGAAACTTAGATTGGGTAAGAAATTTAAGTCATTAACCAAATACGAAAAATCGTTAATAAAAAACATAAAGGAGCTAACCAATAATAATACAATAATAGTAGGGGACTATAACACCCAACTTTATATCAAAGGACAGATCATCTAAACAGAAAATCAACAAGGAAATAATGGCTTTGAATGCCACACTGAACCAGATGGACTTGACAGATACAGTCAGAACATTCCATCCTAAAATGACATTCTTCTCAAGTGCACGAGCAATATTCTCCAGAATAGATCACATATTAGGCCACAAAGCAAGGTTCAACAAATTAAAAAAAAAAAAAATGAAGTCATACTATGCATCTCGGCAGACCACGAAGCTATGAAACTAGAAAGCAACCACAAGAAAAAGTCTGGAAAAACCACAGATGCCTGGAGGTTAAATAACACACTGCTGAACAATGAATGGGTCAACCAGGAAATCAAAGAAGAAATTAAAAAGTACATGGAAACAAATGACAAGGAACACACAACAGTCCAAAACCTTTGGAATGCTGTAAAAGTAGTTCTAAAAGCAAAGTTTATAGCAACACAGGCCTATTCAAGAAGTAAGAAATATCTCAAAAACAACCTAATCTTACACCTAAAGGAGGTAGAAAAAAAAAACAAACAAAACCGAAAACCGGCAGGGGAAAGGAAAGAATAAAGGTTAGAAATATAGAAACCAGAAAAAAAAAAAAATGGGTCAATGAAACCAGGGGCTGCTTCTTTGAAAAAAATCAATAAAATTGATAAACTTCTAGCCAGAATTATCAAGAAAAAAGAGAAAAGATTCAAATAAGTAAAATCACAAATGAGAGAAGGGAAACAACAACCAATACCACAGAAATACAAACAATTATACGAGAAGATTATGAAAACTATATGAGAACAAGGTGGACAACCTAGAAGAAATGGATAAATTCCGAGAAACATACAAACCACCAAAACAGAAGCAGGAATAAATAGAAAATGTGAACAGACCAATATCCAAAAAAGAAACTGAATCAATAATCAAAAAACTTCTAACAAACAAAATCCAGGACCAGATGGCTTCATAGGTGAATTCTACCAAACATTTAAAGAAGAATTAATACTCATTTTCTCAAACTATTCCAAAAATAGAAAAGGAAGGAAAACTGCAAATTCATTCTATGAGGCCAGTAATACCCTGATACCAAAACCAGTATAGATCACACACACACACACACACACACACACACAAGAGAGAGAGAGAGAGAACTGCAGGTCAATATCTCTGACGAACACAGATTCAAAAATCCTCAGCAAAATACTAGCAAACCAATATTCACCATGATCAAGTGGGATTTATTCCTGGGTTGCAAGGGTGGCTCAATAGGGCAAATCAATCAACATGATGCATCACATCAATAAGGGAAAGGATAAGAACTCTATGGTCATTTCAATAGCCTCAGGAAAAACATCTGACAAAGTACAAAATCCATTCATGACAAAAACCCGCAAGGGGTGCATGCGTGGCTCAGTTGGTTAAGCATCTGCCTTTAGCTCAGGTCATGATACCAGGGTCCTGGGATCGAGTCCTGCATCAGCACCAGTATCAGCAGCAGGGATCCTGCTTCTCCCTCTCCCTCTGCTACTCCCCCTGCTTTTGCATGCACGAGCTTTCTCTCAAATAAATAAATAATATTAAAAATAATAAACACTCGACAAAGTAGATTTAGAGATAACGTACCTCAACGTAATAAAGGCCATATATAAGAAACCCACAGCAAACATCATATTCAATGGCAACAAACTGAGAGCTTTTCCCCTAAGGTCAGAAACAAGACAAGGATGTCTACTCTCTTGTACTGGAAATCTAGCCACAGGAATCAGACAACAATAACAGTAAAGAAAAAAAAAAAGCCATGTGAATTGGTAAGGAAAGAGCAAAACATTCACTATTCGTAGATGACATAATGCTACATATAGAAAACTCAAAAGATGCCACCAAAAAACTGGTGAAACTGATAAAAAACAGATAAAAGAATTCAGTCAAGTCACAGGATACAAAATCAATATACAGAAATCTGTTGCATTTCTAAGCACTAATAAGGAAAAGCAGCAGAAAGAGCAATTAAGAAAATAATCCTATTTACAAGTGAACCAAAATTAATAAGATACTGAGAAATAAACCCAACGAAAGAGGTGAAAGACCTGGACTCTGAAAACTGTAAAACACTGTTTAAGAAATTGAGGAAGATACAAAGAAATAGAAAGACAATCCATGCTCATGGATTAGAAAAACAAATATTGTTAAAATGTCTATACTCCCAAAAGCTATCTACACATTTAACATGATCCCTACCAAAATATCAATGGCATCTTTCACAGAACTACAACAAACAATCCTGAAATTTGTATGGAACCACAAAAAGACCCCAAATAGCCAAAACAATCTTGAAAAATAAAAGCAAGGTTTATAACATCTGGACTTTAAGTTATAACACATGCTGTAGTAATCAAAACAGTATGATACGGGCAAAAAAAAAAAAAAATAGACACATAGATCAATGAAACAGAATCAAAAACCCAGAAATAAACCCACAAGTATATGATCAGCTAGTCTTCAACAAAGTAGGAAAGAATATCCAGTGGGGAAAAGACAGTCTCTTTAACAAATGGTGTTGGGAAAACCAGACAGCCACATGCAAAAGAATGAAACTGGACCACTTTCTTATACTCTACACATTAATAAATGCAAAATGGATTAAAAACCTAAATGTGGGGGTTCCTGGGTGGTTCAGTGGATTAAAGCCTCTGCCTTTGGCTTGGGTCATGATCCCAGGGTCCTGGGATAGAGCCCCACATTGGGCTTTCTGCTTGGCAGGGAACCTGCTTCCCTTCCTCTCTCCGTGCCTGCCTCTCTGCCTACATGTGATCTCTGTCTGTCAAATAAATAAATAAAATCTTAAAAAAAAAACAAAAACCCTAAATGTGATACCTGAAACCATAAAAATCCTAGAAGAGAGCATAGGAAGTAGCTTTTCCGACATTGGCTGTAGCAAGTTTTTCTCTAGATAGGTCCCCTGAGGCAAGGGAAACCAAAGCAAAAGTAAACTATTGGGATTAGGTCAAAATAAAAATCTTTTGCAGTGAAGGAAAAAGTCAACAGTGAAGGAAGAAGTCAACAAAACTGAAGGGTAACCTACAGAACAGGAGAAGATATTTGCAAATCACATACCTGACAAAGGGTCAATATCCAAAATATATAAAGAACTGATACAACTCAATACCCAAAAACAAATAATCCAATTAAAAAATGGACAGAAGACAAGAACAGATATTTCTCCAGAGAAGACATCCAGATGGCCAGCAGACACATGAAAAGATGCTCAACATGACTCATCATCAGGGAAATGCAAATCAAAAACTACAATCAGATATCACCTCACACCTGTCAGAACGGCTAAAATAAAAAACATAAGAAACAACAAGTGCTGATGAAGATGCAGAGAAAAAGGAACCCTTGTGCACTGTTGGTGAACCATAGTGGAAAACCAATATGGAGTCTCCTCAAAAAGTTAAAAACAGAACTATCTTATGATCCAGCAATCGCACTACTAGGTATTTACCCAAAGAAAACAAAAACACTAATCCAAAGGGGTACATGTACTCTTGTGTTAGAGCAGCATTATCTACAATAGCCAAGATATGGAAGCAGCCCACGTGTCTCATTGATGGAGAAAGAAGTGGTGCATATATACACATAATTCAGCCATAAAAAAGAATGAACTCTTGCCATTTACAATGACAGGGATCGAGGTAGAGAGTATAATGCTAAGTGAAATCAGTCAGAGAAAGACAAATACCGTATGGTAGCACTTACATGTGGAATTTAAGAAACAAACAAACAAACAAAAAATGAGCAAGGGGAAAGAAAAAGAGAGAGAGTCAAACCGAAAAACAGATTTTTAATTCTAGAAAGCAAACTGCTGGTGACCACTGGGGAGAAGGGTGGGGGATGGGTGAAATAGGTGATGGGTTGCAAGGATGCCACTTGCTGCGATGAGCCCGGGTGATGTATGGGAGTGTTGAATCACTATGTAAAGATAAGCACAGTCTTGCCAGAAGTGGGGGGAAAAAAAAGGAAATTGAAGTAATCTATTTTTCCTTATTCATTTTTTAAAATGTTATTTATTTATCCGACAGAGAGAGACCGCAAGAGAGGAAACACAAGCAGGGCGAGTGGAAGAGGGTGAAGCAGGCTTCCCACCAAGCGGGGAGCCCCTAGCAGTGTTTGAATCCAGGGTCCTGGGATCCTGACCTGAGCCGAAGGCAGAAGCTTAATGACTGAGCCACCCAGGTGCCCCTATTTTTCCTCATTCATTAAACAACTATTTGTAACAAGGTTTATTGAAAATTAAAAAATTAATTGCTGATCAAGAAGATAAACCTTCTCCCTCTATTTGCTCCTTCCCTGGCTTCTATTTTTCTCCTAAGAACTTACTATCATCACATGTAAGATTCAATGTTGATCCAACGAGAGTGTTGATGGCGTGGGGTGTTTTACGCACTGGTCATTGCCTAGACTGCTTGGCACAGGGTGGGTGTTTAATGAGTATTTTTGGAATAAATGAACAAATGATACACAGTGGGAGATGTTCTTAAAAAGATCAGTAAAGACAGTAAAGGTGGAAAAATGCACAAGGCACTTCTAGACCTAGCAAGCTTGTCTACAAGAATCTGCATCATTTCTGCCAAATTTTGGTAAAGAAAATCTTTTCATTATGTGCATCCCTGGAATGATATACATTACTCTAGTTATTTGGAAACGCATACACAGCGGAATTCTAAGACACTTATTAGGATTTTTAAAGACTTCTATTTAAGATATCTGGCTCCCTTGGGTTGTTCCTCTGGGTTATTTTATTTTGAAACATTCACTGTCTACTGTGTTTGCAGATTTATAGCAGAATGATTATAACAGCCTCAAAGAACTTTGCAATAAAATGAAAATTGGTCTCATCCTTACTTGTTCTTCTGAACTCTTAGCTAATTTATCTCAGTCCACCCATTGTTTGAAGTATCCTGTGCTACATTGCACGCTCCTCTGCCTAGAACAGTGCCTGTCCCCTATAGATAAACTGGGAAAGAATGGGGTACTAATGTGTGGGCTCCCGAGCATGGTGGCATTTAGGTTTTTGCATAAACTTGGAATATTAACAAAGAGAAAAATAGCAGATTCAATTATAGATGTGGAAAGCCTCAGAGACACTGGGAGGAAAAGGAAGACAAAGTCAGAAACATTAGAGTCTTAAAATAGTACTACCGTTAGTATTTCACTGTAGAAAGCACATTGAGAACTTTATCTCTTATGCACCTCATTCATTACAAGCCTTGAAATGATTATTTTTATCGCTTTTAGGATGTGGAAACCAGGGCTTGGAGAAGCTGTGGGTCATTCATAGTCACTTAACTATTAAGTGACAGACAAAGGATTATCAACCCCACGTCTCACAGCTCTAAATTCTATGGTTTTTTCACCACAACAGGTGAACATATTAATTGGTCCTTGATCAAAAATTATCAGAGCACCTGAAATAAGTGGATTTTTAAAAACATCCTTGAGGCACCCGTGCCAAAGACATGGCATAAGACTTTGCCTAGAGTCTATCTTCCACAATCTTTTTAATTAAAGAAAGAGGTTGAGATGCAGTAAGTAAACCAGCAGTCAGTATGTATCCAAATAAAGGCCAAGGGGCACCTTGGTAGCTCAGGTGGTTCAGCCTTAGACTCTTGGTTTTGGCTCAGGTTGTGATCTCAGGGTCACGAGATCAAGCCCCTGTTCAGCACAGAGCCTGCTTGGAGTTTCTCTCTCTCCCTCTGTCCCTTTCTCTATCTCTCTCTCTCAAATAAATAAATCGTAAAACAAACAAACAAACAAGGCAAGGTCAAAATAAAGTAAAAACTGGAGGCACTGGTTAAAATGACCCTTCCATGTACTATGAGCATTTGCAGGGAGCCACAGGGAACAGGAGAGCTGCTGGGCTGAAGAACTTCCCGATCACCCAAAAATTGACCGTGGTTACTACAAAGGGCATAGGAAAGAGCTTACGGTTCAGGGAGACCCTCCCATGGTTGATTGTGAAGCAGTCTTAATAATGTCACAATCTATTGTGCTATTTCTTTATAACAGTGGTGAAATATTTCAGGTCCTTTTTTTTTTTTTAAGATTTTTTTTTTTTTTATTCATTTGACAGATAGAGATCACAAGTAGGTAGAGAGACAGGCAGAGAGAGAGGAGGAAGCAGGCTCCCCGCTGAGCAGAGAGCCCGATGCGGGGCTCGATCCCAGGACCCTGGGATCATGATCTGAGCCGAAGGCAGAGGCTTTAACCCACTGAGCCACCCAGGCGCCCCAGATGCTTTTTAACATTAGAAAGATTTTGCTTTGTTTTGGGTTACCATACTTGAAACCAAGGCGCAGAAAAATAATGGATGCATGTTATGAATTGGGATACAACCAGATCTTTAAAAATTACACCCAGTGCTTTGAGGATGTGAAAATGTTTCACTCCTATGAGTTGATGTCATGTGAATTTTTAGAAATACAAGAAAATAAATACCTTATAAAAAATAAAGTAGCAGGTCCTGCTGTTGTAGTAAGTTATATTCCCAATATAACATCTTTCTTCTTTAATATTTCAGGAAAAAAACAGTGTTCTAGGAGATAATAATGAAAATTAAATTAAATATAAAATCATTGTGTTTTCCATGAAAATGTTTATAATAGAAATAAGTTTTTGAGATATATAGAGGCTTCTTTCAAAATTTGCAAAGCAGAGAATATCTTAAATTAATTATATACAAGGATAAATTGGACATTTGTATTCTAAGCATCTATTCTGTCATCGGCTTGACTAGATTCTAATTATGAATTTAAAGCTGGACAACCTGCATCTGGTAGAATTATTACACTTAAGATATAAAAACAAGTATTCTTAAACATTTGGCTTATACACTTAACTTACCACAAGGAATCTTATTTGATCATAGTTCATACATCTAATGCAATTTTTGTAAATGTGCATAAACTCACCTGAGTGAATTGTGGATCCATATGTAATGCTTGCGGGTCTAAGAGAGAGGTATACCGTTCCTTTAAAAAAATATGGCCTGTAAATTTTATTTTTAAATTTTTAAAATTATACACTAGGTCTGAGAATAAATAGTCTTATCTTAAAATGGTGAATCTAAAAAATAGAAAATCTTACAGACAGTTGTCTTTTTTGGCTATACTGTGCTTTCAACCACATATAGGAATATCCTTTTCCTTAATCAAAATATATTTAGATGATTATCATGAAAAATGATATCTTCACATGTTTGATGGGGCTTTTGACACATTCAACTATCTAAAAAGTATTTTTTCTTGAGTTTATTTTAAGAGAAATAAATATTCATGTTGAAAATTTAGAAAATTAGATAATGAAGAAGAAAATAGTACTTATTCATAATCTCATCAATTGTGGATAACAGCTGTTAACACTTTGACACATTTCCTTCCCATTTATATGTACATATAAAAATTTTTTTCATTAGTATAAACAGGCATCCAATGAACATTTTTATATGTTCCTCTTTGTTTACCTTTTCTTAGGTCAGGTTCCAGGAAGAGGCAATCCATTGCTAAAGTGGTTGATATGTACTGTTGTAATTACTTTCCATGAAGATTCTACCAAATTCCTTTTCACCAAAGCTATGTGTCTTACCAAGTTATCAGTCATATAAAGATTTTTTCCCTGTTTTGACAACTGAAATTAGCTTATAGTGTTATTTTCATTTTCATTTCTTTACTAGAGTTATATTTTTCAGCTATTTCATAATAATTTGTGTTTTTTCATGGTAAACTTTCTTTTCATATACTTGGTTAATTTACTTATTGGGACTCACTATTTTCTTACTGATTTCAATGAGTACTTTGTTTATAATAGTGTTTCTCCATTTGTCTTTTAATTATGTTTCTAATTTTTTTAAACAGAAAATTTAATGTTTTATGTTCTCAAATCTTTCATTCTCCTTCTTTGCTTTAAGATTAGGAAGTGATTTACTAATCAAAGATGAGCTAATCAGGTAAAGAATCTCTTCTAATTTTTATATGGTTTGATTTTTTTAGATCTGATTCTTTAGTTCATCTTTAATTTATTTATAGTATGTTATGAAGTGGGAATACGAATTTTAAAATAAATAACTAGCCAGTTCGTTCTCCACTAGTTTGTGATGCCACATTTTCAAATCTAGGGGTCTGTTTCTACATTCATTTTTGTTCCATTCATCAGTTTATCTTGTCCTGTGCCAATAAAACACCAACTTAATTTTCATAATCTTTCAAGATGCTTAAAATCTTGCCTCTTTTTTTGAATAAAAATTTTAATCAAGCCTATCTATGTTATAATCATTTTGTTAAATTCCTTTAAAAAGTAAGATTTCTGAATATGATTGCCTAAAATCAGTCTTATAATTCAGGAATAGAATATGTTTATCTCACTTTTTCTTTTAGTGACTTTCAGTAACATTTGAATATATTTTTTCATATGGCTCCCTAAAATTTCTGGATTGAATTGATTTTACCATCTTGCTATTTTTCTCTGTGGTCAGCAAAAGCAACCTCCCTAAAATATTAACCCTCAAACACTACTTAATTTATTTTACTATATTATCTCAGATTCATTCATTTCTTTGCCCCTAATCATTTGCATATAGAAAAAGAGCTCTTGTCAATTATAGTAACCAATTATTTATTTAATATTATATAATATTAATCTATAATAATATATTAATCTATAATAACATATTAAATTATAATAGTATATTAATCTATAATAATATATTAATCTATACTATAAATTAATTTCTCCTTCTTAAGTGATAGTTGTTTTTTCTCTTATAAGCCTCAAGTACTAAAGTTTAGAGTAGTGTAGGTGTATTCCTTGCTCTCATTAATTCCTTGTGAATTAATACAATTAGCTGAGAACCTCCTCATACAACAAAATGTACCCAACTACCTACCTGCCCCTCTAGTTCAGTGGGAGAAGTAGTCATGCCTGGCACTCCACCCACTTTTCCACGGGAGCAATGGTATCCCTGTCCTCCACTTTGACCGTGATTTTGGCTCTGCAGCTATCCATTCTCCCTCCTGTATCAGTCTCCCCATCTCCACAGGATTGTTCTCATCTGCACACACACTTCTCTGCTATTTCCCTTCTTAAGAACACTTCCTTGACCCCACGGCCCTCTGTAGATAACTCATGATTTCCTATTATTCTATACAGCAAACTTACCCATTATCTTTGCACAGGATCTCCACTTCTTCATCTTTCCTCAGCTCCTTGCAGTCAGACATCTTTCTCTTTACATTTTTGAATGGTCACCAGTGACTTTCACTGTCAAATCCAAAGGATTAAGAAAATCATAAGGAAGAGAAAATACATGTACAGTAGTGTTCTGTATTTATTGAAAAAAATCTCATATGAGTGGACCTGCAGTAGTTCAAACTTGTTTTGTTCAAGGGTCAATTATACTTTCTTTTCTTGGTTTCTGGTTTCACTAAACCATCCTGGGAAATATACAGTAGAATGTACATTGTGCTTTCCAAATCTGGGCAAAGAGGGATATAACTTAGGAAATATCCATGTCACTTCCCCTCAAGTGATCGTGGGGTGTGGGAACAGAGCACATCAACATCAGGAGGGCCAGAAGCCCTCCTATTTCTCATCCTCGAATTTTGAAGATTGTGCCAGCTTTTAAGCAGCTCAGTGAAACAGGTGTGGCCCTGCCAACAGAAGGAAGGAGTCCTCAAGGCTTACAGTGGTGGGCGTGTTGGAGGCGGGGCCAGAAAAGTAGATCAGTTACTTTCCTTCCAGAGCCCCTCATACTTGTTGAGAATAGACAGGCTCTGCCAAAATCATTTTGGAAAAAAGAACTTTCAAACTTTTACTTTTGTCAAGGGAATCACTGCCTCCCAACATGGTGAAATGGGTCTTTTAAGGCTTTATATATGGATGACAGTCTTACAAATTTAGAATAGAGTCATAGACTTTGTCTAGGATGTCCTTTGGGCATTGGCCATAATTCAGCTTCAAAGTCTTTCACTGACGCTTCATAGTATTAGACTATCGTGTTAAACTATTTATATTAGATGCTATGATTGTACTAATATATCCTAGAACCAAACTAATTAAATGCCTTTTGATTTGAGCAAAGTGAGAACAGCTAAAGAAGCTAGATTCTAATTTGCTTTTAAAGTTAATGGAGTCTTAGACTGGTAGGAAACAAAGGTGTTGAAGGAGAAGCTTAGCAGGGACAGAGAGCAAGGACTCCCACCCTCCACCAAATTACTTTCTTTGTCAGAGAGGAACACTTGTTAATTATGAAATACTCATAAATCTGCCTCAACTTAAGTGCCCAAGAGCCGAGGATAATGGAATGAAAAACAATTTAAATCACATTATGTAGCAAGGAACTGAATAATGTATTTTTGTACTAACTCAGTGCATTTCATTACTTTAAGGCCACAGATTTAATCCTGCAACTTGAAATAGCAGAAAGAAAACACACTTTTAGGTTATGCTGCTCTCTGTGATTCATGGGTTCTCAGCAGTAAACAGAATGTTTGCTTCAGAGGACTTTTCCTTTTTGATGCCTGCTGCCAATTTATGGCTTGTTTTATTGAAAGACTTTGAAAATATTGAATCTGCTAAAAATACAGTTATCCCTGAGTTTTATCAGAAATTTTAGAAGAATTTTTTAAAGAAAATCCAAACCATATCTTAAAGATAAAATAAAAACATAACAACAAAATTAGTATAGTTTTGAAATACCTTGCTTCCAAGGGTATGATATTGTTATTTTACCTTTTCTGGCTAATATTAAAATCCACGTGAAGAAAAATAACAAAATTTTACTTTGGTACATTTTGTCTAACTCTTAAATTTTAAAGTAGAATTATGATACTAATCAATCAGGTGTACAGGCCCCACTAAAAGTACTCCCATTATCTGAGAGAAAATGAATAAGTCACTCAGGTCAGAGAAAAACTACACTTTTGAGTAGAACTATCTCACCCTCACTGATATGAAAGAACTCCCTGAATATGATTAATAACTATCGAAGTTCCTGCACAATTAGGAATTATTGCACATAAGAGTCATGGACTTTCAGAGCTGAAAGCATCCATAAAAATAATTTAGTCCAATCTCCTCATTTTTCACAAATGGAGTCACTAAAGCACAGAGAAAATGACAGACTTACCAAAGGTCATGCTGCTAGAACCAGGATCAAATTCCACACCTTCTAACTTCAGTTGGAGTGAAATTAAAAAGACGTTAATTAAGTTCCATTGCAAGCAATATTGTTGATGAAATGTTTGGAAGAAATGAAAATTGCTGAATAATTTTGTTTGAAATATTTTATGACACATGTTTGAGTGGGAAGAAAACTACTAATAGTAAGGGTAAAATGATAAGAAAGTATACATTTTAAAGAGGCATGTAAATTCTGGAATGGTGTTTGTCCATGGTATTTGCCATCCCTGGGGCATAAGAACTTGTGATTTAAAGATCCAAATAAAAATCTGAATCTTGAGTAGAGTGGGGAGTTGGACAGTTGACCCACATATAAAGTGGCAGCTTACAAAGGTTGATGATCTCAGTAATCAGAGAAAATAGAAAATTATCCCCATGTGAAGGGAGAGAGTTAGCAATTTATCTCAAATATCTAGCAAATTTATCTCAAATTTATCTCAAATTTGGCTAAGTGACAGAGAAAACACAGGTGTCCCCCAGAAGATCCCTAACATTCAGACAGGTGGGAACAGGAATGCATACTTCAAGTGTGGTAAAAGTACATCTGAAAAATCAGTTCCAAGTGATCACGGGATCTGGCACACAACACACACACAACCACCTCCAATCTAAGCCTTACACCATTTCTGCAAATGAAATCAAAGAAGTAAGCAAAGGAAGAAAGAAATCTTAATGAGAGAGACATAGAAGAGAACAAGGGGAGAAAACACAACCTGGAGACTTCAGGTATTGAAATAATAAGATACAGAGTAAGTCCTGTATCTGATGATTCTGGATCTGACTATTTTTTGTGTTAAAAAATATATTACACACCTGTCAGAATGGCAAAAACAACAGCACAAGAAACAACAGGTGTTGGTGCAGATGTAGAGAAAAAGGAACAGTTGTGTACTGTTGGTGGGAATGCAAACTGTTGTAGCCACTGTGGAAGACAGTATGGAAGTTCCTCAAAAAGTTAAAAATAGAACTACCTTATGATCCAGCAATCACACTACTTGGTATTTACTCAAAGAATGTAAGAACCCTAATTCAAAGGATACATGCACCCCTATGTTTATTGCAGCATTATTTACAATAGCCAAGATATGGAAGCAGCCCAAGAGTCCACGGATTGATGAATGGAGAAAGAAGTGGTATATATCTATAATGGAATATGATTTCATATAATGGAATATGATTCAGCCATAAAAAATAATGAAATCTTGCTTTTTGCAACATGAGTGGAGCTAGAGAGTATAATGCTAAGTGAAATAAGTTAGAGAAAGACAAATATCATATGGTTTCACTCATATGTGGAATTTAAGAAACAAAGCAAATGGGCAAAAGGAGGGGCAAAGAGAGAGAGAGAGAAATCAAGAAACAGATTCTTAACTATAGAGGAAAAACTGGTAGTTACCAGAGGGGAAATGGGTGGGGGGAATGGGTGAAATAGGTGATGGGGATGAAGGAGCACATTTGTGATGAGCACAGGGTGGTATATGGAAGTGTTGAATCACTATATTGTACACCTGTACACTGTATGTTAACTGTAACACTGTAACAGTGTTATATAACTATAACTATATATATGTTAATAAGTGTTAATAACACTGTATGTTAACTAACTGGAATTAAGGTTAAAACACTAAAAGGTATATATATCAAATCATGAGTAGCTAGGCCAATATGAAAAAAGATACAAACAGGACTTCTAAGAATTAGAAATATAGTGCTTGAAGTTAAAATTCAATGGACACAAAGAAACAATGCAAAAATGAAATTAAGAAAAAAGGTCATATTTGCGATAGCAAAAGAAAAAATACTTAGTAATAAATTTAATAAAAGAAGTATAAAATTTTTACTCTGAAAACTATAAAAGATTTCTTAAAGAAGTTAAAGAAGACCTGAATAAGTGGGAAGATGTCCCATGTACATGGTTCAGAAGACAAAGTCGTTAAGATGGCAATATTCCCCAAACTGATCTACAGACTCAACACAATTATAATTATGGCTGGCTTCTTTGTAGGAATTAGTAAGATGATCCTAAATTTGGTAGGTACATTCAAGGAACCTAGAATAGGCCAGAAAAAAAAAAAAAAAAAAAAAAAAAAAAAAATTTAAAAAAAAATATTTTTAAATTAAAAAATAATAAAAAAAAAAAAAAAAAAAAAACAACAACAACATTTGAGAAATCTCATTTTCTGATTTCAAACTTATTGCAAAGCTATATTAATAAAGATGGTGGGACTACCATAAGGATGGACACAGAGATCAATGGACTAAAGAGTCCAGAAAGTGGAAACCAATAAGCCAATAAGTGGAAACCCAAATGTCTATCACTGATGGGTGAATAAATAAAATGGGTTATATCCATGCAATGGAAAATTACGCAGCACTCATAGGATGATGCACTGATATGTGCTATGACATGGATGACTTCTGAAAAACATGATGCTAATGAAGGAAACCAATAACAGAAGACCATATTGTATGATTCTATTCTTATGAAATATTTAGAACAGGAAAACTTACAGATACAGAAAGTAGATCAGTCATTGCCTAGGACTAGGGATGGAGAGATTGAAGGAAATAGGAAATGATTGCTAATGGGTATGGGTTCATTTGGGGGGGGTGATAAAAATGTTATAAAATCGATGGTGGTTGCAAACTCTAAATATACATAAACCATTGGACTGTACACTTTAGGTGAATTTTACAGTATGCAACTTATTTATCGATAAAGTTGTTTTAAAAATCCAGTGGATGTGGAAAGGCAAAGAAGATCCAGCTCCAGGCAGGTTGAAGGAAGCACATGCCACTCTCTGTCCTGTGCTAAATGCCACCAAAACAACTACACAAAGAATCCATTTGAGGACTCCAAAAAGTAAAGGGTGCCAGGTGGATTGGAGAAAAACACAGAATTCAGGGTATTACCATCTAACAGTTTATAACTTTTTTTCTGCTGGTATCTTCCAGCCTGAATGCAATGCAGCATGAAACCCAGAATCGGGAACTGAGCCTCAGATGGAGAACTCCAGGAGAAACCTTCTAATTCTGTCTCAGAGAGCAGGAGTACAGCCATATTTATTTATTTTTCTTTGCTTCATTCAATCATGCTCACTTCCCAAACTGACAATAAGGTGGCATACATCTAAGATGGATGTGAATAGAACTGTAAGAGCTTCGAAGATAGAGCTGCCTTTGGAACTCACCCCTCAGAGGCTGATTGGACCTTGTCACCTGAACCTAACCAAGTCAACCTCCTACTACCACAAAAATGGCCACACTCTCCATAGAATTTAAATGAGACCCAAAGTCTTGTAAGATAATATTAAAATGTCCAGGGCACAACCTAAAGTTGCTCAGTATATGAAGAACCAGGACAATTTCAACTTTCACAGGAAAGGAGAATCAACAGATGACAATGCTGGGATGACACAGATGTTAAAAGGATGTGACAAGGACTTGAGCAGCTACTAAGCAAATATTCTAGCCAGCAATTATGAACATTCTGGAAACAAATGGAAACATAGAAAGCCTCGGCAAAGAAACAGAAGATATAAAGAAGAACCAAGCTGAACTTTTTAAACTGAAAAAATAACCAAGATCAAGAACAAGGCAAGGATGTACACTCTTGCCATTCCTATTGACCATGGTACTGGAAGTCCACCAGCGCAATGAGACAAAATATGGATGGATAGACAGAAGATAGATAGACAGATAGATAGATATGCAGAATACTCATTAGAAAGGAAGAAATAAAACCATCCCTAACTGCAGAGAGCCTGATTACCTACATAGAAAAAAACTCCAATGAATCTACAAAAACACTTCTAATACTAATATGGGAGATCAACAAGTCACAGGATAGGATACAAGGTCAACACACACAACTGAATCATATTTCTATTGAATCTTTTGGGCCCAATGTGTCGAAAACTTTTTTAGAGTGTCATTTACAGCATGCCTAGATGGCTCAGTCGGTTAAGCATCTGCCTTCAGCTCAGGTCATGATCTCACGGTCTTGGGATCCAGTCCCGTATCTGGCTCCTTGCTCAGCAGGGAGCCTGCTTCTCCCTCTGCCTGCTGCTCCCCCTCCTTGTGCTTCTCTCTCTCTTTCTGTCTCTCTGACAAACAAGTAAATATAATCTTTAAAAATAAGTAAATAAAGTGCCATTTACAATAGCTCCAAAAAACAAAAAAGAAAACTTTAACCATAGATCTAGCAAAACTGACACAGAATCTGCTTGCTGATTACCACAAAACACGGGGTAAACATGACTTCATCACAGAAGAGATACAAATGGCAATTTGGCACATAAAAACTTATTCAACCTCATTAGTGATTAGGGACATGCAAATTAAAGTAAAAAGGAGGTAGCATCACACACCTACTGGAATGGCTATAATTACAGATGACTGACAGCTCCGAGTGCTGACGAAGATGGGGACCAGCTGAACTCTCTCCACATTTCTGAGAAAAATGCCAAATATCACAGCCACTTTGGAAAACAAGTAGGTAGTTTTTAAAAACATTCAGCGTACCCTTATTATACACTCCAGCAATGCCAAGTGAAATGCTGGAAAGCACTGTTCTAGAAGACTTACACAAATGCACAATCAAACCACCAGATGCTACCGAATAAGGACAGGTAACCAAGAAGGCTTCAGTCTCACTGTGGAGGAAGAACCCACAGGCTGACTTTGCAACTCATTCTCATTGAGTCATTTTCTTCCCAGAGATGTTTCTATGCTACAACAATGACGTGAACATTGGGAATTTTTTGATTATTGAGATTTTGTAAATTATCCCATCACGTTTCCACTTTACAACTCCATTTCTTGTCAGTACTGCTACCCGAACACTTCTAGGTGAACAGATTAAGCCATTTCTATCCCCCCAAATTTGGGAACTAGTCTACAAGGAGTAATCCACTGGCCTCCAAGGTCACCTTGAATATCAGAGCTCTTTAATCCATTGTATTTGGGGCTGATGAACTTTTCTCAATCCCAAAACATTTACAATTGTTTTTAAAAGAGGGAGGCTTCATATTTTGAAGCAGATGAGTTTGGAGGTTGGGGGGTGGGGTAGACCTCTTTGGAGGAGTGCTTCAGGCCCACAAAGATGTAAAAACAACAGAAACCCTTGATTCATTGTTTTGTTTGGAACCGTGAATAATATTGAGAAGGATTTTTCCTTAATCACTTATTCCCCCTGGGCTTCAGTTTCCTTAACAGCCTTTTGGGTTTGTACTATAATCCCACTGAGGTCTGCCCAACTGTAATGAGTTTAATGGATGGTCCACCATCCCAGGAACATTTCTCAGAATGTGGGAATCTCAGTGCCGTGATTTCCCAGCTTGAGGAGAATGCTGATGGCTGCAGCTTGTATGGGGGGCCTGGGTTCCTTCCACAGCCCTTCTCAGACCTGAGGATCCCCCAGGTCTGTGTTTATAATGCAGATTTCCCAGTGGCTCAGCCAGATATTTTGATTTTGTAAGGCTTGAATTGAGCCCAAGAATTGCACTTAAAACAAACATTCCAGGTCATTCTGATGCAGATGATCTGTTTGGAATACACTAAACTATCAAGGTTAGTAAAAACACAGACTGTATTAATATACTGCTGATGAGTCACTGGACCATGTCACGTGTCCTTTGGAGAAAAAAACAAAGCAAACTTCTATGCAAGGAACTTAAAATCTAAATTCTTTTTTGAAAAGGAGTTTCAGGGGAAGAGTTTAGATAAAAAAAAAAAGTTGTTTTCTCTAAATAGATTTTCCTTACCTTGCTTTTTTTTTTTAAGATTTTATTTATTTGACAGAGAGAGAGAGATCACAAACAGGCAGAGAGACAGGCAGAGAGAGAGAGGGAAGTGGGCTCCCCGCTGAGCAGAGAGCCTGATGAGGGACTCAATCCCAGGATCCTGAGATCATGACCTGAGCTGAAGGCAGAGGCTTAACCCACTGAGCCACCCAGGTGCCTCTGCCTTTTTTTTTTTTTTCTTTCTAAAGGTTTATTTACTTATTTGAGAGAGAGAGAGAGAGAGCGAGCGTGAGCAGGAGGGGCAGAAGGAGAGGGAAAATCTCATGGGTCTCCATCTCCTAATGATCCTATTAATGTTGAGATCAGGACCTGAGCCTAAACCAAGAGTCTGAAGCTAAACCCACTGTGCCATACAGGCTCCTCTCCCCTTTTAATCTTCAAGAAGGGCTTCCCCAAACCAGAAGATGAGTGTCCTAGGCTCAGCCCACTGCTCTGTTTGATAAGATCCAGATATAACTCATTTATGTTGTTGTGGAGACTTTCTGAAGAGCAGGAGTAGGCATGAAAATGCCAGGGAGGGGCGCCTAGGTGGCTCAGTGGGTTAAGCCTCTGAGTTCGGCTCAGGTCATGATCTCAGGGTCCTGGGATTGAGCCCCGCATCGGGCTCTCTGCTCAGCAGTGAGCCTACTTCCTCCTCTCTCTGCCTGCCTCTCTGCCTACTTGTGATCTCTCTCTCTCTCTCTGTCAAATAAATAAATAAGAAAATTAAAAAAAAAAAAAAAGAAAAGAAAATGCCAGGGAAAAATAATATGATTCAAAGGAAAGAGGAGACAGAGAAATTAGAAAGAAGATAGTAGGTTTAGTTTGTGCCTAATCCAGAAACCAGAGAGATTTCCATTGGGTGAGGTGAAGTGGATCAGCTTATTCTAAATTCAGGAGCTGTAATTTCTCTTGAGATGAAACGTCAGGAGACAATGGTGATGTCGTGGCGATGAAATGGGTACAAATCCAGTGGGTGTAGGTCTACTTGGACATTTGCAGACTCTAGTCTGGAGCAAATTCCCCAACCGGTCTGAGTTTCGTTTTCCTCAGCCCTGAAATGGTGTTAAAGCGACTCACATTGTGGGTTTGTTGTAAAATTTAAGTGAGATAACGCATACAAAAGCTCATGGTGTAATTGAAAGCTTATCAAAATTAGGAAACCATTATTTATACGAAGTAATTTGCCATTGACCCCAGATGAAATAATCGGATTATATATCCTTATATGAAACTTTGAAATGCCAAGTTCTGGAACCTATGAGGAGACTGGTTTTGCTCCATGTACACGTGAGACTGTAGACCGCAAACAAGGGAATAAATAAACTGGGAATCTTCCAGAAATGGGCTTTTGTTGTTGTTGGGGAAAAATATTTGAAAATTTCTCTTAGAAGCAATACGAAAGTCATCCAAAAAAAAAAAAAAAATCACGCTTATTATATTACTAAGTGAGTGCCAAGAGTTTCTGGAAAGCAATCAAACAAAGCTACCCATTCAGAGCCCACTGAGCCAAAGAGGTTTGGGTTTAATTTAATGAGTTTAATGGACGGTCCTACATCCTAGTCACCTTTCTCAGAAAGCCTGAATCTCAGTGCAGAGATCCCTGAGTGCTTATTCTGAAAAACACAATTTCTATTTGACCTCAGGATATCTTCATTTTATGAAGCTTTTTTTTTTTTAAAGATTTTATTTATTTATTTGACAGACAGAGATCACAGTAGGCAGAGAGGCAGACAGAGAGAGAGGAGGAAGCAGGCTCCCCGCCCAGCAGAGAGCCCGATGTGGGGCTCGATCCCATGATCCCGGGATCATGACCTGAGCCGAAGGCAGAGGCTTTAACCCACTGAGCCACCCAGGCGCCCCTTTATGAAGCTTTTTATAGCTATCACTGAATATACTGTCTGACAGCATTTTTATTATTGAGAGAAAAGCTTTTGGTCTATGATTCATTCAGACAACTCTTGACAATTCAGTGTAGAATTAACTACAAAAAATACACATAAGCATTGTGGTGCTGCAGAGCCCGATCTCAATACTGAAGTCTGAGGATGCAAAGGTTCAGATCCAGTGAAAAGATCAAAGGATTCAAGAACAGTCGTGGGGACGTAGGAGGGCATGGTAATGGATAGAATACCCACTTGTCATACCTCTTTCCTGGAGTAATTAGTAACTGAACCCCTTTCAATATCAGAAGCAATTATGCAAGAAATTATGGGTCACTTTACGGATAGATCAAGTTGGAATTGTGAGTTTCCTCTGTCTGCTGTGATAAATGCAATTTGCTGAGCCTATCCCAACTGTGTTGTTGTTGCTGTTGTTGTTGTTGTTGTTTCACCCCTGGTTTTTGGCCCTTTATGAATTTTGAGTGGACACAATTCAGCCCATAACAATTGGCAGCAAAATGTTTTAAAAATTTTTTTTCAGAATCCACACACTATAGTCTAATTTCAAAATGAGCTCTGAGGGGACAAAGTTTAAGCCTTAGAAAGTTAGGCGCTTTTTTTTTTTTTCTATATTTTTAAATGTTTGTTTTGGGTTGAGAAAAATCTATCAAATGGTTTCATTTTTTGTTGAAACTAAGTGGCAAATAGAGATCACACCAGGGGGAAATAAGATACATGTTTAATTAACAATTTTCATTTCTACTAATTATAGGTCTATCAGTGTCATTCTAATTTAAACCAGCAATCCCTCCTCACTAATGATTTCTTAATGATCCTGAAACCAGGAGGCTGTGTCAGTACTCTAGAGCGGGTATCTGTTCCTCAGGGGCACATCTCCCAGGCACTGGGTGCATCTAGGGTGGGGGGTGCTGGGAGTTCATGTGGAGGGCAACAGACAGCCCAGGAACTCTCAAAGGGTGGGAATCTGATATAAGTAGGTTGAATATATAAGTAAATTAAATGTGGTCAGGTTTTTGAAATTGTAAGCACATCTTGTTAATCTGAATGTCTTTCCAGTTTTTAGTTCTAATCCTTGTTATCACTCATCTTTATTAAAAAAGAGTTTCTGAGCACCCAACCCTATGTGAAAGTTGTATTTTTTCAGGTTTTTATTTTTTATTGTATTTATTTGTATACTTTTAGTTTCAGATGTTGTATTCAATAATTTATTAGTTGCATAGAATACCCAGTGCTCATCACATCACTTTCTCTCCTTAATACCCATTGCCCAGTTACCCTATACCCTCACTCACTTCTCCTCCAGCAACCCTCAGTTTGTGTCCTAGAGTCGAGGGTCTCTTATGAGATGCCTGGGTGGCTAAGTTGGTTAAGCATCTGCCTTTGGCTCAGGTCATGAACCCAGGGTTTTGTGATGGAGTCTCACATTGGACTCTGCTCAGCGGAGAGTTCGCTTCTCCCTCTCCTTCTGCTGATCCCCCTTCTCGTACTCTCTCTCTCAAATAAACAAAATCTTAAAAATAAAATAAAATGGCAAGGGAAAGTTTGAGGCGGAGCAGAACATTTACATAGAGAGAAGTTAAATGTTCCATTTCCTTCCAAACTTCCCATCCCCACCTCCTCCCGACTCCTCCCCAGAAAGGTCTAAAGGGAAAACTCCAGGTATTTAGGGAGTCTTTTCCTTCTGACCCTTGGTCCTTGAACACTGAACAAGGCCAGGTTTCACTTCCCACCTCCCACCTTTAGGATCCTATTTTACATATCAAAGGACTGGGCCCTACCAAGCTTCAGGAAATTACAAAGGACAAAATAAAGTGGTGTTCTAAAGCTATTAGTTGGGGGAAACAGGAACTACAAGAAAGCCAAACAAATATGAATAAGACCTAAAAAAGGCCTTGAATAATATTGTCAGATTCCAGATGATTCTGATTTTTTTTTTGAACCCTTTGTTCTATTTCATTCAAGCCCATGTAAAAATGTGGCCTCCTCATGACTACTGTTAGCAAGCCTCTGTAGATCAGACCTGCACCTTTATTTTTAGCCTGATTAAAGATACACTTTCTACTTCCAAAAGTGGAACTAAGCAGAGACTTCTTCCTTTTTAAAATCATGAACAATGGGCCTTCACAATGAGAATGTTGACTCACAAGGCATGTGCAAAACCCAAGTGATGCCAGAGGCCGCCTTCCATCCTCCTTAGGCCTGGGGTGGGTGCCGTGGAGAGCAGAGGCTTCATTTCTCACCACTTAGGCCAGCAGGGCACACACTGACAGAGGTGACATAGGGGTCCTGCCAGAAGCCTGTGGAATCCAAGAAATTGAGTCTCTGTGAATCTGGTCTAGGTCACATTCCCTTCATGGGCTCCCAGAAGCAGCCCCAATGTGGCCCCATGCTCATCCTGCTCCCTCAGGCTTCCCCAGGGAGGAAGAGAGAGGACAGCCATAGAGCCTTCCCTTTTAAGAAACTCGCCAGGCATGTGTCTGTTCTCACTGAGAGCAAACCCGCCAGGAACTGTGTTATGTGTAAGTAACTAGTAAACAAGACAACTTCTCCTTGAGCAAACATGAGTCAGGTTCCCCTGAGCCTTCTCAACTAAGCCCTGACCTCAGGCTCTGTCCTTGGGTCACTCAGTCCAGTCTTAGCAGGAACCCTGCTGGGCTGGTTTAGTGAAAATCCCCCAACTTCCATCTCTTATCACCTTGGCCTTCCCAGAAGTATCCCCCTATCCAGGGCACCTGGGTGGTACAGGCAGTTAAGCATCTGACTCTTGGTTTCGGTTCAGATCGTGATCTCAGCATCATGATCTCAGGGTCATGAGATCAATCCCTGCATCGAGCTCCACACTCTGCTCAGAGTCTGCTTTAGATTCTCTCTCAAAAGGAAGGAAGGAAAAAAGAATTCCCCTATCCTTGATGTTTCCTCTTAGTAATTTTCCATCCACTAACCACCCCCCCCCACCCCTTGGCTGATCCCCACTTGTCCCTGTTGTATTCAGAGTTGAGCCCTACCTTGCCCAATCTCTCCCTTGTGCAAAACTCCATTGCAGTAGCCCTTTCTTGAAGAAAGTCTTTCTTTCTGAACTTAACAAGTGTCATGAAATTCTGAACAACCACCAATCCCTTAAAAAAGTTCTGCTAAAAGTCAACCTGCACTTGTATTTCAAATATAATGGGAATGAGGTGGTCTTGTCTAGAGGGGAATCTTTCACGAGATCTCATGCACCTTTTTTTGGTTCCACTGTCTAAATGGTGAATGTTTTCAGCATTATGGGAAAGAATTTATTTTTAAAATGTAGTTGTGAGTTTTAAGACTTTACGGAAGGAAGTCTCAATGGATAGAGTCATTTCTGGACTTAAGAAGTTAAATTTGCTTCTGGCAGATGTGTCATTGGGGCATATTGTCACAAGCTCCACAAACAGGGTAATGCTACAATGTATCTAGCAACTGAAGAGTGCTCAGGTTTACAGTGTGGAACTGCTGAATGTTGATTTGGGGATGGAAGCCAGGATGCCCTTGCCATGTTTCTCTGCTTGTTTGATGCTCAACTGACAACAGTAGGGGGTTGTATTGATGCAAAATACTTTCATTGAGTTCATTATTCCTGAATGAGAAAACCTAGGGTTAAAAAACAAAATTCAACTGGGTAGATTTTAAAGATATTCTTGGCTCCATTCAACAATTAATGAATTGGGCAGCATTCCGTCTAGCAGACAGAAAGGAGCTCTGAGCAACTGTACAAAATGAAAGACTTTATAGGCAGAAGAGAGAAGGAACAAGGAAGTTGAACTAGGCAAAAAAGTGGGCTGGTTATTGCAAGGTTACTTTCCTTTAGGGGATGGCAGGAATCTGTCTAGCGGATTACCTAACTAATGCTGATTGGGTGATTCCTGAGTGACTGGTGTAAGATTCCATTTTGGGGGAGAGCTGAATCTGTAATAAAGTCTTGTTTTGGTGACATGGGGCTGAGCATCAGTGAGTCCATTTTGAGTCTGTGGTCTGGACTTTAATAGTCAGGTGGCTTGCAGCCATTAGGATCACAGCACATATCTACTTGGGGTTCTGTGTTCTGTGCTTTGGGCTTCAATATACAAGTAAAGGCTCTCAGTTTGTAGATGCAAAGAATAGGGATGATTGACATCAACTTTCAATGTGCCCCATAGCTCATAGTTTGAGGCGGATGTTCGGATTCAGTTACTCTCATTTAATTCAATAAATTAATGGCTCTTCACTGCCTGCTGCCATCCTGTATCCATTCTTTTCAAGGGATTCTGTTCTTTCTAAATGTGGTGTCCAGGTGAGCTGGAAAGAAGAGGCCACAATGACCCTAGCACAGTCATGTGTTTTCCTTCCAACATAGAAGGAGCCAGGTCTGGCTGCCTGTACTATTTAAATGCAGAAGCCAAACAGCAACACCAAATAGTAAACCCAAAGGAACAAGGAGCACACACTTTCCAGACTAAAACCACCTCTCCCTTGAGAATATCTACTCAACTCCATAATCTCTGTTCCTCAGAGCAATGGGTGGTAACCTTTTTTTTTTTTTTTTTAAAAAGGTATTATTTTTAAGTAATTTCTACAACCAGTGTGTGGCTTGAATTTACAACCCCGAGATCAAGAGTCGCAGGCTCTACTGACTGAGCCTGCCAGGCATCCCCGCTTGTTGGTAATTTTAATCTATTTAAATCAGCTCAAGGATATTTCTTGACATGATCTCTCTCTTTTTTTTTAAAGATTTTTATTCGTTTATTTGACAGTCAGTGTTCACAAGTAGGCAGAGAGGCAGGCGTAAGCAGGCTCCCCACTGAGCAGAGAGCCCGAAGCGGGGCTCTATCCCAGGACCCTGAGATCATGACCTGAGCCGAAGGCAGAGGCTTAACGCACTGAGCCACCCAGGCGCCCCTTGACATGATCTCTTACGTGTAGACTTATATATAAATTATTTCATTTTATGTATAAACTACTTTATCTTCTTTATCCTTTTGCTACATTTGTTTTTCTTTCATTTTTCATTTTAGTATTTTATCTTATTTTTAAATCCTTTATTTTAATGGCAAGTTGGTATAAAAAGCACAATTTCCAAATAAAACCTATATGTCCTTCTTTCCCTGGCAGCCCTCAGTTAGCTCACCGACACCCTAGCCAGATCCCAAAATAAATCTTCCAACTCCATCTGTTGACCTTAAAGAAGTCTCTGTAGGAAAGATTTCCAGCCGCAAACCCGAGTCGCTATTCCTGCAAAGCCCCATTTAGCGGCAAGCCACCATCTCGCTCCCCCGACTGTCCCTAGAACCTGAAATCTGTCAGAACCCAGTGGCTAAGTAAATCCCACAGAGGACTGGACGGGAGGGCTGTGACAACAAGCACCTGTCTGGGGACAGTAGGCAGATTATACCTCATGCCATCGACCACGGAGCCCCACAGGCTGTTCCACAGAACAGAATGACCTTCGAGAACTGCAGCACAGAGGTGTGGAAGGGCCTGCCTTTTGTCAGGAAGTCCCTGTAAACACTGAATGTGTATGTACCCCTTGGTGAGGGGGTGGGGCTACAGGGAAGAACAGAAGATAATGAGTATTAATAGGTACTTATAACTGGGGTCCCGCTGCAAATCTTGAGATGAGAAGTAGTTCTTCAAACCCTACTTGCTCTGTCTTGGAAAGGTGGGTACACCTTTCTGATACTTGTTGCTGAAAATGTGCCCCCCCCCCCCTTATTAGCAAGGGCACATGCATTCCCTTAGGTGTGTTGGGACATGATTTAAGACCATTTTAAGGAGGGACTAGCCTGGCTCCATTTGCATAGACAATGGTAGAACACTTAAGCTGTTATAGACAGAATGGTCTAGAGATAACAGTGAGATAATAGAGGCTGTTGCAATAAGCCAGGGGGAGGATCTGAAAGAAAGAAGTTCCCTTGGGAAAAGAGATGAAGGGGTTTGGGAAGGGACCCATAAAACAGAACCCAAAGAAACACTGCAATTAAGATTCCTAGGACTCGAAGAAACTGTTCTGCCCGTGGGCCAAGAGATAGATTGAAGTCAGAGTTTTCACCAATACGGAGAGAAAAGAAACACAGTTTCTGCTAGTTAAGTCCTTGATTTGGAATTGGGGAAAGCCACTAACTCACAGTATTATTTTGAAGTGGCAGAAAAAATAATATATACAGACGGGCAGGACTGGGGAGGATGGCACACTTTCCAGACATCTTTTGGGAGAAAATTTTTGTTTTGGGGGTGATTTTTTTTCTGGAACAAAGTTATCCAAGAGGTGGCAAATTTTCTAAGAAGCCTCATTATATCCTAATACTCAAAGAGATATTTTCACATCTGAGATTCTTCTTTAAAGACTCTCCTTTTGGTTAGAGTAA
The DNA here is from genome assembly GCF_002288905.1 of Enhydra lutris kenyoni. Classification (NCBI taxonomy): domain Eukaryota; kingdom Metazoa; phylum Chordata; class Mammalia; order Carnivora; family Mustelidae; genus Enhydra; species Enhydra lutris. The sequence goes on along the minus strand of NW_019154101.1, from coordinate 40,093,366 downwards.
TTATTTGCTAAATTCACTTCATGCAGAGTTTTTGAGGCCTTGACATTTACAACAGAAGCTTATGCAATAGGGAAATACTGACTCCATCCTCCTCTTTCCATTTATTTATTATTTTATTTTGAATAAAGACTAGTCATTAATTGCTTTAAGTACAGTCCTGTGTCTGGTTCCACGAGAATGTGCGTGAACATCCTGACAGCCTAGATCTTGCCATGAACAGCGTGGGTTCCAAATTAGGCATGTCCGCCACTGTTCAAACATGGTCATCTTTCATTAGTTACTGATAAATTAGGCAGAATGACAAAATTCTGAACTAATTTCTCCAAAAGATGGATGGTGAGGGTCCACTGCACAAGCATTCAGAAGTCTGGCCTGCAATTCTAGAGTTCTTCCAGTCTGTTTCTTTACCAAGAAATTACTTAAAAATCTGATGCAGCAGGATTGGATGGACCTCAGATACCTGTGTATTTTTTTAAAAGTCAGAAAGGCACTTCTGTTCATCTTTAAGGTTTGGAAACTACTGCTATAGTAAATGGATTTGCTAATTATTGTATCTGGCTAAAGAGATGAGCCCATGTTTTGTTTTCAGCATAGATCATAGTCACAGAGGACATTTATCATAAATCCTACATGATTTGACAAGTGTGTCATGGACCAGAGAAGAAGCTTAAATAATTTCCCTGGGATTATAAATATGTGAACGGCAAAACCATAGCCAGAATTCAGCCTCTGAACTTCTAGCCCATTTTATGAGGGAGACCTGCTGTCATTCTTCATCCCATCTCTGATACAGTCCAGTAAAATGAAGGTAAAACAAAACAAAACAAAACAAAGAAACTCTTGAATGTCTTTTTAGTCTTTTTTGGTAAGTTTTAGGGTATAGGAGTCCTGAACATGATAAGTGAAAATAATAAAACTGAATTAAAGATAATTACAGAATGAGGCCTGAAGTCTGAAGAGACACCAAAGCTTGATAATCAATCAGAAAAATAGAAAATTTAAGTCTGATGACTGGATACAAACACTAGTCCAGGAACAAAATGGTAATAGCTGTGTCCAGAAGGATGATGTAAAGGATGTTCACAAGTTAAGCAAATCCAATTCTATTCGAAAAAAAGAATGGCCATATTCTGTCTACTGCTAATGTGAATAACCAATGCACTAAACTCTTGGCCATTGGATATACCCATACATTTACGCCTACGTATATGTCATATATACACACACACACAATCTGGTAAGATTAGGGCAAAAATATTTAGAATTTTTTTTTATTATGAAACAAAGTTAAAGTTATACAAGTGCTTTTGGAGTCTGGGGTGAGGAGCACAGAGCTGGTAGAGCTGACCCTTGCTTTGAGGGTTTGGGGGTCCTGATGGAAGAGAAATTAAAGTCCCAATATTTATGAGACCAAAGAAGGGTCTTACAAAAATTGCCATCCATCCGTAGCAATGGATGGATGGAGGGATGGATGGATGGATGGATGGATGGATGGATGGCAAAACATCTATCTGACCCAGAGTGAAAGCTCTGCTTCTGGGGGCTGCCAACGTGTCAGGGCAGGCAGAGAGATTGTCTGAAGTAATTCATGGCAGAATGAGAGAATAGAGTCTTCCAGGACTTGCAACCACTACCTATTCTCTGGAGTCTCTGGGATCCAGGATCAGTCCAGAAGGCTGGAGAGGAGGGGCACAGCCATCCCTGAACTGACCAGCCTTGAGCTGGCTCCCCGGAGAGCCTCAGGTGGAGGAACAGGGAAGCAACTGTGTGGGTTTGGCCTGCTCCCAGCTGGAGGCTCAGGGGGTGAGAGTGGGGAATGGGGGGAAGAGGGATTGGGGTGGGTGGGCTCCGGGTGCTAGAAGAGGCCCCCAAACTCCTCTCTGGAAATTCTAAATGTAAAGAAAGAGAGAAAGAGAAACTTCTCCCATTCCAAAGGTTGCCTTTTAGAATGGCTAAAATCAATAACACAGGAAATAACAGATGTTGGCGAGGATGCAGAGAAAGGGGAACCTCTTACGCTGCTGGTGGGAATGCAAACAGGTGCAGCTGCTCTGAAGAATAGTATGGAGGTTCCTCAAAAAGTTAAAAATAGAGCTACCCTAGGACCCAGCAATTGCACTGTGAGATATTTACCCAAAGGATACAAGAATACTGTTTCAAAGGGATACATATACCCTAAAGTTTGCAGCCACATTATCAACACTAGCCAGCTTATGGAAAGCAAGTGTCCATCTATTAATGAATGGATAAAGAGGAAGTGGTACACACACACACACATACACACGTACAATAGAATATTTCTCGCCATCAAAAAGAGTGAAATCTTGCCATTTCACTGCATTTTAAATAAAAACTTGAAAGAGGAAAAAAGGAAAAAAAAAGAAAGAGAAACCTAATACTGAGGAGCAAAGAAATCTTTAGAGGGGGGAGGGGGGAGGAGAGCAGGTTCATAAAAGAAAAGCATTTGGGCAGGTCCGGGAAGAAAAGGGGAGGAAAAGTGCAAAGTGTTGTGGGAAGGGAGGAGGCTCAGGCATGGCAAGTGTTGGGAGACGTTGCTGGGGATACGTTGGGTTGGGGTTGTGTTAAGAGGTGACTGCATGTATTTTAATACTGTTCTAGGCATTGTGGGTCACCTATAAGGAACAACAAGTTTATACTTTAAAGAATAACACGTGACTTCAAGGACTTTTTCTTTCGTATAAAATACTCACTACTAAGTACTACAAGTGTGGATGGAATCCCACGGTGAACTCAGTCCTGCTTCCGACATGCTGTTGAAACAGGTGCGTCTGGGGGACGCCTGGGTGGTTCAGTGGGTTAAAGTCTCTCCCTTCGGCTCAGGTCATGGTCTCAGGGTCCTGGGATCGAGCCCTGCATCAGGTTCTCTGCTCAGCAGGGAGCCTGCTTCCCTTCCTCTCTCTCTCCCTGCCTTTCTACCTGCTTTTGATCTCTGTCTGTCAAATAAATAAATAAAATCTTTAAAACAACAACAACAACAACAAAAAACCCAGGCATGTCTGGGAGCCGAGAGAGGCCTCTGCCAGGGATTCAGTTAGCGAGAGGGACCGAGGTGCCTCCTAAGAGTGAACTCATCTTGAGTGAAGTATCCTTCACGGCCTATAGACTCGGGGCCAGGGGTCAGAGTATGTCACTTTCTGTCCTGCGAGTGACTATGATCATGATTCACAGCTGGGACCTGGGGCAAGGGCCCTGGCTCGGAACAAGGGGATGAGCCAATGGGATGACAGCTGAGGGCAGTCTTACAGAAACTTCTGAGAAGTGCTGAGTGCAAGGTGTGGCCCTTTGGTGGGGCAGGCCTGGCAAGGGCAGCTGCCAGAACGGACAGTCTCTGGGCTGCTGGTAACTTCACAGAAGCTCCCAGAGCCTTCCATGGGCAGCCTCTCCGTGAAGTCTCCTCAGTAACAAGTCAAAGGGAACTGGGGCAGACGAATGGGGGAGAGGTAGGGGTGGGGGTGGCAGTGGCTCAGAGCACGTGCACACAGTTGGGGGGATCCCAGGCAGCCCTGAAACACATCTGTTGGGTTTTTTAAAAAAGGAGTTAGAGTCCTACAGTTGAAGGAAAGAACAGAAACAAAGAATGCTTTTTTCTTATCCCAGAGTTCCCTGAGGCTTCTGGGACCTGCTAAGCCCGGCTGACCCAGGAAGCAGAAGAAGGAAGGTTCAGAGCACACAGGTGTTGTGAAGAAGGAGGTTTTGAAGAATTGACAGACATTTGGATTAGAGGAAGGGATAAAGGAGGATATTCAAAGCAAGAACAGCCGAACCCGGTAGTTCTCAAAGTGTGGTCCCTGCGCCACCGGCAAAAGCGTCCCCTGGGAACTTGTTAAAAATGCAGAGGATTGGCCCTACCCCAAACCTACTAAACTGGAAACACTGGGGATGGGGCCCAGCGGTCTGTGTTTCAACAGGCCTTCCCAGCGATTCATACTGAGAGCCACTGGCTTACCCTAAGGCCCTGATTCCCAAGTACTGGCCTGTGGTTTGACCTCCTAGACTCACCTAGAATCCTCAAAAGGCAGATTCCCGAACCATGCCACAGAGAATCTGTAGCTCTGAAGGTTAGCGCTGAATGATTCAGACTCTTAAAAAATTTCCCAGTGATTCTATTATTCATCAAAGTTTAGAAAGGATTATCTTCCTAAGACACCAAGGTCAAAATGAATTGAAAGATTTGACCTCATTACAGAAGGGCTCATTTAGCAAGTTGTGGAGGTAGTGTAGAGACAGTCTAAGAATAGGGGTTTAGGAGTCAGAGAGACATGGGCTTCCATCCCAGGAGGAGGGGCACTGGGCTGCTTCATTAGGTAGAATGTGTGACTCTTGATCTTGGGGTCATGAGTTTGAGCCCCACTTTGGAAGAGTTTATTTAAAAAAAAAAAAAAAAGAATTCCCAGAATTATTCTAAATCTAAGCATCCTCATCTACAACATGGAAATAAAAATAAGCCTACCTCAAGGCATTGTTATAAAGATTAACTGGGGTAATGCATATAAAGTTCTTAGCAAGTGCTTGCCATGCAGTGGTGTAAACTGGTTTTATAGTCCTATAATGCTATTCTTGTAGAATGAGACTGGATATGAGGGTGAGCTCAAATTAAGGAAAACTTTGAAGGCTAGATGGAGGTTGTGAAGCCTTAGTGAGGGCTCTCTAGAGAAACAGAACCAATAGAATATATTTTTGTATAAATATATATAAACATATATAAAGAGACTCATTATAAGGAATTGGCTCGCGTGACTCTGGAGGCTGAGAAGTCCTAAGATCTGACGTTGGCAAGCTGGGGAGCCAGGAGAGCTGGGGAGATGGTTCCAGTCCACAGTCCACACTGGAAGACCTGCAACCCAGGAGAATCAATGGTGTAAGTTCTAGTCCAAGTCTAAAAGCATGAGAACCACGAGAGCTTATGGTCTAAATTCCAGTCTGAGGACAGGAGAAGACTGTCCTTTCAACTCACACAGGCAGGCAAGAGTCCCCCTTCTTCAGTTTTCATTCAGCTCAGGTTTTTATTTATTTATTATTATTATTATTTTAAATATTTTATTTATTTGACAGAGAGATCACAAGTAGGCAGAGAGGCAGGAAGAGAGAGGGGGGAAGCAGGCTCCCCACTGAGCAGAGAGCCTGATGCAGGGCTCGATCCCAGTACCCTGAGATCATGACCTGAGCTGAAGTCAGAGGCTTAACCCACTGAGCCACCCAGGCGCCCCCAGCTCAGGTTTTTAATTAATCTGTGGCCCACCCACCCCGGTGGAGGGTGACTGGCTTGACTTTGTCCACTGGTTCAAATGTTAATCTTATCCAGAAAAACCCAGAATAATATTGGACCAAATATCTGGGCGCCCCAGGGTCCAGGGAAGCTGACACAGAAAATGAACCACCGAAGAGGCATCTGATCTGAGCCATTGGCTATTTGGGGACAGCTGAGTGATAGGTAGCATCCTGTGTCAAGAAAGATGGTGAATTCGTTAAAAAGAAAAACCTCAAAAACCTTGAATGCAATTATGCTTTATATTCATTAAAAACAAACTATTAATCACACAATTAATCATGCATTATAATGAGAGGAAGTGAAATACAGTATTTGACAAGACTCATGTGGGACTATCGTCATAACAGGGGCAAAGTACAATTTGTGCGTTTTGCTCTCAGGCAGCTCCCTGAGGAAGAAGGCCATCAGGCAGCGGGCAGAATGCAGGAAGTCAGCAGAGGCCAGTCTCCGTGAGAGACGAGAGGGCTCGGCCTCCCAAAGAGGATGTAAGAATCCTGGAGAGGCTCAGTCAGACGCGAAAATAGATCTACTATAGGAAATATTTTTAAAGGAACAGATGCCATCCCTGAAGATAAGTGAAGATTGTGTACTTTTATGGAAAGAGGATTATAGAAAATATTTGTCTTCATTTTTTATCTGGACTTAGTGAAACACTTTTCATTATCATTCATGAAGAAATAGTTTTGGTGCCTTATGTGCATGTAGGATGTATGTAGCTTTATGGGGATAGTTAAAGAATTTGGGAATTTTGGGGCGCGTGGGTGGCTCAGTGGGTTAAAGCCTCTGCCTTTGGCTGGGGTGGTGATCCCAGGGTCCTGGGATTAAGCCCCGCTGCGCCTCGGGCTCTCTGCTCAGCAGGGAGCCTGCTTCCTCCTCTCTCTCTCTCTCTCTGCCTGCCTCTCTGCCTACTTGTGATCTCTGTCTGTCAAATAAATAAATAAAATCTTAAAAAAAAAAAAAAAGGAATTTGGGAATTTCTCTTATGACAGGAAAAACCCTTGGTCTCTGATTCTGAAACTCCTTTTCTCTTTCTACTATATCTTTAAGAAGACCCTTGGAATCTAGCAAGTACTCTCACGGGGCAGACACAAACTGGATGTTTTCACACACGTTTTCTCAGCCTTCATAACAATCCTTGAAGTTGGTGTAGTAAGGATTTCCCTCTTCCCTTTACAAATAAGCAAACTAACATCCAAGAGAGGAATGATTTGTTTCTGGGCACACATAGCTAGAAAGACAGATAACTAGGATCCAGACCTTCCTCTTGACTATAGTTCTAGTGGTCTTTCAGTTACCTTTCAAAAGTGGAAAAAAAAATTAAGTTGTACTCGGGGCAGATTTAGTTTTACTTTTCTCTCTTCTTCATGGCAACATGACATTAATTTTTTCCAGTGTTAGGTCAGGAATAAAACCTTCAGTTTCTACATGATCAATGGCATTTTTTTAAATGTTTGAACCAAGTAATTATGGTGACAAGAGTGTTGACAATAGACTAAGATGCTCAAATCTTGTGACAGTTTGGCTGATTTTTATAATCGATCATGGAGTAATCAGCACATGATCTGCTCCTTTCTGATGAACCAGAGATGATGATGGTGGTTGTTGAGGACGCCTGAAATGTGAATGAAATCTGGTGATTTATTTTTAGCTATATGGCAACACGATGTACTCCCCCCACCTAGCTTTGTGTGCCTTTTAATTTTGTTTAGTTTTTTAAAAATCACAAAGTGGGGCGCCTGGGTGGCTCAGTGGGTTAAAGCCTCTGCCTTCGGCTCAGGTCATGATCTCAGGGTCCTGGATCGAGCCCCGCATCGGGCTCTCTGCTCAGTGGGGAGCCTGCTTCCCCCCCTCTCTCTGCCTGCCTCTCTGCCTACTTGTGATCTCTGTCAAATAAATAAATAAAATAAAAAAAAAATAAAAATCACAGAGTAATAATGCTTCTTCTAAGTGGAACAATCCTATCAAGAATAATCCTGTCCAACCTGAAGTGTCCACAAGCTTCTCCAGGCCCATAGAGATGTGAGCACATGTAGATGTTTTGTTTTTGCCAAAATGGAAACATACTATGTTCATTACTCTATAGTTTGGTTTTTTAGCTTGATGATTTTTCATGGGCATTCCCCATGAGTTAGTTGCTTTGCAAATGCAGCACATAGTTTATTTAAATGGGGTATTGTGTGTGCTGTCTTCTTTTAAGCCTTTGTTTTTCTTTTGGGCCTGTCTCCCTACCCCTTTCCTCATCCTTTACTTCAAACACAAGGCCTCTGAGCTCTGTCAACAAACGGGCATATCTCTTTCCGCTTTCACTCAGTTCTTTTACCACGTGCACATCCCTCAAAGGAAAATGGTAAAACTCTCATCCTTTTAAATATATTATAATATATTCGATAGTTTTCTAGTGACAGGATTCTGTTTCCTCATTTTGCTTTGTTTTGTTTTGTTTAATCCTGCAACAAAAGTGCTGCAATAAATATTCCTATTCATATATCCTAGGTACTGGTGCTTTGATTTTCCTGGGATAGATTCTGAAGAGTGGTATTTCTGGTTTGAAGGGTGTTATATTTTTAATTTATTTTAGTAGCGTTACCTGATTACTTCACATAATGGTCATGGCAATTCACTCCTGTTCTGGTTATCTGTTGCTGCACAACAAACCACCTTCAATCTTAGTGGCTAAAAACACCACCAGTTACTACATCATGAAGCTTCAGTTTGAGCAGAATCTGGTGGGGGATGATTTGGTTTTTTACTCCATAGGTGTTAAGGCCCACAGCTGGGACGGCTTGCATAGTGGGGGGAACCTGCTGGGGGCCACCTGGATCTCTCTCTCTCTCCAGATATTCTCAAGGCCTCTCCATGTCATCTCCAAGTTGGAGATCTCTCAAATGGGGCAGTCTCAGAGCTCAGGTGAAACTACGGGCCTTTTCTGAGCAGTTGCTCTAAGGGAATTTCAGTCAGTCACTCTCTCATCTTCTATCTGTCAAGAGAGTCACGGAAGGCAGCCCAGACGCGGTGGGGAGAAGCCAGTGAACCACACATGTCATAGGCAGTAGACAGAGTACTCGTTCTCCAATCATTCCCAGTCTGGATCTTGTTGTTCTTTAAAAGTTTTGTCAATTTTGACAGTTAAAAACAGGCAAATCACTGTTTCCTTCATAGTTCCGTGAATCTAGGTGAAGATGACCATCTTGTATGATTGTGGCTACTAAAATCACCACCTCCTCCATGAAATGCCAATCCCAATATTAGCTTGTTTTGAGTTGCTTATCATTTCCTTAATAATTAGTAGGAGGTTCTTATATATTAGAAATACCACTTTGGGGGCGCCAGTTCAGTCGGTTAAGCTTCTGCCTTTGGCTCAGGTCATGATCTCAGGGTCCTGGGATCAAGTCCCACAACAGGCTCTTGGCTCATCGGGGAACCTGCTTCTCCCTTTATATATATTTATATATTTGCGAGCCCTTCCCCTCATTGTTTGCTTTGAAAAAAACACAATCATGTTCTACATACTTCTCCATCTTTTACTTAAGTAAAAAGAAAGAAAAAAGCAACTATAAAGAAACAAAGCCAGAAGATCTGGGGCTTTATTCATTTAACACTTCATTTATTTAGCACCTACTATGTGTCTGGGGCTTTTTAATTACTGGAGAAATGGGGCTAAACAAGATGGATCAGGCCCCTGTTTCAATAGTTTACTGCTATGGTTTGAATGTTGGTGTTCCCCAAAATTTATGTTAAAATCCTAATGCCCAATGCAATGGTATTAGGAGGTGCAGCAGTCCTAAGGGCAGAGTCTCGTGAACAGGACTAGTATCCGATAGATCTCAGGTTGCTCCCGAGCCCCTCCCGCCATGTGAGGACACGGTGAGAAGTAGGCAGTCTACAGTCCAGAAGAGGGTCTTTACCAGAACATAACCATGCTGCCACCTTGATCTTGGACTTCTCAAGAACAGTGTGAAAAAAAATTTCTGTTGTATATAAGCTACCCATCTGTGATATTTTGTGATAGCAGCCCAAACAGCCCAAACAGACACTTACCTACCTTCTAGTAGGAGAAAGACAAACAAATAAACAAATGAACAAATGAAGTGAAAATGAACTTGGCATTTTCAAGGAAAAGAAAGATCAGTATGATCACATATGGACAGTGAAGAACAAAGTAGACAGAGTTCAGATCAGAGAAGTAATAAGCAGAGGTCAGACCAGGGAGAGCCTGGCAGGTTCTAGGAAGTAGTTTGGCTTTTTTTTTTTTTTTTTTTTAAATAAGTATTGTGGGAATCCATTAGATGCTTTAATCAGGGAGAATTATAGTTTGATCTAAATGTTTAGAATATCAAGTTGACTGCTATATGGAGAATGCACTATAGGCAGGAAGAGTAGAGACAGGGAGATTGATCATAATTATAGGGACAGGTAGTAGAGGCTTGGCTGAGGGTGGCCTCAGTGGAGATGGAAAGAAGTAGACATTTTGGAGAGAAACTTTGGAGATAGAAGTGACAAGCTGGCTGATGATTTGGATATAAGGGGAAGTAGGAAACTGAAGAAGGTAGGTGTACATTTATATTAAAATGGGGAATTCAGGGGAGGACTAAGTTTTGATGGAGAAGGAAATCAAAAGTTCTAGGCTTCCTGGTTTTTTAAAATTGAGGTCACATTCTCCCAACATAAAACTAACCCCTTTAAAGTCAACAATTTAGTGACTTATTGTACCTCCACAATATTGTATGACCACTACTGGTATCTAATTCCAAAACATAGAAGTTCTGTTCTGAACATGTGAACTTTGTGATGTCAAGATGGATGACTCCATATGTGACCCTGTTGTTCATGGAGACATTTTGGGTGAAGATATACATTTTGGAGTCATAGTATTCAAGCCATGGGACCAAATGGGATTGCTGAGGGAAGGAGTGTGAATATAGAATGTATCCTCTGTCCCATAGAGGAGAAGGACCTAACAAAGAATGCTAAGAAAAAGCATACTCGGTAGAAGGAAGAAAGTCTGGAGAGGGCAGTGTTCCAGAAGCCAAGAGAAGAGAAGAAAGTACATTGAATGTTGCTGAAAGCAGAGAAGACCCCATGGATTTGACAACATGGAAGTCACCTTGACTTTGGCAAGTTTAGGAGACTGTAAGTGAGAGAAGCTTGACCAGAGAGAGTTAAAGACAAATGAGGTTAGGAGAGTGAATACAGATAATGGATCACTTTGCTGTGAATTGTGATGGAACTGGAAAGGTGTGACATAGGAGTCAAGGAGTATCTGTTTCAAATATGAAAGATACTAGAGTATGTTTCTGTGCTGATGATAATGCTCTGCAAGAAAGAGATAAATTGATACAGGAGAGAGAGGGGGAAATTGGAGACAAATCCTTGAGGATGTGGAAGTGATGGAACATGGTGCATAAGATGGGAGGGTGGCCCCAGTGGGCCTGAATAGTCCTACTGAGACAGAGGGGATGGCAGGGAATCAGAGTGGGATGCCTGCAGGCTGGTAAATTTTGTAGTGGGATAATGAGGGAACTCTCAGCTAATTGTTTCTTATCAAGGAAGGAGAGCAAGCAGGCCAACTGCTCCATTTCCAGACCTTTCCAGACTTGGAATAGGAGGGGAAAATGTAGCTTCTCCTTAGAGATCTGCAGTGAGAAGTGTCATCAGGACAAAGTTAAGTCAACAAAGGGAATGGCGTGAACTCAAGAGTAGGGAGATCTGCTAATGATTGTGGCTTATAGGGGGCATGAAGGAAAGGATCAGGAAGGTGTGTACCTGAGGAGGTGGCGTATATGGCAGGAATGGGAAAGAAATAAGGACAGAGAATCCTGGTGATGGGGGCATCTGGGTGGCTCTGTCAAAACCAAGTGTCCCACTCTCTTGGTTTCAGCTAAGGTCATGATCTCATGGGTCCTGGGATTGAGTCCCGAGTTGGACTCTGTGCTCAGTGCAGAGTCTGCTTGAAATTGTCTCCCTCTGCCTGTTTCCCCCAACCCTCACACATACGTGCTCTCTCTCGGGTACACAAATAAATCTTTTTTTTTTTTTTTTAAGAATCTTGGTGATGATGGAGGTCTGACTCTGCTATCATGTGGTGGCAGAAGGCTATCATGAAGGCTGGAGTGCTGAATTTGCCCTGAGAGCAGACAGACCAATGGCTCAGCTCACTCCAGGTGTGGGGCCACTGAAGGAACTCACAGGGGCAGGACTTGCTTCTCATCATGCCTGGCCTCCCCAGCTCACAGATCGGGTCATGGAAACTCCCAGGGGCACTGGGTTCCTCACACATAATGAGGTTGAATACTCTCTCAGGTCCTTTTCATTTCTAGAATTCTAGATTTTGAGAAATTGCTTGCCAAAAGATCACCTATCTGTAGTTTGAAATACTGCATTGAGTCTTCTAGAAGACCACCAAACATATCCGTGTCTTTGGATCCTTGTACTTAAAATTCAATTTTGTTAATCTAAAGAAATGTTATGGAGGCAGTGTTATATGAGGGAGAGGAAACAGGAGTTTGGGAATCATACAGATTCTGCGTTTAAATCTAACTTCTGGGCCCAGCTACACAACCCTGGACAAGCTACCAAATCTCTTAAAATTTAAGCCTCTTCATCTGTTCAATAATGTCTTTCTGGTAGAACAGAGTATTAAATGAGGACCTTGGCAAACACCCACCCATAAGAAAGGTGAGTTGGCTTTTCTTTGTTCTCAATGTAGATGTTGGAATAGAGATCTGTAAAAATAGGAAAGAAATAAAGAACAAATCATACAGACAGAGTAACTTTTCTCAAGTAAAGCTGTTGGAATATTCTGAAATGAGCTTAGAAGCGGGGAGGTGGAGCTCTCAGCGCTGCTGGCAGTACAGAGGTGGGAGGATGAGTAATAAGTCCAGGGAAGCATGAAGAAAGAGGCACTGAGGTAATTGTGCAGAGGAAGCTAAACACACACATATATTTCAAACCATGGCAATGCATTTGGGAAAGTGAGATGGAAGCAGGACTCATACAAGACATTAAGGCTGGAGTGACCCAAGTGAGAAAAGGAGGTCTGATCAGGATACATGCTTATGTTCAAAGTCAGAGTGACCCCTGCAAGGGGAGGAGAATTACGGGAGCAGGACTCCTGATGTGTTTGAAGGTGCATGGCTCCATGACCACACCAGGGAAAGGCAAGGGGGTTGTAGGTGTTTTCAATGGAATTGCTATGGCACATTGAATTTATGATGTCTAAGCCTAGGTAAACATATTGGTAATTGATCTAAATAATAGGATTGGAACATTTTTTCTTGCTCATCTTTAAAGCTGACAGGTAAAGCTGATCATTATTGCTCTTGGGTTTTCCCAAGTCAAAACAGTAGGATAGTTCAACTGTTGTCATAGCTGGGGAGTTGATAAAAGAGTGCCAGCCTCCGGGGTGGGGTACTCCCAACTCATAGTACTGAAGCCTGAAGTTGAGCAGATCTGCACAGTATTTGTGACCTGCACCCTCCACATCCTAGAGAAGGCACATGGATGAGTTTCCTCCCAGCTGTCAGGGATTAACCACGAGAACTAGCAACATGACTGACTGAGGGACCAGGCTTCAGTGTCCTGCAGAGGCCCAGGGCCACCACGGTGCACTCTGCCAGGAGATTCTTGGTGGGAAGACATGTGGTGTACTTATGTACCTTTAAGAGAAAGACTGCTTTAAGGAAAAGATAACTAACCCATCTGAAAAACCTGTCGCTTCGCTTCAGGTGCATGTGGCAGGGGCAGCCAGGACACTCCCTTCTCCATTCTGGGTCTCAGATCCCAAGGAAAGCATCAGGACTTATGCACTGATGTACGGTAGCCTCAAAATGGAGCACAAGCCTCCTGTCAAATAGTTTATGAGATTCCAGAGCATGTGGATAATAGGCAAGAAGAGTAATAAGATTTCCATGGAAGAAGGGCATGGGAAGGCTGATGAGATGTCAAATTCAAGGATGGCCTTCACCCAAGCCCACAGGACTGGGTCTGAACCTTTGATCCAGGGCTGCAAATAAAAAAGAAAGGAGCTCTTGCTACCACAAATTCTGTAAGACTTTGGGGAACCAACAGCATGGGACTCCCATTTGGGCATCTAGTGCAGAAGAGGCAGGAAGAGAAGCAGAGCTCTGCACAGACTCTAGTGGGCGCTAGCATTGGGTCCTGGGGTGCAGTTTTTTGATGGTTCCATATGTTATCAAACTGGCCCAAGTTGGAAGGAAAGAAAATGACAGGTGCTTGAAGGTGGTCTCATGCTTTGCTTTTGAGATAACACTTTTTGAGAAAACTGGAGAAAGGAAGAGTATATTTTACAGGTTCCTGGGTGTCCCAAAACACTGGTTAGAGGCAAGTTTCAATGAGAAGTTTATTTTTAAATTTGTCCCATTTTGCTTTTAATTTATATTTTCTTTTGGAACCCTGGGCTATGGGCTCCATGCCATAGACATCACAATGCTGGAGACATTTATTTATTGATCAAAATTCTTATTGAATACAATTTTAGTCCTTAAGCTAAGTCCGTAGTGGTTTGTTTGTTGCCAATGAACAGCAATGTCCGCGCTTGTAAAGAAACATGAAAAGAAGCTCAATTTTATTCTTGATCCAGACAAAAGCTATAGACGGTCTTAGAATTAGAGAAGTATTGTGTTTTTGTTAACTAAGATTTGTAAGGACCATCAGAATTTCATTTCATTAAAGCAAATTGTAAAGGGGAAAATTCAGTTGTGGGGGATGGTAGAAGAAAGGCAATAGTGGCTTTCAGAGTTAAGCTATAAGAGGATCAGGAGTCAACATCTTTCTTCCTTAACTATTCTGAGCCTCAGTTTCTTTGTCCCTGAAATGGGAATAGAAATATTACCTACCCTGTATTGTTATCATGAACCATTAAGTAAAATTGTGTATTTGAAGTGCTTAGCACAATGCTTGGCAGGTAACAAGTACTGGATAAATATTACAACTTATAGCATAATTCTAAAGCCTTCACAACTGTCTTTGCTTAAAGCTATCCAGAGATGGAATGCACTGACAGGGAAGATGATCAGGGATATGGGTGGGTTCATTCATTGCTTCCCAGATTGGTGATTTCCTCAAGTAAAAACATTCGTATTGAATAAGACTGCAGTTCTCAGAAATAGTGTCTTCACTGCACAATTTTTTCCTGGTTTTTGGATTAAGCAGCAATCTTCTATGGTCCTCTTGGACATTCCCCTGATTATATGAGATTAAGGGAGAGAGTGTGTATAGAAGTATGGAGATCTAGTTCAGTTTTCTCCCTTCTGTAAGTGGAAGCAGTGGATTGCCCACGAAAATGACCTCTCCTTTGATGAGCTCCTGGTCTTTCAAGGAACATTAGAAACTGATAAGATTGTTCTTTATTCCCTCCCAACTTTTTAATCTATGTTCATGAAAGATATTTGTCTATAGTTTTCATTTAATGTCTTTGTTTGGTTTTGGAATCAGCATGTGGTTTAATTTCCAAAGGTTTGGAGATATTTCTTATATCTTGCCATTATTGATTTCTGGTCTAATTATATTTGGATCAGGGAACACATTTTGAATAAGTTCAATTCTTTCAAATTTATTAGGATTTGTTTTAAAATCAAGGGTATAGTCTATCTTGATGAATGTTCCATGTACTCTTGAGGAGAGTATGTATTTTGCTGCTGCGGGGTAGAGTTCTCTATAAATGTCAGTTATAGCCACATCATTAATGGTATTGTTTTGGTCTTCTATTTTGTTGCTGATTTTCTATTAGTTCTATTATGGTGATAAGGGTGTTGAAATGTCCAATGATAATTGTAGACTTATCTATCTCTCCTTTCGGTTTTTTCAGTTTTCTTTATGTATTTTGAAGCTCTGTTGCTAAGTGCATATCCATTTGGGATTATAATGTCTTCCTGAAGAATCTGCCCTTATAAATATGGAATGTTCCTCTTGACCCTTGGTGATTTTTTTCTCTGAAGTCTATTTTGTCTGATACTAATGTTACCACTCTGGTGTTCTTTTTTGACTCATGTTTTACTTTTAAACCTACCCATGTCATTAATTTGAAGTACCTTATGAACAACATACAGTTGAGTCATGTTTTTATTCTTTCTGACAATTTCTCTATATTCTCTCTAAATGGTGGTTAGACCACTTACATTTATATTATTTTTTTAGACATTTACAGTTAATGTATTTATTGATATATTTGGATTTAGGGTTATTGTTTTATTAATTGCTTTTATTTGTTTTCCAAGTTTTTCCTTCCTTGTTTTTTCTATCTTTTGGGTATATTTTATTTTATTTATTCTTATTCTTATTCTTATTCTTTTGTTTTTTAGAGAGAGAGAGGGTAAGAGAGAGAGCAGAAAAGAGAATTTTAAGCAGGCTCCACACCCAGTACAGAGCCGGATCTCATGACCATGAGTTCATGACCTGAGCTGAAATCAAGTGTTGGATGCTTAACCAACTGAGCCACCCAAGCGCTCCTTTGTGGAGGTATTTTAAACAAACTTTAGTATTCAGTTTTCTGTATTGTGATTTTGCTCATGTTTCTTTGTATAGTTCTTTTAATCATAGCTCTAGGAATTACAATGTACATACTTTACTTTTATCATTTTACTATTATTAATATTTTATCATTTCAAGTGTAATGTAGAAATATTATTGCCTATAGAACTTCTATTCTTTCCATTTCTGTTATCATCATCTTATATATTACATCTATATCCATTGACACAACTCTTAGAAAATGATGTAATTTCTGTTTTCAATCATCAACCATATTTTAAAGAACATAATAGGAGAATAGCCTATTGTATATGCCCAAATGTTTACATTTCTGTTGTTCTTCCTTTATTCCTGATGTTCCAGGTTTTCTTCTGGTATCATTTCCCTTCTATCTTCAACAATTCTGGTGACAAATTCTATACTTCATTGACAAGTATACTTCATTTGGAAATGTTTTTTATTTCACTTTCAGTCCTGAAAGATATTTTTCCTATATATTGAAATCTAGACTGAGTTCTTTATTGTGCAGATCAGATTATTTCCTTTTTTTTAATTCTTCATATTTATTATTTTCTGATACAAATTTATAAGACCAAAGAGGTTTGTGAAACTGCCACTTTATCCACATTTAACAGGTCTGGACACATTATGTTTTCATTGTTAATTTGGTTCTAAATATCTTTCAGTCTCTATTATAACTTCTTTTTAGGTCCGTTATTTATTTGGAAGATTATGCATGATTATCTTTATTCCAAATTTCTCGGGTGAGTGGAAGTTAGCTTTCTGTTGTTGACTTCTTACTTTTTTTTTTTCAGTGTTCCAAAATTCATTGTTTATGCATCACACCCAGTGCTCCATGCAATACGTGCCCTCCATAATACCCACCACCAGGCTTACCCAATTCCCCACCCCCCTCCCCTCCAAAACCGTCAGTTTGTTTCTTAGAGTCCACAGTCTCTCATGGTTCGTCTCCCATTCTGATTTCCCCCAACTCACTTCTCTTCTCCATCTCCCGGTGTCCTCCATGTTATTCCTTATGCTCCACAAGTAAGTGAAACCATATGATAATTGATTCTCTCTGCTTGACTTATTTCACTCAGCATAATCTCTTGCAGTTCTGTCCATGTTGATACAAAAGATGGGTATTCATCCTTTCTGATGGAGGCATAATACTCCATTGTATATATGGATTATATCTTCTTTATCCATTCGTCCGTTGAAGGGCATCTTGTTTCTTTCCATAGTTTGGCAAGTGTGGCCATTGCTGCTATGAACATTGGGGTACAGGTGGCCCTTTTATTCACTACATCTGTATCTTTGGGGTAAATACCCAATAGTGCAATTGCAGGGTCATAAAGTAGCTCTATTTTTAATTTATTAAGGAGATTCCTTAAGATCGGATTATTTCTACTTTAAAAAATTATTATTTTTTAAAGTCTGAGTAGAGTTGATACACAATGTTATCTTAGTTTCAGGTGTACACCTTAGTGATTTGACAAGATTGCACATTATGCTATGTTCACCACAAGTGTAACTACCACCTGTCTTGGATTATTTCTATTGATCTATGTTCAACTTCACTGATTCTTTCCTTTATTATTACAATTTTCCTCTTCATTCCATTCAATGAGTTTTTTGCTATTAAATTCTTTAGTTCTTTAACTGTCATTTTATTCTTTGTGTATTTTTGAACTTTTTAAACTTTCTGTTAATTTTAAGTCTTCATGACTGTTTCTTGGAGCATTTGTGTAAGAGCTGCTTTCAAGTCTTTATCAGATGAATGTTTCTCTCCTTGTTTTTGTTTCTCTCACAGTAGTAGACTGCTGTTATTTTTTACTTGATGGTTGTATTGTGGGAGTGGTAGCTATTCTCTCTTGTACTGGTTCAATGTCAGTATTTGGTACACTGTGTCTCTAAGTCTCTGGGGGAGAGCATTCCTACAGATCTTGCCCCTCCTACAGCTGTAGAGAATATCAAATGTCTCGAGCCCCAGATAGTTTCTTGCCCCCTCCTAGAGACAGAATTTGTTTGTTTTTTGTTTCCTTCTCCAGATGCAGTGTTTTTATCTATCTCCTGGTCAGGATTTGATGACTTTTCCACACTTCCTTAAGGCTTTATACCATAGATAATAAGGATCCAGGTGAGGCTTTGTGCTTTTTCATAGTGATGACTTCTCATTACTTCCCAGATCTGTCCTAGGAGGGAGCCTTTTTTCATGTCTCTCTCTTCTACACCCAGCCTTTGTTGTGAGCAGAAGATGGGGTCTGTGGAGAAAAGGTCATAAGTGGGTATGAACTCCATCTGTTTCTCTGCTTCCAGGGCTTCCATACTCTGGGGCAGGCCACACTTGTCCTGTAACAATTCCTTAAAAGTTTTAGCTAAAGTCTTCTTGCCCACATGTATGTCAGTCCTATCTTTTTTCTACCTTCTGCCCCAGGACAGCTAGAGTCTGACTCCTGTCTCTCCTTGAAGGTAACTGTGTTTACTCAGATTTCAGACTAGTGGGTTGCCCTGTAATCTTAGGTTTCTGGTGGGTTTAATAGAAGTTATGATTTTGTAGATTATGTGTCTTTTCTTGTTGTTAGGGTGGAAGACATACTCTTTCCAGTTTTCTACATCCTGAGTGAAAGCCACACAGCACATTTTGTACACAGCTTATAAAATAGGCTAGAATTTCATATTGATGCTAGAGTAGATTTTATTTTTTCCTGTTTTGAATTCACTGGGCAATCTTTCTAACCCATCATGTAATCTCCTTTCTTTCCAACTGAAAACTTTCAGTGGCATCCCATCCCTCTTACGCTAATTCCAAATTCATGATCTATATTCTAATGGCTCGGTGTTTGCCATTTCCCTCCTTCTATGGATTCCAGTCTCTCTAAACTACTTGTAGTTCCCAAAGGACCCTAAATGTTTGGAATAACATTATGACACTCCAGGCTTCCTTTAGTTCAGTTCTGTTCATCTCCTGGATTCTCTTCATACTGGCTCCCTTTGGAGATGTGCCACCTTACATCCTAAGGCCAAATACCTCTCCTCTGTGTTTGTTCTTACCTTTATCAATTCACTGCTAACACTGATTATACTTTGTTCACCTCTGTATCTCTGCCAGTGGAATGTGATCTCAATGCGTAATTAACCATCTTTATATATTTATGGTTGAGTGTATTGTTTGGTACATATAACATGCTTAGGTATTTATTGAATGAATTGGTAGGTCAATAAATAATTTGAGTAAATCAGTGATTGAATATTTATTTTATGTAATATGAATACATATTGCATGCTTGGGTATTTTTTGAATGAATTGGTGAGTAAATAAATAATTGAATGAATGTAAGCTGCACAATATATACAAAATATCCAGAGTGAGGACTTAATTTAAACCTCAATCTTCCATGAGTGCCCTTCTTTCTGCTTTACCATGTGTTTTACAGCCACCTAGGCATTTTCTATACTTTACTTTCTGATTTATATACTGTCTTTCCTTTAGATAACTTCAGATTCTGGCCTGAAAATTTATGAGCCTTTAAATAAGTAGAAATAGCTAAAAATGGAGCAAAACCCAAACCCAATCAACAGTACTCTAAATGGCAAGAGAAAAAAGACTCAGGGCAATAGTGATAGAGGTAAAATGAGAACAAAGAAAGGCAGGACAGGCACAAGAGAGAGGTAGGAGACAGTCCAGGAGACTTTTGTGTAAGAATGTTCTGAACTCTTTGCCAGAGCAGTCTTTCTCAGCCCAGTGGTGCATCTCATAGTTTGACTTTCCCAAGCTCCCAGAATAGAACATACAAGTCTACTTTCTCTCCTTTAGTTTCTTGACACATCACTTCATCTTGTTCACCCTGTCTTCTCCTCGGGCTGTTCTTAGCTCCTGTCATCTTTCCAAATGATATTCAAAGCTGACACTTGTTTGAATTCCTATGCTTTGAAAGAAATGGTTGTTATTTTAAATGTATTTTGGAAAAGGGTTTTAAGTTCCATTTAGCATACCGTAAAGAATAAATAAACACACACACATTTTTATGACCACTGCTAATTAACATCTCCTCATTTGTTCTCTTTTGTTTTCTAAGATCTGTATGTATTAAGTTCTAGAGTAATTTACTCTTATGTAAATATATAATTGGGTATAAGATTTTATGGCCATACCTCAATAAACTGAAAAAAAGAAGGGACCATTAGGGATTGTTGAAGCCATGGGGATTAGAGTATATCCTGATGATAATAGAGTTTTTCCCTGAAGGAAAAGATGTTCCCATTTCAGTCCTTCTGGGAATTAATGACAGCTGACCCTTGAACAGCAACAGATATGAACAGCATAGGTCCACTTAGATGCAGATTTTTTTACAGATTTTTTAAAAAGATTTTATTTACTTAGTTGACAGAGATCACAGGTAGGCAGAGAGGCAGGCGGCGGGGGGGACAGGCTCCCCACTGAGCAGAGAGCCTGATGCAGGGCTCAATCCCAGGACCCAGAGATCATGACCTGAGCCAAAGGCAGAGGCTCAACCCACTGAGCCACCCAGGTGCCCCAATGTGTTTTCTCTTATGATGTCCTTAATAACATTTTTTTAAATATAGCTTCTTTATTGTAAGAATATAGTATATCATACATGTAATATACAGGACATGTGTTCACGGATTGTTTATGTTATCAGTTATTAGCAAAGACTTCCAGTCAACAGTGGGCTACGAGTAGGCTATGTTTTGGAGGGGAGTCAAATGTTATATATGGATTTTCAGCTGCATGGGGGTTAGGGTTCCTAACCCCTGCACTGTTAAAGGGTCATCTGTAAGCTAAGGGCCAGAAAATTAGGGGATGGGGGAATGAAGAGGCAAAGATTGAGAGACAGAGAGAGAGAAAGAGAGAGAGAGAGAGAGAGTTGATTCCATCTTTGTGTCTCAACATTCAGAATGCACAGTTCTCACAGTGGGGTAAGCTTCCCTAGCCACATAGACGTAGACCAGAAGTAAGTGGCATCAATAAGCTTCCGTTTTCTTTTTTCTTTCCTCAAGCCATGACAAGAGAAGTGAGGCAGTAATCATCTTTTGACACAAAGAAAGCACTGACCCTCTGCAACTGAAGAGGATAGCGGGTTCCAGGCAAATGTGAGCTGATGCTGGAATCTTGCCAGATCCATCTACCTTCCTGCTCAGCCCAAGCCTCAGGGAAAGTAACAAGTGCATACGGTCTGAAAGGATCACTGAGGACAATAGCACTTGCTGTCCAGAAGATTTAAAGAAGGAGTAAGTCTGGCATGGGGGAAGTCACTTATCTGTATACAGATATGCTTCTATTTAAAGCATTTTCACATGTATGATTTGCTTTTTTCTCTCAACAGCCATGTAGTAGGAGCCCATTGTTTCTCCTGTTCCAAAAATGAGAACAGCAAGGAAGATACCATTTGTGGCTTGCCCAGAACACAAAGCTCCTTCTTCTAATTCTAAGCTCAATGTTCCTTCCCTCTCCCAGTTAAACAAGACAGAAGAGATCTGAGCTCATCAATAAATAAGATTGCCTTGCGTACATGGCCTCATTGTGGGGTTAGGAACACAGCAAGGAACAATAATGGTCCAAACTTCTGCTGTCATGGGGCTTATGTTCTGTTAGAAGAAGCAGGTAAGCAAACTAAGAAATGAATAAACAAGACACTTTTGATTGTGGTCAGTGTCTGAAGAAATAGAATAGGTTCCCTGATAGAGGATGATTTGGTAAGGGCAGGTGGAGGGTGGCGCAGGGTGAGGTTATTTTAGACTCTTGAGTTCAGACACATAATTCAGGAAGGGCCTGTTTGAGCAGGAGACCTGAAAGATGGGAAAGGGCAAGTCCTGCGAAAAGATAGGAAAGGAATGTTTTCGATGAAGGAACAACAGGCTCAGAAGCCCTGAAGTGGAAATGAGTTTAGCATGGTTGAAGAACAAGGGCTATTGGAACAAGAAGAGGCTGATCTGTAGGGCCTTCTAGACCATGTGGAGATTGGATTTTGCTCTGAGAAATTCTAATCTTAGCTTTGCCACCAACTAGCCCTGTGGCTCTTGGCATATTACTCTGAATTCTTTTGACATCAGGGTTTTCCAAGTGTGAGGTTTGGAATCCTACATTTACATAGCTGCAGAGTGATTTTGTTCCTCTTGAATTAGTTGTAATGACATCTATGTTATGGTTTAAAACATTAGTGTAGTATTAGCTATAATCATAATAACAAGTCAGTTTTACGTATGGAGACAGAACATGAATTTCTTAAGGAGCTATTTTACTACCCAGATTTTGGACACCCAGGATTATGAAAAAATTTTCTAGTCAGCCAAAGTTACCTTATATTATGACCCCCACTACCAACCTAGAAATTCAAAGTGAATTTAGTTACTTGGGAAGTTGTGGTTCGTTAAAAATGAGGTATCTTTAGCCTAGCACATGATACCCATTTTTATTAGTTTACTTAATTACATTTCTACCTTTCTTTAGATTATAGTTTCAAATGAGGATCTTGCTTGTTTCCACAGGAAAGTATTTCACAGACTAATGAGAAAGAAAGACAATAAAAGAAATAAGACTAAAATGATTCTCCTGTGGATTATACTGTTCTAGTTTTTTTATCTAAAAAGCTAAATTTAAATGTTCTTCTCTGAGAATTAAATAGTGATTATGAAATGGAGTGAGTGACTGATTGCTTACTTCAAACCGTCATATCACTTGACTAGACATCGCATAGATTCCTGCCTCTGACTTACATATTTGACTTGTGTCTTATTAACCATGTAGGAAATCTTATTTAAGTTAAACAGAGTATTAAATATAGATACACAGTACAGAATATAAAGTATTATAGAATTAATAATAAGCTTTCAGAAACCAGTCAGTTTTTCAGAACTGTCAAAACTCAAAAAGCCTTCAAATAGAATGTTAGTGCATTTAAAATAAAGGCAATTTTGTATTTATAAGGAAATTTCAAAGGAGATATCAGCAGCTACTAAACACTGTGGCAGAAATACAGAAGTATTAAAATTTGGATAAAATATGAAATATATAAAGGTATATGTGCACGTGGGTTTAGATGAAATCTTATGCCTATGTATAAATATTATTTATATATGTATATGTACACATAAGCTCTTGGGTAATGTCAAGTTAATAACAAATATTAACACCTCCTACTAAGAGGTAGTATGCCAGAATTATCTCCAATATCTAGATAAGACAATCTCTTTTCTCAAGGAACTCATGATCAAAGAGATAGATGCATGAACCAGTAACTGAACCCTATTGTGATAAGGATCCAACTAGTGGTATGAGGAAATGTTTATTGCAGCAGAGAGAAGAGAGTAATTAATCATTTCTGGGAGCTTGGAAGGCTTCCAAGAGAAAATGACATTGCAGCTTGGCCATAAAGGATTAGTAGGATTTTTCCAAGCTAAGAAAGACAGGAAGGGTAGTCCAAGCATGAGCAGGAGTCCAGAGAATTGACAGCACGTGTTGTTAGGGCAGGAGGTAAATGCAGGAAATGGGTTTGGAACGATAAAGGGTACCAGAATCACAGCATGTAGCAGGTAGATGGTTAGGGAACCATAGCGCCATATTGAAGCATTACAATTCAGTGTAGGTCCTAGGAGGAGCCTTAGGGAAGTTTAAAAGGAGAATAGCTTAATTGGAGCTGGGATCGAACATACTAGAGAGGGAGGTGCCTGAAAAGGGAGATGAGTTTGGAGGATAATCAACACCAGAAAGCTGAAGCTGAGGCCACCACAGAGCAGGGAGGAAAGCAAGAGGCCACATTGGAGAATCATTTGTGAGGTAAGAGGACACATGGTTGACCGATTAGATGTGGGTGCTGAGGAAGGGAGTTTAGGAACTTAATAAATGTGTTGGTGGGATAATGCTGCAATTTTTTTCTTAAGATTTAATTTATTTGACAGAGAGAGAGAGAGAGAGAGATCACAAGTAGGCAGAAGGGCAGGCAGAGAAAGAGGGGGAACCAGGCTCCCTGCAGAGCAGAGAGCCCGATGTGGAGCTCGATCCCAGGACCCTGAGATCATGACCTGAGCCGAAGGCAGAGGCTTAACCCACTGAGCCACCCAGGCGCCCCTGCTGCAATGTTTTAAATGATATATTTCCTCACCCTGCATATAAAATTCCTATTTTCCCTTGCTCAGGTGGCAAAGGCACATCGCCCTCCTTATCCTCAAGTTAGGACTATTCCTGAAGAAACAGAAAGAAAAGTGTCACTGCCAATGGATGTAAACTCCAGGGCTGGGTCTCAGTGTTGTTTGCTTTTCTATTTCCAATATTTGAAAACAGAATCTGACATATCTTGGTGACTGATAAATACCTGTTGAGGTTTTTTTAAGTCTATGTTTCACTTTCAAAATGGAGTATTTTTAAAAGGTTTATTTATTTATTTTAGAGAGAGAGAGAGCGCATGCAGAAGGGAGGACAGAGGGAGAGGGAGAAAGAGAATCTCAAGCAGACTTCCCACTGAGGACAGAGCCTAACATGGGGCTCGATCTCACCACCTTGAGATCATGACTGGAGCTGAAATCAGGAGTGAGACACTTAACTGACTGCGGCCACCCAGGCACCCCTCAGAATGGAATGTTTGAGCTCATGGTAGAGATAATAGCTGAGGCAAAAAAAAGAAAAAAGAATTTGAGTAAATGACAGCTTGGGGTTAAACTGATGAGCTGAGGACTGGTCAAAACAGGAAGCATGCAGAAGACCTTCTCTTGTCTGTTCAGAGAAGACAATAATCCTACAGGCTGGAGTGGAGAAAAAGACAGGACTCCGAGCCTGACACCCATCAGGGGTCGGCTTCAGGGAGAGTAGAGGAATAATAGGACTCTGAAAAGTTTGAAGGTCTAAGAGTTGGGAGGACTGAGGTTCCATTTCCCTTTGGAGTTCAGAGGAGTTGCCCGCCCTGTGATGGCATGATAGCAGACATGCTCAGGTGGCATAGTGTAGCAGAGGGTCTGAGAGAGCTCCCCAAATGTCCAGCATCCCAGAATGACAATATCTTACCTGATACTCAGAAGGCGGGGAGAGGACTTAGGGCACTCTTCTTTGTGCATATCTGGGCGTCAGTCTACGGGAAGAGAGGGAGAGAGCACACTGAAGTTTTTGGCATCTGAAAGTGTTCAGAGTACGACGGGTTTAAAAATTCAAAAGAGTGAATGGCTATGAGAAATGTTTTGGGGCTAGGAATTGGGTTTCCTTAGCATCTTCTGAGAGAGTTGAATAAAGAATGAGATACTTCTAAAATTATTTTTCATCTTGTATTGTATTATGTTGGATTGCATTATGTTGTATTATGTTTCCCCAAATACCACCTTACCTAAGATGGAGCCATGTGAGTCCCAGCTTCGGGAGCTTTACATGAACGAGACCTGTGCTTGGGAAAATACTGAAGAGGGGGAGTTTTAGAAGTTCTGTCCTGCACCCTGAGGTGGTTTTGATCTAGGAATTGTATGTGTTTACAAGTACAAGTTATTTCTAGCTCTCCTAATAATGGGAAATATTTGAGTGCTTCCTACTATATTTCATCAGTTCTAGATGTAGACCCATTTTCATGTAGTTTACATCTTGAAAGTCAGGATGCCTTATAATCATCCGCGTTTTTGTTAGTGGCACCAATAACAGTATGTTGCTATCAGTGGCTACTTAGTTTAAGAGGTGCTGTATCCATCAGACACGACGCTGAGCATTTTCACATCCTGACTTAATCACTACCATTTGATAGACAAGGAAACTGACACAAGAAAAGCTTAATAACCTGCTGAAGTTGACTGACACCCATAGCGTGGAGCAGGGATTGAAAGCATTCCCTTCTCAGAGCCTGTGCCCGTCAGGACGCCATGCCACTTCTCAGGCTGGAGAACAGGGGGTCCCTTTACAGTGAGGTCCCTCTGCTGAGTTTCACAGCACCCTTAAAATAGGCTTATAAAACGGGCACTGCTTTTATTTGTATTTAATATTTGAGGGAAGTGTTTTAAAAAAGATTAGATAACTTAGGGTCATATTGTTGGTACACAACGATAAAGGGCTGGGACCCTGGCCTGATCCAGTCTATCTTTTACTGGCTAAGTAGAAACGAAGTCTTTCAAAGGTAATCTGCTCCATAAAATATCCTAAATTCAGACAATTTTTATATTTTAGATAATCTATCATTGACCTTTGAAAAATATCAAATATGCTATGATTAAACACCAAGAAAGTATTTACTTTCTATACCAGAGAGAAAAAAAATTAATTTATAGATTTGTATTTATTTAAAAAAAAAAATGCCAGGCACTGGGATTCTTGTTCTATTTGAAAAGAAACTGCATATTAATTTTAGTAAGATCTTGTATCTTCATGATTGTTGGCAATAAATCATCTTGAAGTAACATACCACAAAGAAGTTCAGTTGAAACTAAAGGTGCTTATTAAATTCAAACACATTTGAAATTCATTGATCCCCATTCATTATTTTATTAAATATATCTGTGGGTTTTATCCTCATTATAGCACTTTTAATACTCCCTGATTTGCTGATCCTGATACAAGATTTACTACTTGTTTTTTTATTGCTGAAATATACTTCTGATTCACAAAGCTTCCAAGGGAATAATATTCTTTAGCTAATAAAGCCTTATGTCTGTGGACTAATTTTGTTTTCTAATGAGTTTCAGAGTTTATTCTATTATATCCCTGCAAGTCTGTGAGGTAGGTAAGACCAATATTCAGGCCTTAGTTTTACAAATATGGAAACAGGCAAGTAGATAGGGGCTGAGTGACTCGGTACTAAACTCAAGGATGGAAATTCTGGCCTTCGGGCCAAAGTGCTTGTCAAAGGGGATGTAGATAATGCCACCGTTTAATGACCTTGGAGTAAAATACAAGGTAGTTCTACTTGCCTAACAACTAACCAATAATCACTCCTTGAGTTTTGGTCATCAGCACTAAAGTTTCCCATAGACTAACTGTTAGTAAGGTTATGTCCTATATGTGGATTTTATCAAGAGGAGTTTTTGTTAGGAGAACCACACCATTAACGTATTAAGATTTGTGAGTTTCAGGCAAAAATTTATAAAGGAAAGTCCTATTCTCTTATCCACTCTGACCAGCTCAAGAGCATGGATTAAGTAAAAGGGAACATGAATTTACTACAGGGATTAATGCAAATACACAAAAAATCCAAACTAGCATTTAAGTCAAGACTTATTTTCTAGGGGGCACCTGGGTGGCTCAGTGCTTAAGCCTCTGCCTTCAGCTCAGGTCATGATCTCAGGGTCCTGGGATCGAGTCCCACATCGGGCTCTCTGCTCAGCAGAGAGCCTGCTTCCTCCTCTCTCTCTCTCTCTCTCTGCCTGCCTCTCTGCCCACTTGTGATCTCTGTCAAATAAATAAAATCTTTAAAAAAAAAGACTTATTTTCTATACTTTCTTATATACATCATGGCATAACATTTATGACCATTTTTTCAGCAGCCCCACTGGATGTGAACGGCTAGGAAAAACGACGTGCCCTGCTGCTGGTCTTATTCTCTGGCTCAACAGTTCACATGGTAGAAGTTGGGGGTGCATCCCAGGGGTCACCCTGTTGGGAGTGCTTTTAACATTTGTGGGAAGTTTTGTTGTTGTTGTTCTAGTGTGTAACTTTGGGATTTACATATTGAAATCCATTTTTTAAATTAAAACCCACATTCATTTCATATCTTTGGTGTATTAGGACATTGTATCAATTTTAAAGGATTACATGTAGAGGCAAATACGAGTTTCATTTGAGCATTGTAAAGGAAACATCCAAAATACCTGTGCTATGGAGAACTTGTTCTATAGCATTGCTGTAGATTGGGGCTTTTAAAGTGTGGTCTGGGGATCAGCAGTATCACTATTACCTGGAAACTTGTTAAAAATACAAATTCTTGGGTCCCATTCCAGTCTTAGTAAGAGACTTGGGGGGTGTAGTCTGGCAATCTATGTTTTAACAAGGTTTCTGGAAGATTTTGATATTCAGATTTGAGAACCCCTTAGACTAATGATTTTTGTAGTCACATTATTATTAAAGGAACATGGAGGGCAATATTTTTTTAAAATGTGGTCTTCTTTTATACCCATGCATATAATGCATGCTAATGAATTCTTGGGACACTTCAGTCTTGAAAGGGAAATCATCTGGTTAAACACCCTAGCAAAGTGGCTGGGACTGGACCTGAGGGCTGCCCGTACAGTGCTTTCTAACACCTTACACTCCTCCTGTGCCTTGCTTCCAAAATCTCTGCTTCAGTGCACATCCTCTGTGTGCTAAACTGTTTCTCTTTGTTTTTTGCTTTATCTGCCTAGACTTTGAGTGTCTGGAGGTTATAGCAATGAATAGGGATAGCATTATTGTTTATAAAAACTATTTACAAGTTCACCCAGTATTTAGGAGGGAACCCTCTGAGAATAATAGAACTCCCTGCCACCCTAAAGTGGCAAAATGTGTTTGGTTAAAATAAACACTAAAAAGAGATTTGGGGTGATAGGCATCATCAGAGATAGAGGGACAGAAATGAACTGGATGAGGCAGGAAGGGAGGGAGGAAGGGAGAGGGAGAGAAGACTCAGAAATGAACTTCATCAGGGAGAGCTGCACAAAGGGGTCTTTGGGAACACACACACACACACACACACACACACACACACACACATGCATTTTGAGATCATAAAGCTGTTGATTGTCCCTCAGAATATGTTAAGCAGAGTTTTAGGTCTTCCATGGATGATAGAAAATTGTAATAGAAATGTTGCAAGAGAAAGAAAATGAAGAACCTGAGTTTGCTATTTCTCTACTTTCCTTTGCTAGTTAACAACATATTCTGTGTTATCTGAAACTTTGTTTTTATTAATGAAATTTATATCTTACTATTATGTTGGTTTAAAAAGAAGTTATTAAAGACTATGTTGCTTTGTTTTATAAATAGTTAAGAATTATATAATATGACCAAAACTGAGGGTTAGAATATTTCTGTGTTTTGAGTGAACACAGAGTACTGATTTTATGCAGATAAAGTATGAAAAGTAAAATGACTTGAGGTTTTTTCTTCTTTAAAAGATCACATTTGTACTAAAACTAAAAAAAGTACAATGATGTAGCAATGATATTATCCTTAAAGTAATGAAAAATAATCAGAATCTTCCTATAAACTCCTGTGAAGACTTATGTTTCTATAAAACAGTGGATGGCACTATATTATTTACACAGGACACATCAACTGAGGTTCTCTAAAAGACCATGAACAGAGACATGAAGACAATCTTTCTTTAGTTTTTAAAATTATCACTTTATGCCTAGATTTTCTGGAAAAATACTAATTTTTTATAATAAACTAGATCATTCTACTAAACGCTCTGTATAACTTTATATCAAATAGCTTAGAAATACATGTTTTTCTGTTCCATATCCAAGACTTTAATAACTCTGAATAAAAGTAAAAAATATAATGAAAATTAGTCTTTTGCAATGTCTGGTTTTCCCTTGTTACAGGCTACTGTAAGCACCTGTTAAAGGCTCAGACAATAAGATGAGACATGACTGCCACCGTGTGGATAGTAAAAGTATAGATTTCAAAACCAAATAAACCTTCAATTTAATAAGAGAATTACCATATTCTTTACTTGGAAATACAATGGAGACAGTAAGTACTATTTGGTCTTCTTTGAGTTATATTAATCTAAATCCATGAATATGATATTCATTCTTGGTACAAGTAGTTGGACACTACTATTAACTGGCAAAATGACTGTTAATGGAAATTATCTACATCTTGTTGTTCAAAGTACTTTCCACAGACCAGCAGCATCTATACTACCTGGGAGCTTGTTAGAAATGAGGTCAGACCCCACCTCAAATACCCTGAATCCAAATCTGCCTTTGAACAAGATGCCCAGGGGATTCCATACATACTACAGGCCAAGAAGTGTTCATCTACTGTTAAGTTCCTACAATAGGGAGATCTCACCCCACCCAATGCAGGGGACATGACTTTTACCAAAAAACCCACCTAGTTAAGAAAAATAGTTTTTCTTACTTGAATTGACTTTATCTTTGCAAATGTAAAAATCTATTTTAACTATTGTTTGCTTAGGTTAAACTAATGGGATTAATTCCACAATTCGGAGAAAAAATTAAAACAGATTTTCCAGAAAAAAGGGCTTGTTTAGTTTCAGGAGAGATTAGAGTATTTTATTTTGCCCAATCAGAGCCCTTCAGCATAAAGAGACATTCATATACATATATATGAACATTTTCCAGAAACATTATAATACATTTTTTAAAATACCAGCTTAACGGTATTTATTTACAAAAATATTTCATTACCTAATTTTAAACCTTTTGCTGTGATGACATTTTGTAAAGTACAGGAATGCAAAATAACTACAAAGTTTAACACATTTTTAGTGTTTGCAATAGTGCTTTTGTTTTTGTTTAAAATGAAACAGTACACAGAGATTTTTTTTTTTTTTTACCATATTTAAAATACATATTCCAGCAAATACCTTTAAGATAGTTACTGGACTGAACAAAATTAAAAAAAAAAAAAAAAGTGCAGCAACTGAAAACTGCCTGCGGGTTTAAGGTAGACACAAGCTAGAGCTCTATACCAAGCATGCTTGCCCCTGACGTGGACAATGTTAGGAAAACTTATCCTTGCTCTTTTTAATATTGTTTTGGTGATGCATTTACAATGAACCAATAGTATAACTAGAAAGAAATGTTTTTCTGGTTCTAACTATCATGTTAAGCAGAGGTCACACCTAAAGTATCACAGTACCATTTATTTACAAAAAAAATTTAAAAAATTTAAAATATGATTTACTCTTTGCATTGCTATTGACATATTGAGTCTTTTTTTTTAACTCTTTACCTTGTCTTCAATTGAAGCAAAGTTCGAACAACACAAAACACTTAGCAAAGTATATTTAAAAAAATGAAACTCCCAGTCAAAGAGGATTCCATTGCCATTAGCCTATGTCCATTTTAAATGCCTGAGCCAAACAATCTACAATAAATTAGTACTGACTTATTTACATCTCATACACTATAAAATTTTAAATTAAACTGTGAGCCTCATTCATTGCAAAATACCAGCAAAACTGACATTCATGATTTTTCCAATGTAATAGTAGTGCAATATGCAATAAAAAGAGCAATTATATGTAGCTCTGGACTGCTGTACTCAATTTGTAAATGAATTGTGCCAAGTAATTTAAGATTGTATTAGTAACTGAAGAAAGCCATGTTATAACCCCGATAACTGGGAAGTTATTAAAACTATTTAATTCAGCTGAGAAAGGTAAACTAAAGTTTTCCCTTTAATTTTTGTTGTTGTTGTTACAACTATTTTCTGTCCACAGAACTTTGAAAACTTCTGTGGCAGTAATAAGATCATTAATATTCACAGGAAAAATAATCCCCATAGCACTTTACAAGAAATTGATCAGTGATGAAAAGTGTGATTAACAAAAGCTGTAAACAGTATCTTCACATTCATTTTCAAATGAAAAAAAATTATTTGTGGGCATAAATTTCAATCGAAGAGAACAAACACTCTAAAAAGGAAAAGAACAAAAGGAGGACACTTAAGATAGAGAAGTGCTCTTTTTCAAAGTAAATACAGATTAAAAAGTCTAGGAATAGTGATCAAGTATCAAACTGATAAGGAACAAATTCTATAAACTACAAAATGAAAACCTTCATTGACAAAAATACATAAACTCTGTTTTCATTTTTGGAAATTTATTTTTAAAAAAGGTAGAAGAAAATACCTGGAAAACTATTTTAAATATATATATTTCTTAAAACAATAGTTAAGGTAGGCGTCCGACAGCAAGCTGCAGTTAGTGAGAAAAATCTTGCAATTATTGTTGTGGGCATTTTTCCCAAAATAAAATTAATATTTGAAAATGCTCAATAGAGGGTTTCTTTTAAACCATATTAATGATTATCTTTCCTGTCAATGCATGAAGACTTTTGAATAATGTATGATTCTCTAAAATTAATTGTATCTCGATATGAGATACCAGTATTTCTTAGTATAAGCGTAAAACATAACTTTTGTATGGATAATATACATACTTTATAAGTACTTTGACTTAAACTTAACAAGTTCACCATTTTTAAAATTAAAGAGTACATTTATAAAAATTTCATTTTAAAATTAAAAGTATATTCTCTAGCAGTATGTATAAATATAACATGTTACTGTATGATCTTAAAACAAATCTGAAAGTGTTGCAATAATTTAAGTAAGACCTAGAACACTGAAACATACAGCAAATGATTTTACAATTTTTTTCCTTGAAAACTATTTAAAGCCCTATTAAAGGTTTTAAGACTGTGATCAGTTTAATTGTTAAAGGTGCAGCTAGCAGCATATTCATGATTTTGGTATGTTTTATACATATGTATCATTTGATTTTAACTGAGAAATGTGGATTAAATGATAATAAAAAGTTTTCATTACCTAAAAAAGTGCAGAAAAAATTCAAGTTTAAAGTTCAGTGCTCTTTATTTTGCAAAAACAAATAAACAAAATCCCCAAAGTTAAAATGTAAAATAAATCTTTGCCACAAAAAATTTACCTTTGGATATAGCTTTTCTAATGTCATTGAAAAAATGCCTTCAGCAAAACATATATGGAATCTGGAACTCAGGGTAAAACTCTGTACTCCGTGGGGGTCTCCCATCTTCCTTTCCTCAGCTGTCTTCCCTTCACCCCGTGTAACCTAAAAATGTGTAACACTTTCAGACTTGTTTAAAACACTCACGTATCTACACAAAAGAATTTCAGAGAAACCTACAATTAAGGTCTAAGCAAAAGAAATGCTTCTTTCTTTACTACAATGTACTATACTTAAATTGTAATATACTACACATAACATAGACAAATAGCAGCATTTTTTTTCCACATCCATAAAGAAAAGCAAATTAAGAAGTCAATCATAGCTCAGTGATATCTATAACCATTATTGAAAACACTTTTTAAACAGAAATGCAAACCCAGGAAATTAAGATGATGCAAAACTTCAAATGGATGTAATATACAGAATTTGTCAGAGTACTAAGATTTCAAATAACTTTCTAAGCAAACACATATGAATTTAAGTTTGAAGAGTGAACTGGATATGTGGTACATACAGGGAAATAACTTCCTATTGACAAGCTGCTAATTAACGAATACTTTAATGATTTTAGAGCCAAGGACAAATGCAACAAAGAATAATGTCCTCAAATGAGGATATGCAGGAAGCACACACAAATCTTTCATCTTTCTAATATTTTCTATTTTTGACTTTTTTTTTTTTTTTTGGTTTTCCTGAAATCCTGGCTTGCTGGTGACTTACTTTTTGCACTTAAAAAGAAAAAAATAAGAGATGTTATCTCTCAAATTACAATAAATTCCCTGGGTTAGTTATTACTGCAGACTGTCTCTTATCTACAGACTGAATCAAGTATAACTCGGAGAAGCTATTTCCTATTCTCAAAAATACTTCAAGCTTTCTAGTTCAAAGTGAGTTTCTAGGTTTGCTGTGTATAATCTGTAGATTAATTTAAAAACAAAATAAAATAACTCAAAATATTGATTTAACATTTTCTTATAAAATCCATCTCAGATAAATGTATCTACTTCTCTATTTGAAAATAATTACAAGATTAGTTCATTTTATATACAACAGGAAAAATGACCATAGAAATAAAGCTGATGTACAATTCACACAAAATAATAGAGCAAA
The DNA here is from genome assembly GCF_002288905.1 of Enhydra lutris kenyoni. NCBI lineage: Eukaryota > Metazoa > Chordata > Mammalia > Carnivora > Mustelidae > Enhydra > Enhydra lutris. The sequence goes on along the minus strand of NW_019154101.1, from coordinate 40,059,835 downwards.
TTAAATAATTGGAGCTAATATGCCCTTCTACCTAATGAGGAATCCACCAGTATATTATTTTACTTAATGCTTCTCAACTTCAAATCCATAACTATTAATTTTATTGATGACATTCTCAAAACTCTACCTTAAAAAAGGGCCTAATACTTCCTGTGACAGATCATGGAACAACGGATTTGTTAGATAACAAAGGATACAAAATATGCCATCTGTAAACTTCTGACTTTTCACCATATCGCTGACATTAACTAAACAGAAACATGTTATCCATAGGTATTTTCTACAAATGATTACTTTTAAAATATTTATTTTGGCTCGATCAATTATCTCTTGTCATGTATATTTAGTCCCTTCCTAATGATATTCAAAGTAAATTTTAATGTAAACGTTTGTATCCCATAGTGCACATTATAAAATGTAAACATAAAAGCTTTATTAATGAAAATAATAAAGAGGAAAAGATGCATAACAGACTGTGTGAAATTAAGATGTTCTACACATACCTTAAATGATCATATGGAACAGAAAAAGCAACCATCAAGTTTGCTATCAATTTGTGCTCTGTTTATCTCTTAATGAAAAAAGAAAATGTTTTAAACGATTTTTTATAGAAGAGAATATTTAAATTTCATTAAGAGTAAGTATAATGCTTCCATTTTGCTCTTCCTTTGTTGCTTTAAGAACCACCAATAATCATCTCAGATGAGCCTGTGTTATATATCACTTACTTCCAGGTCTACCAAGTCATCTCTTCCCTGTCTGCAACGCTGTCCTAGGAACGGATCATTTATTTTTCACTGACAGTCTCACTTGCATTATACTCCAATACAGAAATAATTTAGTTACCAAAAATGCACATATTTTCCTTTCCCTTTGGCTTTTTAAAACCTCGAAAGGACATGTACAGATTTATAGTATATTTCTACAGAAAATATTTTGTAGGTCATCAGACTAGACTCTTATATAGATAATTATTGACAACAGATGCTTGTTAATTTTCCATGCGACAGCATGTGCACTAAGATTTAATTGGCTCATCACCTGAGTGTACTGGAACTGTTAGCAAATAAAGGGTATTTTAAAAAGGGAGCTGAGCATTTTACTGAAATAATGAAACATTTTTTTAAGCAATTTTAATTAAATAATGCAAAGGTACATTTGGTTAAACATTTTATAAAAATTCAAGCAAAATTAAAAACTTAGCCAATTTCAACATTTCTACAAATTTAACCAGTAACTATTTTGGTCAAATCCACCTTTAGCTGAATTAATGAGAACGAGGACAAGGGACATTGAAGTATTCTCCTCACCACAATGGAGGTTTTTCTCACTTTCCACACTGTATAGCCACTACATGGAAACTCCCAGAATGATGAGCAGTTCAGTCATGCTCTACACTTTTCTTTTCAATGAAAAGTGATGTATCACCTTGTTTTGCTTTTGACAAAATATGGACTAAACACAAGTATACAATAACAAGAATCCAAGAGTAGCCCATACACAAGTCAACTATGTGTATGTTTTTATTATTTAAAGCCCACCATTCAGCTTATCTGTCTAAAGATATGGTAACAAACAGTTTGTTTCTTTTTCACTAATGATACTGATGACCATTCAGTTTAAGGGAGGGAAAGTCCAAGACAGCTGTTTATAATTCAGTCAATGACACAAACATAACTACTTCAGCTTCAGGACTTCTGACTTACTGTCTTTCCCTCAAAGAGGTCAAACACTGATGGCAGATACAACAGCACAAAATCTTTTGGCATATGAAAGTTTAATACAGGAATGATCCAGGAATAGTCCCTGCCAGGTCTCCTCCACATTCCCCTTTGTTTCTTCATTTGTAACATGTGACATGCTTAGTTCCCAAACTGTCAACTCAGAGCTGGCACATACCACCTACTCCACTTTGAGTGTGTGTGGACACTCCTCAGGTAAAGCCACATGACTGAGGTAAAACAGTGCATGATTGTGCTAGGAAAGAACGGTATCCAGTGACGAACATCCCTTTAATGTTAACTTTCCTAAAGCGAAATCAATAAAATAAAAAAGGAAAATTCTTTTTCCTTCTGGCTGAAGTTGGACTTAGTTGGATTTCTGGTTGTCAGAACTGGTACCACTTCTTATCTTTGTATTTCAACATCATCTAAAGGAGAGAAAACACAGAAAGTGTTTTAAAAATGGCAAAACATTTATGTTATGAATGATTTCTATGTTTTCCAAAACATTCTATCATCCTGAAACATTCTATAGTGTTACCATATTGCTTACTTCATATCAATTTACACTGAAAGCAATAAGAACTGTTCCACTTAGAGAAAAGACCATAACTATTTGAAAACTACAGCCTAGAAGGTCCTCTTAATTTTTAGAAATGTGACATAATTAAACGTCACCTCAGTATATTCTTTGGTGACCTAAGCTAATGTGTTACAAATAAGGTAACTTTCAGTTCTCTGATTTGTTCTCTGAAAGCCTGGTGAATGAAAGATTGACATCAGTACTCTTGCTGCCAACCAAAACTTACTGAGCACTTTACTCTGAGGGATAGACACTGTATAGCACCTTCCTTACATGAATTCATTTGGTCCTCACAGCTCTATGGTTAGAGATTATTATTCTCCTCATCTTATAAATAAAGAGAATAAGGCTTATACGGGATACCAAAGGTAACACAATGGTGAAACTGGGATTTGAGCCCACTGTCTGATTTAAGAATCCATGGATTTAACCACCTCAATATATTATCTTTACAGACTCTCAAATATGGCCTACAAATGTCTTTTGGTAGAAGGGAAAAGCTATCAGTCTGAGTCTGAGATCTTTGCTAAATACTTAGAGTGTGTATATTCTGAAATTGGCTGAAATATTAAATGCATTAGAGATCAGAGTCAGATGCAGGGTTATGCCAACAAAATTTTTGACCAAGGCCACTAGCCTGTATCTGAGGTGTGTGTTAGCTTAGTACAAGGACTCACGAGGGATCTCCAAATCTCTTTGAAGCCTTGGACAAATCTCTCTCAGGTCAATGACCTCTTTCATGCATTCCAGTGTCAGCATTCTTAAGCAAGGAAATGATGACTTTCGATTGAAAAATTTAGAGAACTATTATTGATAGATTGGGTACTCAAATGTAAAAATAACCTTAATATGGTTCCTTCAGATAACAAACTAAAAATGTCCTCAAGGACTAGGCTAGGAACTAAGTGTGTGAAGTAACCCAGTGTAAGGCATCACAGAGTGGCAGAACTGTGTCAAAATGAAGATCTATATTCTACCTAACGGCCTTTAAGGTCATTTTCTAAGGTGTTACTATGCTGGCGAATAAAGTACACTTGTAAGGCCAGCTAGGGATCCCTTTTTTATAGCATTCGTTTCTAAGGTCCCATGATTTCCAAAGTCATCAGAATAAATTTGTTGCAAAAATGCATCTCATTCATCCTCTGTGTGAACTAGTCTACAGATAGATTTAGTATTGTTTATTTAAATAAAAATGTTCATCAATTTTAGTTATATAGATCAACCTAAACAATGAAGAGAGGCAAACTATTTCCTTTTTTAGAAGTTAGTAGTAAAATCGGAGGCCTCTGCATTCCCTAAAAACAGCTGCAAAATCACTGACTTTGTTTACAAAAAGCCTGAAGGTGAGCAGCTTCCTTCATAATTCATAAACTTCAGTAAGAGACCAAAGGTTACTGAAACATAGTCTTGTCATAGCTCCCTCTGGTGGCAAAAATCAGGAATTTGCAATTGTACAGAGGATAAATGAAAGTCCTTGTATAGAAATATAATAGCTATTTAAAAAAAACAACAATTTTCATACTTGCTTTACCAAGGTTATTTTGTTTAAATATTTGTTTGATAGACATACCTCATGTGCATGTTTAGAAAACGAATCTGCACTGGACAACATAGCTGCAGTTCTTTCTTCCAGGTCACCAAGTTTCTGCCCTCTTTCATCTAGTGCCAACCTGGCTCGTGCTAATTCACCAACGACTCCAGATGCTGCTCCTTTCACGCCTTCAATGCCGCCAGGGCCAGGGATATGCTGTGCAAGACTCCTTGAGGCCTTTCCTGAGGATGATTCTCCAACTGAATGGATTTGATAAGTGAAAGAGAAATTCAAATGAAAATTTTAATATAAAAATCCTACTATATAACATTAAAACACAATTTTTAGGTGCAGTAACAATGTAATTGAAGTATTTATATATTTCACTTCATAATGTTTTTATAGGATTTTAATAACTTTTAGATAGTTTTTTTAAACATGCAAAACCAGAATGTATACTAATTTTCTACTCTATATTAGTTTATGTAATAAAATTTGTGTAAAAAAGGGACTAGTAATAATTTGTCACAATAAATAATGGGCAAAATGACACCAGTTTACATAATTGTAAAAAATTACTATTAGGTCTAGAAAAAATTAAAGATAAATTAAATGTACAGATTTGATTTAGTTTATTTATTCCATGCTTTCTCATACTTTAAATACTAAGCTTAAGCTTAGAAGAAAAATGAAGAATTTATTCATTATTCTATTTCAGTATCCATATGCTACATCCCCTTCTTTCCATTTATCTTGTCATTTACAAATAGAACAAATTTTTCCTTCAAAAGATCTCAGAAATCCACTCCTTCCTTTCCCTACATAATCCAGACCTTGATTACCTAATACCTAGATTACTACAAGTCTTAAATTCTGTTAAAGAATGAGGTCAGGGACGCCTGGGTGGCTCAGTTGGTTAAGCAGCTGCCTTTGGCTCAGGTCATGATCCCAGTGTCCTGGGACTGAGTCCCACATCGGGCTCCTAGCTTGGCGGGAAGCCTGCTTCTCCCTCTGCCTCTGCCTGCAGCTCTGTCTGCCTGTGCTAGCCCGCGCTGTCTCTCTCTCTCTCTCTCTCTGACAAATAAATAAAATCTTCAAAAAAAAAAAAAAAAAAGAATGAGGTCAGATTTTTCCTCTTCCCTCAACATACATTTTTCTTTAGAAACATAATTCGCATACCATAAATTTGTCCCTGAACACTTCAGCAACTTTTAATTTATTCAGAAAATTGTGCAACCATCATCACTAATTCCTGAGCATTTTCTTCAAAAACAAAAACAAGAACAGAAACCCTATGCTAATTATTAGCAGTCACTTCCCATCCCCCCCTTCTCAGTCCTTGTCAATCAATAATCTACTCTGTTTTTATAAGTTCTATTCTGAACATTTCATATAAATGGATTCATACAATATGTGGTCTTTGCGTCTGGCTTCTTTCACTTAATGTTGCCAAGGTTCAACCATGTTGTAGCATGCATCAGCACTTCATTCTTCCTGATCACTGAATAATAGTCCATTGTATGGAGAGAAGACATTCTGTTTATCAGTTCATCAGCTGATGGACATTTGAGTTGTTTCTACTTTCTGGCTGTTATGAATAATGCTGCTATGAACATTTGTACAAGTTTTTGTGTGAATATGTGTTTTCAGTTCTCTTGGGTATATACCTGGGAGTGGAATTGTTGAGTCCCATGATAACTTTATGTTTTTTTTGAGGAACTGCCAGTTTTCCAAAGAGGGTCTGTCATTTTTACATTTCCACCAGCAATGTAGGAGTTCCGATTTCTCTACATTCTTGCTAACATCTTTTTGATTATAGCCATTCTAGTGTGAAGTGATATTTGATTTGTGCTTCCCTAATGAGAAATGATGTTGTACATCCTTTTATATGTTTATTGGCCATTTGCATATTTTGTCTGGAATACTGTCTATTCAAACCTTTGCCATTTAAAAACTAGGCTATTTGAAAAAAAAAACTGGGCTATTTGTCTTTTTATTGTTAAGTTGTAAGAATTCTTCATGTATTTTGAATATTGGACTTTTATCAGATTTCAGACATATCAGATATAAGATTTATAATATTTTAGCACAATCTGTGGTTTGTCTTGTCACTTTCTTGAGAGTGTTGATTTTTAATTTTAATGAAATTCAATTTATCTATGTTTTTCCTTTGGTTGCTTCTGACTTCAGTGTCATACCTAAAAAATCACTGCCTAATTTCGGGTCACAGAGATTTATATCTATGTTTTCTTCTATGGCTTTTACAGTTTTAGCTCTTACATTAAGGTCTTTGATCCATTTTGAGTTAATTTTTGTGAATGGTGGGAGGGCAGGAATCAACTTCATTCTTTTGCATGTGGATATCCAGTTGTCCCAACACCATCTGTTGAAAAGACCATCCTTTTACCTTTGAATTTTCTTGGCATCCTTGTAGAAAATCAATTGACCATACATGTATGGACTTATTTTCGGATTCTCAGTTCTATTCCATTGGTCTGTGCACCTCTCCTTATGCCAGTACTGCACTATCTTGATAATTATAGTTTTGCAGTAACTTCAGAAATTGAAAAATGTTGAGTTCTCTGTCATTTATCTTCTTTAAAAATTTTTTGTGTATGTGTGGCTATTTTGGATCCTTTCCATTTCCATAAAAATGTTAGGAGCATTCTTTCTTCAAAAAAAAAAAAAAAAAAAGAGCTGGTATTTTGACAGGGATTGTGTTGAATGCATAGATCAACTTGAGAACCATGGCCATCTTCCCGCTATTTAATCTTCCAACCCATGAACACAGAATATCAATCCATTTCTCTATGACTTAATATCTTTAAATGATGTTTTGAAGTTTTTAGTGCATTTTACACTTCTTTTATTAAATTATTCCCAAGTATTTTATCTTTTTGATGCTATTATAAATGGAACTGTTTTCTTAATTTAATATTTGATTTGTTCATTGCTAGTACACAGAAGAAATAAAATTGATTATTTATATTGATTTTGTATCCTGCAATCTTGCTGAACTTGTTTCTTATTTTTTTTTTTTTTTTTGGTGTGGCTTCCTTAAGATTCTCTATTTGCAAGATTATGTCTTGCAAATACAGATTTTTCTTCTTCCATTCCAATCTGGATGCCCTTCAGTTCCTTTTCTTGCCTAATTGTCTTAGTTAAAACTTCTAATATGAGGCTAAATAAAAGAGGTAAGACCTTTTGAATTTCCATCTGAAGGTTACCATCAGTTTAAAATTTTGGGGGGAAGGTGATTTTGAGAAGATCTTCATTTAGTATATATCTATGAATGCAGAAATCAGTTTTGGGAGAATTGTTGCCTTTTACTGAATCTTCTACTCCATGAACATGGTATATTTCTTTTACTTGGGTCTTTAACTTCTGTCAACAAAGTTATATAATTATCTGTTTTCCCCACAGAGTCCTAAACATCTGTTAAGATTTATTTCTAAGTATCTGACTTCTTTTATTTGTTTTGATGTGATTGTGGTAGACAGAATAATGTCCCCCACTCCTCTAAAAGATGACCTTACTCTAATTCCTGGAGCCTGTGATTATGTTACCTCACACAGGAAATGAAATGCTGCAGATGTGATTAAGTTAAGGAGCTAGAGATAGACCATCCAGGTAAACCCCTTGTAATCACAAGCAAAGAGCTCTTTCCAGCTATGGGGAGAGAGAGAAATGGCTTCAGAAAAATAGATTCAACAAGTTGCTGGCTTTGATATTTTAAGTAGGGCAGTTACATTCTCTTATCTTTCTTCATTCCTTGTAGTGTTTACTTATGCCTTCCTTTTTCTTTCTTTCTTTTTTTTTTTTTTGCTCAGTTTCACCAGAGATTTATCAATTTTATTAAGTTTTTAAAGAATCAACTTTTGGTTCTGTTGATTTTTTTTTCAATTTTTTATTTGTTTACTAAGTCATTACTATCTTATTACCTTCTATTTTCTTTGGTTTATTTTGCAGTGTTTTCTACCTTTTAGAGACAGATATTCAGGTCAGTCATTTTCATGTTTTCTTTTCGAGTAATATTATATATATATTTAAGGCTATAAATGTCACTACTACTTTAGATGCATACCAATGGTTATCAGTTCTTTGACACATGGGTTATTTAAAAAAGTTTATTTCTTAATTTTTTAATATGGGGATTTAAAATTAGCTTTGTTATTAATTACAAGCATAACTGCATTGTGATTAGATCACAAATGCTTAATTGATTTTAATCCTTTGAAATTTTTTTAAAAATCACTTAATATATGGTTAACTTAAACCCCAACTTTTTAAAATGCCAAGTTTCAAATATACAGGAAAGTAAAAGAACTATATCATAAACATCCATACACTCATTATCTAATTTTGGTAATAGATAACATTTTTTGCTACGTGAGTGTCTTCAGGTAAAATTTTTAAATATTCAAAATTCATTACAGACATGACATTTTACTCCAAAATAATTCAATATACATCTATAATTTCCCTACAAATTTATATATATATATAAATATATATATATATATATATTTAAAGATTTTATTTATTTGACAGAGATCACAAGTAAGCAGAGAGGCAGGCAGAAAGAAAGAGAGTAGGAAGCAGGCTCCCTGCTAAGCAGAGAGCCTGACTCAGGGCTCAATCCCAGGACCCTGAGATCATGACCTGAGCTGAAGGCAGAGGCTTTGACCCACTGAGCCACCCAGGCGTCCCTATACAAATATATTTTATGAACATCCTGTGTATGTTTCATTAGGTTTAAGTTCATTAATTGTGTTGTTCTATATTTTTTACTAGAAGACTTATTGTTGTCCGCTTTTATATCTCAATCAAGGGGCATATTAGCAGTTCCCTGCTATGATTGGGAAATGGTCTCTTCTAGTAGTCATGTCATTGTTTCTTTATGTATTTTGAAGTGAAAATATAAGGTGTATTCAATAAAGCCTTAATATTTACATTTTGATATTAATACAGCTAAACCAGCTGAGTCCTCATTTGTGCTCATGTTTTTCTTTTAAAATTTTAATACTTGTATTAAATATGTCTGCTGTAAACAATGTATATTTCTTTCTTCTTAAGGTCACTTGGATAACCTTTGCCTTTTAAATGGGACATAATTACTATGGTTATTTATATTTAAGTCTACAGTCCTTTATGTGCTTTCTATTTATCTCACCTGTTTTGTGTTCTTTCTCTCCACCTTTCTTACCTTATTTTGGAAGGACTGTGATTTTCCTGCTATTCACCTGGAAGTTATGTACTAGGTTGTAGAGGTCACCTTAGAAATTTTCACATGCATCCTTATTAATGCTGCTAGATATTTTTAAAAAGACTCTCAAAAAATGTATGATCTCAGTTCACTTTAATTTCATTACCCTCTGTGACTCCCTTGATTTTATGTGTTTTGGGTCATAGTCTATTTATATGTGTATACACATACTACAAGATTTTGCTTTACAGTCCATAAAGATTATATTTATGCATGCACCTGCTACTTTCTTTCTAGAACATTGTTTCTTACAGCTCTGACATTCCACGGAGGATTATTTTCCCTCTATGTGAAGTACAGCTTTTAGAGTTCCCTTTAGTGTGGTGGCAAGTTGTTTAAAAGTCTCATTCCTGAAGTATATTTTCTATCTTTGACTGTTGAGAAGTCAGTCTATTGCTTGTTAAAAAATACCTCATTTTCCTCTAGTCACCTTGAAGATTTTCTTTTCATCTTTGATATACTCTATTTTCATGTAACATATCTAGCTTTGAATTTTTAAGATTTATTTATTTGAGAGAGAGAAAAAGAGAGAGAGAGAGAGAGTTGAGGGGTCAGAGAGAGAGAAAGAGAATCCCAAGCAGATTCCATTGAGCCCAAAGCAGGGGTCAATTCCATGACTAGGGTATCATGACCTGAGCCAAAACCAAAAGTCAGACACTTAACTGACTAAGCCACCCAGGCACCCCTCTAGCTGTGAATTAAAAAAATATATATACTCTTGAAATTCATTAGGTTTCCCTCAATATGTGAATTAGTATCTTCTATCAATTCTGAAAAATTTCCAGTCATGTATGTTTACATATTGATGCTTCTTTACATGCTTTCCTATTTCTTTCTTGAGAAGTCTAACATATGTTAGATCTTCTCACGGCAACTTCTATTTATCTTCTTTGTATTTTACATCTTTTTTGTTTCTCTGTACTACATTCTAAATGTTGACTATCTTCAAGCTATATAATTTTCTCTTCAGTTGTGTCTCATTTGTGGTTAAATTTATCCACTCAGATTTTAATTTTGTTTTTTTTAATCTCTCAGTTCCAGAACTTCATTTTAGTTTTTTACATATTTGTTGGTATTGATTTTTAGAGTTTTCAGTTATCTGACAAAATGTTCGGACATGGTGAATGTGAATGTACAATATGCATAACTATTTTACAGTTTATGTCTGATAATTCTAATATTTGAAGTACCTGTGATTTGCTTCTGCCTTTTTTGTTTCATTGTTCATGGTGTTGATTACTAGTGTTCATGGTTAACTTTGATGACATAGTTGAAAAATTATTTCTACAAATAATTTGAGGACTTGGAATATGTTATCTTCCTTTAGAGCACATTTTCCATTGCTTCTGCCAGGTGCTAGGGACTTGAACAGTCTGTAAAAATACTTAACTAAGGTTGAAAGCTTTCTGGGACATTCAGGTAATTTAAAGCTGAGCTCAGTCTGTGTGTGTGAGGGCTGACTGATTTCCAGTTCACCTTTACTCGTAAGCTGTGGCCTCTGGGGTCCTTGCAAAGAGGAGAAGTTGTTTAACAAGATCCCTACGCTTGCTCCTTGTAGGAGCCCACCTTGCTAGTATAAACACAGTTTAGTATCTCAGCCTCCCACTTCAGATTAGCAAAGTATTCCAGGGTCAAAGTGGCCCCAGTCTGCCAGACTCAGCACTCTGGGTTCTCATCCTTCCCCATGTCTTTACTATACTGTTAGCTCTCTGATGTTTTTAAGAACTAAAAAAAAAAAAAAAATTAAATTTTGTGTAACTTTATCAATTATCTATGGTGAGAATGTTATTCCAAATTATCAGTCCCCCATAACTTAAACAACAGTCTTCATTTTTAAAAATGAATTAAAACTGATTCTTAGTACCAAGATGATTGATCAATAATCTGGGTAAATTTTGAAAATTAAATTGCACTGCACTACTACTTACTGATATTTAATCTTACAGTTTTTCTAATTAGTAAATCAAACACAAAAGGAAAATTCTATAGTATTTTAGCAAAACAGAATAAAAAGAAAAAAATTAAGGACATAACAGCTCCTAGTTGAAAGAAGTGTCAAACAATCATTGACTTATTATTAGTTTATTCAAGGACCAATTTCTACTCTGTGCCAATTATGCGGAAGGCAGTAAATGAACAAGACTTTGCTATTTTAAATAACCTTCTAGTGCAATGATAATAGTTTTGGAGGTATTGTAAAATGAATGTTTAGGTTAACTTTTTCAAAGTTAAGGTCATCAATTAAAGTAAATTATAGAATTGAAATAACAAGGATCACATTTAATGAAAATAAAATACTTTGTAAGCTTATTCATTTAAAGTTGTGAATACTCCTTTTTAACCACCTGAAGCTATTCTCCTCTTGTTTCCCTGAGTAAAATATTTCCCTGATTTGGGTTAGAATGACACAAAAAACCTTTTATATATTTTTGCTAAAAACATGGATAAAGAGGAAAAAGGTGAACATAATTTATACATATAAGAAGAATTTAAATGCTTTGAATGTTTCAGATTTACAGATACAGTATCCAAATTAAATAAATCAACTTACACAGTTCTTCTCTATCAAGAGATTGTGCACCACCTCCAAATAAGCCTTTAAAGAATCCCCTGTTTGGTGCTTCAGGTGTTTCTAGAGGAGTGAAGAGTTCACCCAACATTTCCTTTAAAATCAAAACAAATTGTAATTGGTAAAGTTACAGGGAAAACTAAACTGTAATTTACAAAACCATCACTGTAAACTCTAATTTAAGCTTATAACATTACCTGTTGATGTCACAGACAATGAGCCCATTTCAAATGATTAGATCCAGCACCTACTGACTTAATGAAACAGTTAAGACTAAATTGACTAAGACTAACTTGCTGCTTGCTACTTTGGCTAGATTATTTTCCTTACATTTCAAGCAAAAATTATATTCTTGCTTAATCTTAAGAAAATTCCAATCAGTATGACAAAATTTTCCCATAATTCCTGACATCAAAATTTATAACTGGATTAAAACTTAGGTCCTCCTACATTAGAAAGAAGAAAAGCTAATAGTAAGTTGAAAACTTTAGTGTAATGATGGTGATACACAGTTCTGGAATTATCACTTTCAGCTGAGCCAGAAAACTAGTAATTTAGAAAGACACATCAATTTCTTTTTTCGTAAACATAGCCTAGGAAGAGAATTATGCCAACATACACCTGGGACTCCAGAAATTCGGCAGGGAGATAGGGAGGATTCTCTCTATTGTCAGAAATTACCATTCTTTAGAGCACAGAAATGGTAAAACTAACTCAGGAGACAATAAAGGTTGCTGACATGTTACTGACTTTGTAAATTATACATAGAAAGGGAAGAGGAGTTTCTTTAAGAGAAGAATGGTAGCAACATTATTTATAAGGCAGCTCTGGGAAGCTTTAGAATCAAAGTAAAAGTATAGTGTGGCTTTGGGATTGCATTTCTGCCCACTTAAGAATAGTAGCTATGATATAAAAGACACGTACATTATTGGTTTAGTATAGGATTTCTGCTGTATCTGGTTTTACATTATTATAGTTGAAGATGAAGCATGTATTTTTTAGTTTCTTCCTTAGGGCTGGGCTAAGAAAATTAAGGATGTTCAAAGATTTTACTTTAAAGTATATTCATATTAATGTTGTTTCTCCAACCAGATTATAAATGCGAAGACATAATTGTTAACACAATATAAACAAGAGCTTCATTTATAATGAAGTGAATTGAAGCCTGTATATTTTTTTCCTCTGAAATTCTACAAAGTGGAACAAAACTAGAATGAAAAATCTCCTGAAAGTGGAAGAAGATTGTCTGGACCCTCCCCTTGCATTTCAGAAATATACAGGAAAGATGCACACAAAAGGGACTATTGTTTCTACAAAAGACTTTAATTAAAAGGAAAAGATGGTACTGATTAAGTAAGTGTTGTTATTTAGATATGTCAAACATCAGTTTAGCATGAGATTATTTTTACATATATTTTAAAAGCCTAAAAGTTTACAAGAAAGTAGGATAGTATCAGTGAGATAGAAAATACAGGGAAGTTTAGCAGGCAAAGGAGACGTGTTCAAAAAATATAGTCGCCAAAGGCCCTGTTGATGTTTGCTTCTGGTTTTTCATCTTGGTTTTGGAAAACTTTTGTCCAGTTTATTTATTTGTTCTTTTTCATTCTTGAAGTATAGTTGACACACAATGTTACATTAATTTTGGGTGTATAACATAATGATTCAAAAATTCTATACATTACTCAGTATTCATCACAATAAATGTAACTGCTGTCTGTCACAATAAAAAAAAAATCTCCTGAAGTCAATAAGTCAAACTTGTTAAAACTTACTAATGAATATACTGATAACTATTATTTAATTCAAATTTATATTACATTATATAACAAAGGTGATTTTAGGCAAATTCCCGATCATTTTTATACTGTACTACAACAGATTCCAATTTAAACTATATCTATTAAATTGATAAAACAAAAATGGCAAACAGCTATCATGAGTGTCTTTTATGCTAAATCAAATGAGTAACATGACATGTAACAAGTGATAGTATGTAGGTATGCATTTAAACATTTTAGAATTATAGCTCTTAATTTATATGGTATTTAATGAGCTTAAATTTTACAAATTCAAAGAATATAAAAAATTACATTTATAAATGAAGAGTCATTTATATATTGTAGGAATTACTGGAATGAGAATGAACTTTGGAAACACACGGACTTGGGTCTGATTCTCATCTCTGCCTTTTATTCACAGAGGCATTTTAGGCAAATCAGTTTCTCAAAGAACTGGTTTCCTCAGCTTTAAAAAGAAGAGATAATAATATCTACTCCTGGAATGTTCCAAGGATTAAAGATAATGAACATATAAAGTGCCAAGAGTAGACACCCAGTGATACAAACACTAAAAGAGAAAAACTCCTTTCACACAAAAGATGAAACAAATTAGGAAATATGGAAATCATTTATCAGTAGATCAATAATATGAATAGATTATCTTTAAAGGAAGTTTAAAAGTAGGGGTTTCTTATAGTCTGCAGTCTCAGTATTAAAATTTGGGGAGAAACACTGATTTTAAAAAAGCATATATTACAACATTAAATAGTATCTATAGATTTTTTTTGCTTGTATTTAAATAAGGATTTTACCTATGATTAAATTTACTATTTAGGATTAATTTTAATGACGAATAATGCTAGCAAAATCTAAAATAGACTTGTATTTTCTATGATATAGTTCTACATCTAATAATAGTAAACTGTATGTCTGAAATAGTATCTGGAACTTTAAAACTACCCTAAAATATGAATATATAAAAACAAATCTGATGGTGAACTCTTGGGTTTCATTTTTCATGTGTGTTAATAAACTTATGGGGTAAAATTTGGGATTGATTTCATGGGTCAATGAATATGCTTTATCACTAAACTCTTAATACATCAACCAATCAGATTTTAATAATTTTGATTAAGAAAATCCTATGTTATAAAAATACCAAGTCTAAATAAATATCTTCCAAGATGAGCACAGCAATAAATTTCAATATTGAATGTGTAACACTTAAGAGAGGCTAAATAATTCAACTGTCAAAAATTTTGTTCAGTGAGTATTTGGGAGTTTGTTTACAAATTACAGTCTTAAGGTGCTTAGGACAGTAACAAATTGTTTAAACTGAAATAATTCCTATGTTCCACCTCTTATTTAAAATTATGTTTTTTATTTAAATTCAAAAATAAAAACAAATTGTCAGTTTGAAAAGATAACTTGTACATTTTGCTCACGTTTTTACTCAAGATATGGTTAGAACAATGCCGTAGAAATAAATTTAGTTATTTCAATCTATAAACATACAGTTTGGACTAACTGCCTCTCCATGACAATAAAAAGTTCTGGAGCCATGAATTTTTAAAAACAGCTTTATTAAGGTAACTGACATATGACAAACTGCACATACTTAAAGTATAAAATTTTAACATATACCTGTGAAATCATTGCCATCATCATGATAATGAACATAGCCATCACTCTCATGCTTCCTTGTGCTTGCATGGGAAAACCTTCTCTTGTTCTTTCTCGAACCCCCATCACCAAGTAAACGCTGATTTGCTTTCGCTCAACCTTGGTTAATTTATATTTTCTTCAGTTTTATTTAAGTGGAATCATACAATTTTGTAAACGTTTTTTTGGCTTGGCTTATTTCACCCAGTATAATTACTGAGATTCATCCATGATATTGAATGTTATCAACTTTTCATTCCTTTCTATTGATGAGTTTTATTCTACTGTATAGATATATTGTTATTTGATCATTCACTCATCTGTTAATGGACATGTAGGTAGTTTCCAGGTTTTTTGCTAATACAAATGAAACAATTATGAATATCAATTTCCTTCTCTCTTGAGTTAAAAAACTAGGAATAGAATGGGTAGGTCTTCGGTTTATGAATGTTTAACTTTTAAAGAAACTG
This sequence comes from Enhydra lutris kenyoni, assembly GCF_002288905.1. NCBI lineage: Eukaryota > Metazoa > Chordata > Mammalia > Carnivora > Mustelidae > Enhydra > Enhydra lutris. Next base: position 40,044,255 of record NW_019154101.1, on the reverse strand, counting down.
TTAAGCTGTTTTCCAAAGTGGTTGTACTGTTGTTTGTTTGTTTGTTTGTTTATAGTCCCAGTAGTGTGTTGGGGTTCTAGACCCTTTATATCCTTGTGAGAACTTGACATGGTATTCTTCTTCTTCTTCCTTTTTAAAAATTTATTTGAGAGAGAATGTGAGCACAAGTGCAAGCAGGAGGAGCAGAGGGCGAGGGAGAAGTAGACCCCGCTGAGCGTGGAACCGAACACAGGGCTTGAACTCACGACCCTGAGATCGAGACCTGAGCTGAGACAGAGTTGGATGCTTAACTGACTGAACCACCAAGTTGCCCTAGTGTTCTTTTTAATTTTAGCCTTTCTAGTTAAGTATTTATGGTATCTCATTATGGTTTTAACTTACAGTTCTGTAAGGCCTAATAATGCTGAACAAAATCTTTTCATGGTGAAGGAGCTGTTCAAATATTTGCCCATGCTTTTATTGGGTTATCTTGTTTGACTTTTAAGAGCTTTTACATATTCTGGATATAAGTCCTTTATAGATAGATACATGTTTTGACAAGGTTTTCTTCTAGACTGTGGCTTATATTTTTATTTCTTAAATGTCTTTGAAGAGCGTAAGTTTTAAATTTTATTGAAGTTGTCAATTTGTTCTTTTATGGATGGTGAGTTTGGTGTTGTAGCTAAGAAATCTTTACCAAACCCAAGTTAACAAAGATCTTCTCTTAGGTTCCCTCCAGAAGTTTTATAGTTTTAGGATTTACATGTAGGTCTATGATACATGTTGAGTCAATTGCTATATATACTGTGAAGTATGGATCAAAGCTCATTTTTTGTATTTTAATATCCAATTTTTCCAGCATAATTTGTTGGGAAGGCAATTGTTTCTCAATTGCATTGTCTTTATCAAAAGTCAGTTGTCCATATATATGTGGGAGTATTTCTGAACTCTATACTCTGTTCTATTGATCTAGTTATCTAATTTGATGTCAATACCATGTTCTTTTGGTCACTATAGCATTATAGTAATTCTTAAAATCAGGTGGTATAACTTTATTCTTTTTCAGAGTTGTCCTGCCTATTCTAGGTCCCATGCATTTCCACATGAATTTTAGAATAAATTTCCCTCAAAAAATTTCCACTGAGATTTTGTGAAGTTGCCTCAAATCTGTAGATCAATTTTGGGAGAACTGGTATCTTAATATTGAATTTTCTGACCCATGAACAAGGTACATATTTCAATTTATTCAGGTTATTAAAAATTTCTTTCAGTGTTTTTGTGATTTCCAATGTAGAAGTCTTTCACATTTCTGTCATTTATTCAAAGTAGATCATATTTTTGTTGCTATTATAAATGATGTTTTTATTTACTTAAAAGATTTTATTTATTTATTTGAGAGAGTGAGCGGCACAAGCGGGGGTAGGGGGAAGGGGCAAAAGACTCACTGTTGAGCAGCGATACCCATCTTCCCCTATGTGGGACTCAAATCCCAGGACCCTAAGATCATGACCTGGGCGGAAGGCAGACACTTAACTCACTGAGCCACCCAGGGGCTGCTAGGTGGTGTTTTTTAGGTCTCAATTTCCAAATGTCCACTGCTCGCACAGAATTTTTTTTTCTGCATATTGATCTCATATCTCAGATTATTGTCAAACTGTTATTATTTCTAGTAGCTTTCTGAATAGATTTCCTAGATGGATGATCATGTCATCTGTGAATAACAACTGGTTTACTTTTTCCTTTCCAGTTGAGATGATTTTTCTTTTCTTGCCTGAATACACTGGGTAGAACCTTAAATACAACACTGAACAAAATACAACACTGAACAGAAGTGTTGAGAGTAAACATCACTTTCTAGCTCCTGATTTTAAGGAAAAATTATTCAGTAACTAATCACTAAGTATTAGGTATAGATTTTCCCTAGATGTCTTTTAAGCTCCCTTTTATTTCTTCTTTGCTGAGATTTTTTTTTTTTTTTTTTCAAATTCGGAAAGGGTGTTGGATTTTGTCAACTGCTTTCTATTAGTTAACTAATATGGTGAATTACAGTGATTGACTTACACATTCCTGGGGTAAATGCCATGATAATTAATCATGACCAGAATTATCCTTCTCATATACTGTTAGATTCAATTTGCTAAAATTTTCTTCCTAATTTTTACATCTGTTTTAGTGATGTATACTGATTTGTGTATAATTTTTGTAAAGTCTTTGTCTATTTTTTATATCATGTTAATTGTAACTTCTAGAATGAGCTGGGAAGGAGTTCCCCACTTCAAATTTTGAGTTTTGTGTAGAACTGGTATTTCTTCCTTAAAACGTTGATAGAATTCACCAGTGAAGACATCTGGGCTTGGAATTTTCTTCTCAGATACAGTACTCTTCAGTTTATCTTTTTTTCTTTAGTGACTTTTGGTAATTTGTGTCTCTCCAGGAATTTTTACATTTTCATCTAAGTTTTTGAGTTTATTGGCATGAAGTTTTTCATAATATTTCCTTATTGTCCATTTCAATATTTGTTGAATCTGTAGTAATGCTACTTCTCTCATTCTTGATTCTGATAATCCGTAACTTCTCTCTTCATAATCAGACTGGCTTGAGATCAATTTTATTTGTTTCAGAGATCAAACTTTTAGTTTTATTGATGTTTTTCTATTGTTTCCTTGTTTTCTATTTCTGTTCACTGTTTCTGCTTGGATATTTATTATTGTCTTTCTCCTGCTTACTTTGGGTTTCACTCGTTTTTCTTTTTCAAATTTTTATGGTAGAAGTTGAGGTCACTGATTTGATAAGTACTTCTCTTCTAATATAAGTGGTTTAACGCTATGAATGTGTCACGTTTAAACACTCAGGGTTTTTTTTTTTTTTTTTTCTATTTCTATGCTTTTAAAATACCTAATCTTTTCATCTGCAATGTCTAATCTGTTGTTAATCCCATCCAGTATATTTTTCATTTCAAGCACGGGAGGTTTTCATCTCTAGAAGTTTGATTTTGGTTTTTTGTATCTTCCATGTCTCCACTTAACTTTTTGAATGTATGGAAGACATTTATAATAACTGTTTTAATGTTCTTCTGTACTAATTGTAATATTTCTGTCAGTTCTAGTTTGGTTTCTTAAAAAGATTAATTATTCTTCTCACTATGGGTCATATTTTCCTGACAATCTGACTGGATGCCAGATCTTTTGATTTTTTACCTAGTTGAGTATTGGATATTTCTCATCTTGCTAAGTTGTCTTAAGCTTCATTCTGGGACAACAGGAAACATTTTGATCCCTTTGGGTCTCACTTTCGTAATTTGTTAGGCAGGTCAGAAGCAGCACTCCTTTTAGGGCTAATTATTCCCCAACTAATGAGCCCAGACTCTCCTGCATACTCTACCCAATTAGTCACTGAATTAGGTTGAATAATGGCCATTTAAATATCAGGTTCTAGGGGCACCCAGGTGGCTCAGTCAATTAAGAGTCTGCCTTTGGCTCAGGTCATGATCCCAGGGGCCTGGGATTGAGTTCCACATCAGGCTCTTTGTGCTCAGCTTCTCCCTTTCCCTTTGCCCCTCTGTCCCCCCTTCCCCACCCAACTCATGCTCTCTCTCTCTTGCACTCTCTCTCAAATAAAGTCTTAAAAAAAAAAATCAGGTTCTAATCCCCAAAACCTATAAATGTTACATCTTGAAAAACAAAAAGGGGAGATGGTGTCTTGCGAATGTGATTAAATATTCTGCCATGGGGAAATTATCCTGATTATCTAGACAGATCCTAAATCCAATTACAAGTCTTTTTATAAGAGGAAGACCTGACACAGGCACAAGAGGAGGAAGCAAGGTAACCATGAGGGTGAGATTGGAATAATGCAACCCCAAGTCCAGGAATGCTGGCACCTAAAAGGGGCAAGATCTTCTCTAGAGCCCCTGTAGGGAGCATGATTCTGCCAACACCTTGCTGTTGGCTCAGTGAAACTTCAGATTTCTGACTTTCTGAAGTGTGAGAGAATAAATTTATGTTGTTTTTGGTCACCAAGTTTGTGGTGATTTGCTATAGCAGCTTCAGGAAATTAACATACTCATCAATTATACGTTTTTTAGCTTGGCTGTTGGGAGCAGGAACTGTGCCTGGCCCTGGGACCAGGCACAAATCCCTCTAATTTTCTATTCCTATCAGATGGCTTTTTCCCAGGTCAAAGAGTATCTACATGCATGTGCTCAACAGTACTCTACTGAAAACTTTTGGCAGACCCTCTGCAGACATTCTCCCTCTCTATACCTCTTTTCTCTCTGGTACTCTCTTCTAAGAACTCTAACTTAATTGGTCTTCCCAGACTCTTGGCTCTGTCTCCTAAACACAGGAAGTTGGTCAGACTCTGCCTCAGTACATTCCCTCTATGCATGCTCTGGAAACTCTATAAAGGCACTAAAGCTAGAGCACTTCCTTTGTTTCCTGTCTCTCAGGGATTACTTTCCTTCACTGCAAATCTTCAGGATCTTGAAAACTGTCATTTCATGTTCATGTCTGCTTTTTTGGGGTTGCTTCAGGCAGGAGGGTTAATCTGATCCCTATTATTCCAGCTGGGCTGGAAACTCCATTAATGTTTGTAGGCATCTTCTTTATTTTTTGGTTAAAGTTAAATGAATGCACAATTAGGGCACTCTGGAAACCAAGGAATAGTATTTATAAAGTCAATGGTACTTACAACATATTTTTATCAAAGCATTATTTTTAAGCATTGAAAATACAGAGGTAAATAAAATGTCAATAATGTTCAAAAAAACATTCTATCACAGACTGCTTAAAGTTCACTTTTCATTTATCTTTATATCATGAGGGTACAGAGCAGATAGTTATTAAAAGAAATTGAGTTCTAAAGGACCATTTCATTTAAAAATAAATAGGTAAAATTTACTGCTGCTATTGATTTTTACTAAAATAAAACACTGACCAAAGAATAGACTTGATCTCAAAAAAAGTGATGAAGTTTAAAATTTTGAGTAATTGAATTAAGACCACATTTCAGATGAAATTAAGAATAAATTAAACTGCCCATATTATTTCTTAATACAGTAACATTTTACTAGTGAAAGGAAACACTAAAGAAAAATTTTACCTTCCCCATAAAAAGTGAAGGTTTAATTCAGAAACCTAGGAATCTTTGAAAAAACATCTCCACCCAAATGTAAATGTAACTTTATATCTAACATATCAGATCTACAATTCTGTTTCACTCTCAAGGTTTATAATAATATCATTAGGAGTACATTTCCAGGACAGTCTAGCTTACTGAAATAATACTAACATCTGACAGTAAACACACACCCTGTACCAAGCACTATGCTAAGCACTTCACATGCTTTGTCTTCTTTAATTCATACCATATCCTATAGCATGGATATTATTTTTAATCCTATTTTTAAAGATGATGAAGCTCAGAGACAGTAAGTAACTTGTCTAAGGTCACATCATTGTGTAATTATTAGCAAGGATGGGACTTAAATTCAGTCTTGACTCTAAAGCTCATATTCTAAAAATGAGCCACAAATTCATTACAGACAAGTAAAATAGGGCGAATTGTAAAAAGTCTCATTATCATGTTCCCTTAAAATAAAGTTCACGTAGATAATGGTTTCCTCTAAGTATCAACTAATATATATAATGTTTAATATTTTAATATTTTAGCTCAATATAAAAGCACTTTTATTTTAAAAGGTGAAACGAAACTGACAGTTTTTAATATACAGTTGTTCCTTGAACAGTGTGGTGGTTAGGGGCCCAATCGCCCTGCACAGTCAAAAATTCTTATGTAACTTTTGAAGCCTCCAGAAATTTATTAACAGTATACTGCTGACCAGAAGACTTACTGATAACATAACGAGTGGATTAGCACATATTTTATATGTTATACTTATTATACTGTATTCTTACATTAAGGTAAGCTGGAGGAAAGAAAATGTTAAGAAAACCATGAGGAAGAAAAAATAGTTACAGTATTGTATTGTATTTGTTGGAAAAAAATCTGTGTATAGTCTACTTGTGCAGTTCAAACACATCTTGCTCAAGGGTCAACAGTATATGCAAGCACATAAGGCACTTGAATATTAAAAAAAGAAATAGTTTTATATTTAAAGAATGTAATCTCTTGCAAACAGATCAACAAAAATATTCAGAGTAAAACTATGAAATCTTATTTTTTCTTACATATATATACACCCTCGTGAATACAGAGTATATGAGAGGGGATGAAACAATATGCAGATATAATTATTTCCACTTTAACACACTTCCTTAAAAAGGTTTCTTTGTGTGTATAATTGGTATTTATTATATGTGGAGAGCAGGTATAAAATGTATGTAATATTTCATATTTCTATACCATCACTGGGTTGAAAAAATATGGGTCAGTGAGGTAAGTCCCTCTTATAACAAAAGTCTGATGAAGTTACTTTTATCACAAGTCTCAAAGCATATGCTCTGAAGTTAGGCTTTGGATTTTCCCATATAGGCTCATTTATATAGTACTGAGAGTGTAAGAGAGAAACAAAAGTAAGGGATCTTAGAGAATATTTCACCTTTGAAGAAATTATAGTAATATTTTTGTTATTTACCTGAAGATTTTCACAGGTCTCTTGACTGTAAGTGAGTCTCTGGATTTCTGTAGGTGAAACAAGATATAATGCTTGTCCATTGTTGGCGAAGCAGAATGTTCTGGCTATCCGCATGTTGGTGAGGGGCAAGTAATATACATCCAGTAGAGGCCTTAAACTTGGCAAACTTGAGAAAAATATTAAAAAGTCATTAATAAGAAACAAGGTAGGTTTTGGAAAACAGTATAGAAGGTCCTCAAAAAGTTAAAAATAAAACAACTTTATGATCCAATAATCACACTACTGGGTATTCACCCAAAGAATAGAAGAATCCTAATTCAAAGGATACATGCACTCCTTTGTTTATAGCAGCATTATTTATAATAGCCAAGATATGGAAGCAGCCCAAGTATCCACTGACTGATAAATGGACAAAGAAGATCTACATCTTCTTCCATATATATTGTGTGTATATATACACATGTATATATATGTATGTATATATAGCCAATGGAATATTATTCAGTCATTAAAAAGAATGCAGTCTTGCCATTTGCAATGACATGGATGGAGCTAGAGTATATAACACTTAGTAAAATAAGTCAGAGAAAGACAAATACTGTATGACTTCACTCATAAGTAGAATTTAAGAAACAAAACAAACAAGCAAAGGGAAAAAAAAATGAGAGAGAGAGAGAGACAAATCAAGAAACAAACTCTTAGGTATAGAGAACAAACTGATGGTTACCAGAGGGGAGGGTGATGGAGGAATGGGTGAACTAGGTGATGGAGATTAAGTAGCACACCAGTAATGATGAGCACTGGGTGATGTGTAGAAGTGCTGAATTACTCTCATGCACACCTGAAACTAATAAAACACTGTAATGCTAACTAACTGGAAATAAAACAAAACAAAACAAAAAAAAAACAAGGTAGGTTTTAGTCTTGAACAAAGTATTACAGAAGGCAAAAATGGCAGGACCTTATAAATCTTATGATTTAGTATACTTGAGAGCAGATAAAACTGATTTGTATTCTTCATAAACTTGTTCACTATTAACTGAATGAAAATAAATTCTCAGTGTATAAGACTGTAAACAAAAGCATTTCATTTTAGTGGAATGTAATTCCATAGTGTTCTGTTTTAAGGGTGTAAATGCCATCTTTATGTTTTTAAAAAATGTGTAACTCTTACCTAAAAGTCATAATATGTCCGTTGGCGCAGAAGCAGGCAAGGCAAATACTGTTACTCAATGCTACGATATCTCCACGAAGCACAAATGAGGTCTCTGTAATGTTTTGCTTGTAAGCACAGTTCTGAGTTGGCAGTGAGATGACTTTTGCTTGCTTTTCAGAACATATCACGGCATACTGGTTTTCACTAATTTCCTGAGAAGAGGAGGGGGATACGGAGACAGGTCGTCGTTTCTTTAATTTCTCCTTTTCATCTTTTTCTTCAGGAACATTGTGTTCTCTCCAGGATTCATACGCGGGTGGCACTAAGCAGCCTGTGGTATCCAGGAATGCCATTCTCAGGATCGCCCCTTTTAACCTCAATATAGTACCTAAAATATGTAAGTTTAGTAGATAACAAGTATTTTAACCCCCACAGCAAATATGCATATTCCAACTCTGACACATAAAAGACATTCAACAACACATAGAATGCATATTAAATTGAAACTGTACACCGGCTTACTAAAGGGATTCAACCTTTCTTTGAGCATGTATCTGAGCATGTATCTGGAAAAAGAAATCAGAACTACATGTCCCAAACCAATAAATATTGGGATGCCTGGAACTATGTCTTCTCTCATATCTGCCAAGTGTACTACTAACAAGTGTGAGAGCAAGTTGATGATGTCTAAAGCTGCACGGTCCAATACGGCAGCCACTAGTCTCATATGGCTACAAAACCCTTGAAAATACGGCCTTGTCCAACTTGTGGCATGCTGTGAGAGTAAAATACATGCCAGATCTAAAGACTCATTATAAAAAAAAAAATAAAAGTAAAATATCTTAATAATTTAAAAACACTGGTTATATGCTGAAACAATAGGATTTTAGATATGCTAGGCTAAGTAAAGCGTCATTAAAATTAATTTCACTTTTTTTAACTTTTTAAATATGGCTATCAGAACATTCTTTATGTGGCTTATCTTTCCCGGTTTTTTTTTTTTTCTATACACATTCTTACTATAAGGAAGGATATTAGTAAGAATATTATCATTATGTAACCTTTTCTAACAACTAGTCATACAGAACATTCTCAAATATTTATTGAGCTGGATGAATAAATCAAACTGTGTCTTTGATGTAAAGATAGTTCACAAATTACCATTAAAATCATAATTACATTTTAATTTTAAATTCCAAGTAATGTTAAAGTCCACTGTATAAACAAGAGATACACTAGTGAGCACAATCATGTTTTTTTCTATCTAAATCAGCATAAATTAGTAATGAAAACCAGATTTCTCAGTTATTTCCAGATCAGACTCCACATACATCTGATGAAATTGTATCTCATTTTCAATATACAAGTCATTATTTTTTTCTTAAGATCTGCTATTAAGTCACCTTTTCCTAATACTTCAAAGGAGAAAAACAACATAATTTAAGACTTCACATTTAGATACTAAAAACAGCCAACTCGATGCTGTTTAAAAAAATACTTTTTGCTTTTTCTCCTAAACATGGTATTACCCTTTTGCTTATAGAACATAGCATTTTAAGGTATCTTTGAATGAATTAGAAGAGCAGTTGCTTTTTTATTTTTTTTCATTTTCTAATGAAAATCATTTTAGACATGATGGTAGAGTTAAAAAAAATGCAAAACCTGGATGGCTGTATAAATAAGTGATACACTGGAATCTTATTCATGTATTCTTTCATTAAAAACACAAGACTACATCTAAAGGTAAACATCTAAATGTAATCTAAAATGTAAACTAAATGTTTCATAGATCATTTCAAAATAGAAATTCATAGATCATTTCAAAAATGAAAAGCAAAGGCTTCTACCAAATACCGCAAGTCAGACCTTCAGTGCAAGCACGGCATGAAAGCATACATACCACTTGGAGAGACAATGACTGGCTGAAGAAGTCTTTGTTCTCCTCCTGGGGGAAGGTTCAGTGCAATAACTAGCACTGTTCCCAATGTAGTACCAACCCATAAACATGGGGAGGGAGATGAATCTGCCTTTCGAGTAAAAGTTTCACAGAAATGAAGAGCAGAAATTGCTTCTCGAGATTCTTTATCAATGCTGGTTACGCTGGAACTCCGTGATCGGCTGAAGGAATTATCTTTTATATCTGAAATGAATTAAAATGGGTGAGATTGGGCGCCTGGGTGGCTCAGTGGGTTAAGCCGCTGCCTTCAGCTCAGGTCATGATCTCAGGGTCCTGGGATCGAGTCCCGCATCGGGCTCTCTGCTCAGCAGGGAGCCTGCTTCCCTCTCTCTCTCTCTGCCTGCCTCTCTGTCTGCTTGTGATCTCTCTCTGTCAAATAAATAAATAAAATCTTTAAAAAAAATAAAATAAAATAAAATGGGTGAGATTGCCTGTTATAAAATATCATAAAAATCTGACCAAATGGTTAATTTGCAAAAAGACAAAACCTATAGCATATTTTAGTTTTTAATTAAAAACAATTTACTTTTATGGTAATAATTTTTCCTTTGTTTAGATATAAAATGCCAACAGATAAATTCAGACTTCTCAGAAGAGAGCTGGGTGTAATTCCAGTGAATTTTTGGCTGTGTGATCTATACGGTTTTTGGTGTGGCTATTTGTTCGTATCCTGGTTGCTCTTCTCATCTTAGACCTCACCACCTTCTTTTCTAATGATGCTGTTTCTTCCTTTGGTCAAAAATGCCAATTCCACGGTTGGGTAGAACTAGAAAACTGTGGGCATTTTCTTTTCTTTTCTTTTTTTATTATGTTCATTTAGCCAGTATATAGTACATCGTAAGTTTTTGTTGCATTTTCAGTGATTTATGTTTAAAAATTCCACTTAGAAGTACTCTGATACTACCTTCAATTTGTTGAATGAAGATTTTTTTTTCAATTCTGTCCATATGAAAGTCTTTAATCTATAAAAATTTAGCCTTCGTTTTCCTTGAAAGCCATTTTAACTGTAATCAACATTCATTCAAGGCATTTTACATCAAAACGTATGACTCGTATCTGGCTCATACTTAATTTCATACCAGTGTATATCTTTCACCTCTTTCTGTAATGACAGGGATACTTCAAAATTATAGTAATAATCCCTCTCTTGTCTTCAGCTGCCTTCTTCACTGGGGCCAAATGCAAGTTTGCCTTGAGCCTTGGCCTCTTTTCACTTGCAACTGCATTTCCAAATTTATGGGAATTTTCTCCTATGTAAAATCAAAATACATTATTTCCCCAAAGTTCTAAATTCTTCTAATGGCACTCTCTATATTCATAACAACCCAGTTCTAGGGAACAACACTTAAAATGAGTTTCAGTTTTGGCTCTTTCCTTCCACTTTATCTATACATCTGATGGGATGCCAAGTCCTATGTTATTTTACTCCAGCGTTGTTTCCTTCTTTTCATGATCAATCAACTTCCATTACCCTTCATTCAGGCCTTGATTGCCATTCATCGAGACTGCTGATAATTCACAAGTGGTCTTCCCACCTTCATTCTGTCACTGTTCTAACACAATTCAATTGAATTTTATAAGTTACAGTCATAATTCTATTACCTCTACTTAAAAAAAGTCTTCAGTGGTTCCTCTTTATTTGATCATGTTTAATATCTTACTCAGATTTTTAAGACTCTCCACAAACTATTTCAGCTCTCTTTTCTGGCCTTATCTTCAATGGTACCCTGCTTTTCAGGAACTTGTGGGAACAAACTGAGTCACTCATTGTTCTCCAGACAAACCTTGCGCTCACCTACTTTAGACTTTTGCTTGTGATTTTCTTTCTGATTGGTTCCTGTGCCTCACCTTTTTCTCTACCAAGATTGTGCTTGTTGGCCATCTCAGGTACCATCATTGTCATGAAGTTTTATCTTGATTGTTAAAAGCAATGAAGATTTTTTGAATCTCAATAGTTTTTTCTCTCCCATGGCACTAATAGTACATTTGTTCTGTAGTTCTTCCAGACTTATCATAGGCCTCACTCTAAAGTGACTCTAAGTTGGGGCGCCTGGGTGGCTCAGTGGGTTAAAGCCTCTGCCTTCAGCTCAGGTCATGATCCCAGGGTGCTGGGATCGAGCCCTGCATTGGGCTCTCTGCTGAGTGGGGAGCCTGCTTCCCTTCCTTTCTCTCTGCTTGCCTCTCTGCCTACTTGTGATCTCAGTCAAATAAACAAAATCTTTAAAAAAAAAAAAAAAGAATCTTTAAAAAAAAAAAAAGTGACTCTAAGTTTCTTGAATACAAGAGCTGTGTCCGTTTGAGCATAGTGCCTAGCTTATAAAAGTATCTAATAATTACTTGCTGAAGACAGATCTATAGTTGAAAGTATCTGAACCGATGTCTTGCTGCCACACCTTTGGGACATATTAAAATTTCCAGGAGTTTTTACTGTTCTTATCTAACAAATAGGTCCTCAAATCACATGCTTTCAATGTTATCATGAAAGAAATGGCTTCATGTCATAAAAAATAAAAAAAAAAGTCTTCTAAATTGTACTTTATTAAATAAAAAAGGTATAACTGAATCCTAACTATACCCCCTAAAAGCTTTTGTAATCAAATTTAAATTCAGGGCACCTAGGTGGCTCAGTCAGGTAAGGATCAGAATTCATTTCGGCTCAGGTCATGATCTGAGTTCCTGGGATAGAGCCCTCTGTCTGGCTCCATGTTCAGAGGGGAGTCTGCTTGTCTCCCTCTCCTCCTGGCCCTCCTGATTGCACATGCATGCTCTTTCTCTTCCTTAAATAAATCTTTAAAAAATTGAATTAATAGATTGACAAATATTTCCCCAAATGATAACTAGATACAACAGAATTTTGATTATAGCTAGCCTCTGAAAATAATAAAGCTACTAGTTATGGCAATTAACATGGGTAATTTCTAACTATAGTGCCTAAAGATGTCTCTCTTTTGCCTGTAATTCCTCTTAAAGATTTTGACATGGCAAAAAAGAACTATTTCCTATAAATGAAACAACTTTCCATAAGCAATGGCTCATTACTGGATGAATGTGTAATATTAAATATATAAACTGATTCCAAATGTTAACTCTAAAGTATTCAGTTATTTTAGCAAAATAATAGAAATTTTCTTACTTTTTTAAGATTTTAAGTAATCTCTACATTTAGCATGGGGTCCAAACTTACAATCTCAAGACCAAGAGTCTTGTGCTCTACTGACTGAGCCAGCAAGGCAGCCCAAATAATAGAAATTTTAAATATACTTTCCAATGATAAAAATATTCATTATTTTAATAAATCATACACATACAAGGTGATTAGACATATATATTCAGTTGTGACCCAGTGATGAAGATAGAAATCAGTGAAAATTTGTTAAGAAAATTTGAGGGGCGCCTAGGTGGCATAGTTGGGTAAGCATCCGACTCTTGGTTTTGGCTCAGGTGATCTCAAGGGTCATGAGATTGGCCCCACATCTGGGTCCGTGCTCAGCACAGAGTCTGCTGCTTAAGACTCTCTCTCCCTCTTCCTCAGCCCCTCCCCCTTGCTCTCGCTCTCAAATAAATAAATCTTAAAAAATTTTAAAAAAGAAAATTTGGTAATATAAACTTGATCATATAAGAAAATTTGATAATATAAATTTCATTATAAATTAATCTGTAAAATTCTTACTCTTATCTATTAGAATTACAATAGGTGACTCACAACAATCTGTACTTCAAATTTAATCTGTACTTTAATTCATAGGCCAAATAAATAGTGTTTTAATTTAATGGACTAATTTAACTATATAAAATCCATAAACTACAACTGCATTTTATTATGACTTCTCTGTAAAAATTGGCTTACCAAAGGAACTCCTAAGTATAGATCAATATGTGAAAGTGAACTGAATCAAGAATCAATCCAAAACTTACCAAATTCTATCAGCCTAGAACTGTTGGAAAGTAAGTTAGAATTTTTAGCAGTTCATGAATTGTACTATTGATAAGTCAGACGCTGTGGATCTTTGTGGCTTAAATTTTAGAAATTAGGCAACCTAAACAAATGGACTAGAAATTTCTATTTCATTCTAGTAATAAGAGCAGAAATGAAAATGGCTACCACTAAGCAAGCCATACCATGTGATACACCCTCTCATAATACTTTAAATTTATCATTCTATTGAATCCACATAGTAAGTGAAAAGCATTATTATCACAATTTAATGAATAATAAAATAGATACTTAGGTTCAATGACTCATCCAGGATGACAAAGCTAATTAGCGGAAAAGGCAGGACTTGTGTCATGTCCAAGTCTAAAGCTTTCTCAGGCAACTCCAGATGGACATGGGATTAGTCAAACCACCAAAATATAAGAAGAGGGTTTTGGTTATTATTGAGAGTTAAAGTTCAGTCTTTAAATTAAAAAATATATTTGAACATGTGATGTTTCTGGAAGCTCTAAGCTTGGATAAAATTTATCATTAATGCTTCTATCCATTAATGCTTTCTATTAATGCATGCCACAAATCATTGCTTTCATGTTACTCTCTGGATGCCTAGAGCATTCTCCCTCTAAATTACCCTTTCTTCCCACATGGAGCCTTATGCAACAACATTTTATTCCCCCAGTCAAAACATTATGCCAATAGTTGAATTTGGTCAGGGTAAACTTCAGGACAAAAAATTAACTCACATTAAGGTACAAAAATCTGACTATTTTTCCCCCTCTGTTGCCACCTGAAATGTAACATCAGAACCCTAACAATATTACCCACGGTTCCTGAGGCTGAGCCATGAAATCTGGGATGGTGAAGCTATAGTCAAAGTGTAGCATTGCACGATTTCCTCATAAGCCAAAGTGAATTCTAGTCACAGAAGCTTCCAGAGCTGCAGGATAGTCCAACAGCCTCAGCTGCTGTTTAGGAACACCTAGTAGTTTGAGCCTATCAATAAAATTGTTTTTCCCTATTGATTCCCCAGTCAATGTAAAACAATTAGCAGCTAAGAATCTCTACCAAAAAAATAGTTCAGCAGTACAAGGACTTGAAGGGAAATTACTTAGGAAACACGGAGACTGTTCCAGTTGTCCAATCAGTTGTAATTGGCTTAGGGCACTGAAATGCATGGGCATGTAAGGTTAAACATGAACTGAATAAAGATGATCTATACAAGCATGAAATATACCCAGATTAAATTACTTATAAACGTATGATACTCTTTTTAAAAATAATTATGGCATTTTTTAAATTTAAAAGTACTTTTCCATGTGTTTCTCAGATTTTTAAGATACTAGAAGGCACAAAACCATTTTAACTAGCAGTATTTAGTGTTATTAAAATCATGGGCCTCTGAGAGTGATGAAAACTCTGCCCCTCAAATACACTTGGTGTCAAATTATATCTTTTATTTATATAGTAAAGGGAGCTATTCCCTTCTCAAAACACGTTATCTTATATTCTAGATTAATCCTTGTTCCCGTAAGACCAGTCCTACTACAGGATTCTACGAAATTGTTTCTCCTATGTTCAGGAATGGAACCTTGTACTGCTGACAGTGGAAGTTATTATGCCCAATCACTGATAATTGTATATCTTCTATCAGTATAACTGAGATAGGATTATGATTTGGAAATGCTAAAATAGTATGGTGAAATGGACAATACCTAAGTTTGCATTATGCAAAAAAAGGGAGTTAAGGAATCTAGAGAATAAACAATGAGAAGATGAGCAAAGGGAGGAAATCTAGTTATTTCAAAGAAAAAGATAGGAGAAACCATCTTCAGTCTAATTTTATTTCATTAAAGACCATTAAAATTTCTAAAATTAAAAAAAAAAGTGAATTTAAAAAGAAACACTGCAAGTTTATTTTTATCTTTACTGAAATGTCTTGTCCCTCTTCTGTGATATCAGGAAGCTGTTTTTGAGCTCAATATAAAGCAAAAGGAATGTGGGAATATGGTCACTCTGCTTTCCTAGTGGATTAGTTGCCTAGAAAGTGCTATAGAAAAAGAATTACTACCCAATTTATTATCACCAAAGAGTAAAAATGATTCTTGACATGAGAAATTCATTGTAATACAGAAAACTAATTTGTTGTGAAAAAGTTAAAACTTGTAGTTTATAAATTATAAAATTCAAATAAGTTTTCACATAGTTAAATGGGATATAACAACTTTTAAGAAATTAATCTGAAATTGCACAAATTTTAGTCTTATACTAAATCTTGTTTAGATATAAAGTATGAGAGCTGAGAAAATGTATTATTTTGGATTGCTTGAATTTATAATCTTTTATAATTTATAGATGGCATTATAGAGGCTACTAATCCTTAAATATCTTAGTCATTTTAAACTTGATTTCTGTTAAAAATCTCATCTATGGTAATTTTAAATCTTCTGATTTCCTTGTCTTCCCTTTGAATGGAGTTTAACTACTATGGATTTTATTTATTTATTTATTTTACTTACCTAAGTCAGGCTTTAGGTCAGTAGGCAAGCTTAACTTCCTTGACATCTTTGCTGAAAAACAAAACACATTTTTAAAGTTCTGAAGAATATTTGATTCATATTTATTAATACCAACTGCCCTTCCAGATAGAAGTAAATACTTTTGTTACTAAATCTAGATGCTAAGATAATTAATATATGATGAATAATATTATAAGTGGAAAGTAAATCTTGTTTTCAACTTTTCATAAGTTTGTACTTACTTGATGTGATATCTTTGTGTGCTTGAAGCTGTTACTTCAAGAAAGCTTTTTAATTCTAACTGTTAATTATTTCTTAGGCTCATAGGAAAGGGTTAGGCTTTTCTAAGAGAAGCAGAGTCATTTCACGGAAGGTGTTGCAGGTAAGGACAATAGAGGCAGAAGACGGAGTTTGGATAGTTGATATAATAAAATCTTTCCAGTTCTTCATCTTCATAGCTACTGGGTTCATTATTTTTAAGTTAATCTCTAGAATATAAAACAACTATCTAAGATTAAATTTAGGTATTTGATTACATCATACAACTATCTGGATTCACCTATTCTTGATACAAGTTAACACCTTTATTTACATATCAGTGAAAAACAAATGAAACAAAGTGATGCTAATCTGAAATTATGGTATTTACAAAAATGTAAACTATATGTCAATTTCTATTTTGCACCAGAATTAAAAAAGCCTCTGTATAAACTTACTGGAATTCACTTTCCATTCTCAAAGTCAGTTATTGCCTTAATCTAGGATTTAGAGTTAGGAGTTGTTTAACTATATCTATTATGTTAGTGGCAATGCATGCGTAACAGAATAGTGCTTCCTATGCACAATTTTGAACAAGCACTTGTTGTTAATACATGAATGCATTTATGGGTTAAATTCTGGGCTGTTAAGAGATATTTAAAGCACAGACCCTGCTAGTCCATAAGGGCGCCATGTAAACAAAGAGAAATCCAGTCATAGTATATAACTTCCACATCTAAAAAAATGACAAATCCAGTATTAGGAAATAGACATGAGGCAAACCGGGAAGGGGTGGGGGATTCAAGTTTTCATTTTTAAGCTTCATCAATCTAATCATCATTCTTTAAAAATCAAGTGATTAAAATATACAATCAGTCCTAACCCATTTTCACCCAGACATAACCAGTATCAGTTAAAAGATAAAATATACTACCAAACAAACAAACAAACAAACAAAAACCTAGCCAATGAAATCTGTGGTTAGTTGATTTAATGGTTGCCATCATATTTAATATAAAATTCCCTAAAATTAGAAGATACACCCGCAAAACCATCTTCCAAAATGCAACATTAACACTTTTAAAAGAATTCAAAGATGTTTTCACCAAATACCATAGGTACAATATACACAGACTGATAAATAATATCTATACAATTATCATATGTTATCTGAAGTAGAAAAATCAGTCTGGTAGAATCTAAAGACATAAGTCAGATAATGTGGATGCTTCTCTAGACTCCACTACTCAGCTTTGATCCAATTATTCTTTCAAACCAATGCTTATCAAAAACTTGAAAGTACACACCAGTCACCTCGTGATCCTGATAAATCAGATTCTGATTCTATAGTGGATGAGGGCCCGAGATCTCACACTTCCACAAGCTCCCAGAAGATTCCAATTCTGCTGGTCTATGAATCACACTTTGGGCAGCTAGGTCCCTAAACTATATGAAACTTCAGCATAGGAACCAAAACTAATTGAGCAAACCCAGTATACATATGCAGTTAGTCTATAAGAAACATTCCCTGACAAGTTTCAATATCTAGGTTTGTAAAATGTGGAAGGGTAAAGTATAGTGGGTAGGACTGGATTTGGCATCAGATCAAACCTTAAATGGAATCCACTTCACCTGACTACCAGATGTATGACCTTTGGCCAATCACTGTGCCTCTCTAAACCTGATATTTCCTCATTTGTTAAATGAGGATAGATAATGCCAATTTCATAGTTGTGAAGATTATACAAGATGATGTAAGCCAAAGCACTGAGCATAATACCTGACACACAACGTGGATTTGATAAATATTAGTTACTAATAATAAATGAAATAGGATTTCTAAACAAACTGTATAATGCTATACAAATGACCTATTAATATACTTGTGAACAACCCAACATTCCTTTATTCTAATTCTATGATAATATTCCAAGGAACTAAAACAGGAAAATGAAAAAAAAGAAAAAGAAAAAGAAAACCTTAGGATACTAGGTATAGAATAGTATGCACCACTCTAAGTTCAACCTTGTTTGTCTCAAAAACTAAATTCAATATACAGCTGAACATAACAAAAAAGAGAATAACTTGAATAATTTAGAAGTTATATCAAGTTCATTCCTCATTAACAAGAATAAATTAAGTAAAAATTCTGTCCGTTAGAAATGTATCTGTTGAATCTTTCACTCAATAACCATACACATATTTCTGCCAAAAAATTTCACTAGCATTAAATTTCCTTTGAATTCTTAAGTGTATGCTTTCAATCTCCTTCAGGATTTTCTACTAGAAATTCTTTTATATAAATTTTCAAATATTTAAAAAAACTTAAGTTAATCTTTCCCACAAAAATTGATTTTTGTACAACTTTTTTTTTTCTTGGTCTAGCACTACATAATTTCTTTACCATGTTTAAAAAAAAAACCTGAATATAACCAAATTTCAAATAATTCTTCAGTTGGTCTAACTTTGACATTTTATTGTGGTTAAAATCACACACAGAAAAGACTAGGCAGATTTTCTGACTTTACTATAAATGTCACAAAATGATTTAATTATGGGGTCTTTTTTCCTGAACACTGTGCAATTGGAGACCCACGACCTGACCACAAACCTGATCAGTGTTCAAAATATTTAAGCCACACTGCTATAACACTTGGATATAATTTTGAGCAATCTTCTTGAATACAGAACTTGAAATGACTAATGTTAAAAGATTAACCTTTCTTATTTTGTTAATCCAACTTACCAATTAACATTATAAAAAAGATACAGAATAATTTTAATGAATAGAGAAACATTTTTGTTATGCACAGTGGTGGGGACAAGGGCAGAGGGATACTTATTAACCTATTAAATATTTATTGGGCACATGCCAGCCATGTGCCAGAAGACAGACTTCCTGCCCTCAAGAGTTCATAGCCCATTAGAGGAATGAAATAACTCCACTGCAATGTACCAGGTACTAACAGATGCATACACAAGGTGCCAGTTAGAGTACACTGAACTTATAACTTTCTTACCCTGGAATACCCATCTAAGACCATGGGACATGAAGATAAAGCCAGCAAAGGATAACTCAGACTTTGTACATTTTCAGAAACCTACATGTTCCCTACTTGTTTGTTGAGAGTATTTTTCTCTTGATGTAAAATTTACATACAAATGAAATCTTAAATACATATTGAGTTTTGACAATGTACATACCTATGTAACTACTGAATGTGATATAGAAACTCATCAATATCCAAGAAAGGCCATGCATATTCTTCCCAAGCAATTCCTGTCCTCATCCCTAGAAATAGCCATGTTCTGGGTTTTGTTTGTTTTTTGTTTTTTTACCATCTATCAGTTTTGCCTATTCTAGAACTTCATATGCATGAAATGACATGGTATAAACTCCTGTGTAAGGCATCCTTCACTGGGACAATATTCTTCATCTTCTTCCCAAAATATTTCAAAGCTTACATTCTTTTTAAAATTAGAATTTTTATTTGAAAACAGTCTCCAACAATAGTTTCACAGGCATTAATAGATTAACATCTTCTGTCCCCTCATATATGCAATTTATCCTTAAGCTTTTTTGAATTGTGTTCTTTATAGAAAATTTGGAAAACATAGAAACAGAAAATATGGCCACTACAAATGCCCATAGTCAAGAGGCAAAATGTCTACATATTTCCTGCTACTTTTTAATATCCATTTTTATTTAACATATAAATCTGTATCATGCTTTTTTTCTACTACTAAAAGCATTTTCTTCCCTCAGTTGTTAGTATATTTCAATGGCTTCATATTATTTTTATGAACACTTATTAAACAATAAGGTTTTTTCCCAATAAATAAGGCAATAAAAATGTATAAAAATATTTTCATATATTTTGATTATTTCCTTAGGAGGGAGTTCCATAGGGAACAATCATTTCTAGTACAACTTTCCTCAAACCCCAAGGTCTTCTAAAGTATGTCTTCAAGAAGTAGCTTTTACGTTTAAAAGAAAGGCCTATGAACATATTTCACAAACTTCTGTTTAGCTGAAAACATAAACAAAGACAAACATGGATGAGAGAAATTGGTAGTAAGTGTAAGTCCCAACTCACAACTATATTCCCTTAAAACTCAATTTGTTCCATTTTCTTATAGCATTGTTTGTAGCTGAGAAATGTAAAGCCAGACTGGTTATTGCCTACTTTTGAATGTAACTTGTCTATTTTTTATGGATACTTATGTCGAGGGGAAGAACAGAAGGAGGAGGTGGGGAAGGATTTACAGCCTCAGCATTCCACACTGTACTTGTATTTATCTGCTATCAAGTTCCACAGCCCTTTCTTCTGTAGTCTCTATCCAGTGATAGAGAATTTTCATTTTATTCATTATAGAGTAAATGAATTTTATTGTTCTATAATACTAGGATTTTCATTCTATTCATTATAAAGTTGCTATTTTCTCTGCTGCTGCTATTCTGTCTGTTCACTCATTATGACCATTTTTTTTCTTTTCAGTATTAAAACACATTATAGCAGTTGTTTTAAAAATCCTTAGCTAATTACAGCATCTAGGCCATCTTTAAGTCAGTTTCTGCTAATTTTTTTATTCTCAATTATGTGTTACATTTTTCTACCTTTGATTTTGAATATTTCACATGCCTAGGAATTTTTGATTGGATACTGGACAGTGGATAATGTGTTGAAGGGAGTCTGTGTAGGTGTTAGTAGGTGTTGAGCTTTGCTCTGCACCTTGCCATTAAATTAATAAATTACTGGAGGATTCTTGGTTTGTTTTTATTCTTTGTTAGTATAGGTCTATTTCAGTTAAAATTTAGTTCTAGGATATGGCTTTAAGGCTAAGTAGTGATCCCTACTCTTGCAGAGTGGCCTTTCTGGGATATCAAGAATGACCAAGGTGCTGAGTAAGGTCTAATGGCAACAATTCCTGGCACTGAATGACTGCTGGTATCCTTGCCAGTTCTGAGACTCATAGCAGGTGATTGCTGCTAAGCCTCAAAGAGTCTTGCCCAGTTCAGGTATAGCTTTAGAATGGAGCTAAACCTGAGCTAACCACCACCCTCCCCCAACCCCAGACTCCTATGAAGTCCCCTCTGTGTGCAGTTCCTTCCTCTCAAGTACACTATATCAAAAATTCTAGTCACTTTAGTAGCCCAGAACTCTACTCTCTGCTTCCTTAGCTTGATGCAACCGCAGCTCCTCCTGAGTTCTACCCACCCCGCACTGCAACAGGAAAGTGTTCCACGGCAGAAACTGGGGAGGACATGTGGTTCATTTCATATTTTTCCCTTCTCTCAAGGATGGCAGCCTTAGATGCCTGCTGCTCAATACCTAGAAAGAAGACCCTATATATTTTGACTAGTTTTACAGCTGTTTTCTGTGGAAGGCTAAGTCCCAAACCTAAGGTCTAAAGTTGAAATTTAGGCCATGTATTTTTATCTTTTAACTTTGTGACTTCTAGGGAATATACTTATTTTCAGGTCTGTTTAGTCAACCTCCTCGATGGTAGGTCTGAAAGAGGCAGATCCACCGCTGGAAAACCTCTAGTTAGTCTTCCTAGCACATACTCTGTACCCTAGTGTAATTCTGTGAATGAAGCAATCATAGACTTTATCCACCAATTTTTGGTGATCAAATTTTTACTTCTTAGGAGTCTCAGAAGCACCTGCCAACCCAGTTACCTTGTCAGCTGATTTCACGGCATGTATGAAGAACCTTCGCTCATGCTTTGAAGTTACTCAACTCCCATTGAGACTTTCAAATTGAAGACATACAATTTGAATGAGTTCTTGGAAGATAAGTTGTCTGTTTTTCTCTTCTTTGACTGTGTATTCAACTCTTGGTCCTTGTCCTCAATGTCTCCCTTGATTTGAAATCTTTTGTCACTAGAGATTATAAACTAGTTCACTTTTCCTAGGCCTTTGTCCACAGCAGAAATAAGGGGAATGACAATTAAGTTTCTTCAATCTGAAAAAACTGGTATCAGAGATAATGTCTGGGCAGGTTGTAAACCTGAGTCTTTATTCTCTTCTCACAAACTGGAATGAAGGTGTCAAGATGACTGAAAGAGCTTTATTTGTTTGGTAGGAATAATGAAGTGATACATGATCACAACAATCATGCCTGCAATGGTAGTTTCAACAGCAAGGAGAGAAACAAATCTCAAGAGCCGTGCTTGGATCTCTGTACCACAGATGACAGTTTTGTCAGGGATGATACTTTTTTAGTTCTTTGCAACTCTACAAATCTTTGTAAAGTTTCTAAAGTATGTAGATTCATATTGCTTCTTTGAAATTAAGCAGCTGTTCTATAATTTACCTTTACTTATTCTATCTACTGTGTTCCATATCTTATTTTTCCAAGGAAGGTTTCTTAAAAGAAAGGAAAACAGAAGAATAACTTTTGCTTTTTGGAATGTGACTTTTATAGAAAATAGTATGCCAACAATAACAGGTAAAAGGACTTCTTATTATGGCAGTAGATGCCAAAAAAACCAAATCTTTGTTTAAACAAAGAGGTTCAGTAATTAAAAGAAGGTGACAATATCAGTTTTTCACCATCTTCAGAGATCCAATGCCACTCTTTTCAAGCAAAATGTTGAAATGTATGTATATTAAATTTTAAAAATCAGAATAGTAACAAGACTAAAAATCAGCTTAAAGGATATGGCAAGGAATCCAAGGACAAAGTGAGATGAAGTAGTAAAAATTCTTGTCAATTATCACACATTATTTTATTAGTCATTAGAACTAATAATATCAATGTTTATCCATGTCCATCTCCCATGTTAGAATATAAATTCCATGAGTTTGGAGATAAAATTTACCTTGTAAAATACTGCATCTATGTATGTGTGTAATACTTAATGTATCGTCATGAGCATGGTGATGAATGAGTAAATGAATAAGCACAAACTGTCACTGGAATTTTACTTCTATAGAAAGAAACTGAATTTTCTCACAAGTGAAACAAAGGGAAAAAAGGGCAAATTAAACACAGCCCTATTCATCAAATGATCACTTTTAAAATATGGAACACATATCTATTGCCTGAAATGAAGGGCAATCTTTAAAGTGTCTTTTAAAGATTCAGCTATAGCAAGTTTTTCTAATTATTGGGCTTCTATAGTGTTAATGTTCTGTATTTTCCCATTTCTATTTGCTTTCCATAAATTCATAAAATTTAATGTCTAGGATATCATAATAAACTCTGCAGCATTTTCTACAGTATAAAACCCTAAGTGTTATATGCTGAATTGTTCCTCCAAAATTTGTATGTTGAAGCATTAACTTTTAATTCTTCAGAATGTGAGATATTTAGAAACAGGGCTTTGAAGAGGCGATTAAGCTAAAATAAGGCCATTAGGGATAGACCCTCATCTCAGCTGACCAGAAGAGGAAATTTAAAAACACACACAGTTCCACCTGCATAGAAGGAAGATTATATGAGACTCAATGAAAAGGTGGCTATCTGCAAGCCAAGAAAAAACCAAACCTTTTAACATCTTGATCGTGGACTTATAGCCTTTAGAGCTATTCTAGAGGAAATAAATTTCTGTTGTTTCAGTCACTCTGTCTGTGGTATCTGCTACTTGCAAACTAATACAGCAAGTAATGGTAGAATATAAATTTCCATTCTGTGTGTGTGTGTGTGTGCGTGTAAAATTTATATTTAGATTTAGCCAGTTGGACTCAGGTGATCCTAACTTTGTTGGCAACATTCAAACCATCAGTCAGGAGCCAGTTGAACATATGCCTTCTTCTCTCCATTGGGCCTAATCAGGGTGTTGACCTTGGCCACATCAATGTCACAGAGCTTCTTCACAGCCTGTTTGATCTGGTGTTTGTTGGTTCTGGCATCCACAATGAACACAAGTGTGTTGTTGTCATCTATTTTCTTCATGGCTGACTCAGTAGTCAGGAGGAAGTTGGTGGCATAGTGGTCAAGCTTGTTTCTCCTGGGGGTGCTCTTTCAAGGGTATTTGGGCTGCCTTTGGAGATGCAGTGTCTTGTGCCACTGGAATGCAGGTGATGTGTAGATTTTTTTTTTTTTTTTTGACTGTGAACACTTTCCAACACCACTTTTTTGGCCTTCAAAGCCTTTGCTTTGGCTTCAGCTTTGGGAAAGTCAGCGGCTTCCTTCTTCACCTTCAGCACCATCTTCATGAATGGGATCACCTCATTAATAGTTCTATTCAGACAATACTTGACAAAGAAATTATTTCAGTAATTTAACTTTAATTTGGGCTAATTTATGCTAGGAATCAAATAATAAGTTATTTCCAGAAAGACTATTTACATTCTTCCAATGTAAGAAAAAGATGGTTCTATGGAGAAAGAAATGCACACACAAGAAGTACTGTGATATAAAAAACAGACTTTGCTGAGATTTTATTATGAAATTTGACAGAAAATACATTCTGAAATAAAATTAAAATCCAATACACACTATGACATACTCTTCAGATGTTAGTCATCCTGAAAAAAGAAAAAGAATGATTAGAAAACCTCAGACTTGTAAAATGGTTTTAAAGTACTTGACTGTGAAATTTAGTTCTTCATAAATTAAGAGTAATTTTACCTGTGAAAATGGTATTACTGCACAGTTGACTCATCTTCTCCTTCAAGATGAGCTTCTATTCTTCAATAGCCATATTGTGGATTAAATATAAAGATGAACTTCTATTAAAGTAACAGCCACACATTTGAGATTGAATATTGGAGAATATAAAGTAGAAATATCAGTACTAATTTGAGTTTTATAATGGATTAGAATAATTTTATTACTTAAAATTCTACTTAATTCATTTGAGACATACCTTTTTATTCACACAGCAAACTCCAAATGGACCTCTGAGAATTTCTTTTTCAACTTGTAAATATAAAACAATTGGGAAGACAGCACAAGAAAAAGAGACTTTACAGTATGAGAGTGGAGGCATGCTATAATATAGTAAAATAAGAGTCAAGAGACCTGGACTCTGATCCTGACTAGTTCATTACTGTGGGACACTACTTTGGATGTACAACTTAACTTCTTTGAGACTCAGTCTCTTTTCTTGAAGAATAAGGAGGCCTGAGCAGATTTCAAATCGTAGGATTTAATGAGGTAATGATTTAGAATATAATGACTAAGAACCTATTTAAGTTGTGTTAGAACTCTAATTTAAAAAGGGAATCACCAGGACTTAGGTAAAAGAGAACTAATGAAAACAGTACTAATGATCATTACCTTCATTTAAACTGACTTCAAAAATTCCTTCAGTTTTTGCTAAAAAATAAAATTAGTCATTATCCAAGTAACTGCTAGCCCAGAATCTAAGAGATTAAAAGGACCATGGAGGTATAATCTTTCCTAGGTTTACAAATACCACCTGAAGACTAGCTATAGTGACTGGAACTTGGGAGGTACTCATTAAACGGAGCCAAGATTTGTATTTGTTTTGCCCCAGTGCTCATGAAGTCACTGTATTTTTGAATGTTTATATTTTAATCTCTAGCTATTATTTCCCCCTAACGGTATCATGTAATCATTTCTTCTATATGAAAATTAGTAATAATATGGGACCATGGGCTTATAGACCATAGAATCCAGCTAGAAATCTACTTGCACAATGAAATAGAATCAATGAAATAGAATTAACAATCTTTAGAAAAAGTAGATCCTGTAGTTTCAAGATCTACCAAATAATGCTAGCATCTGGACCATATTTTATTCATAAGGTATCATGAACAATTTGATTAACACTTTAACAAAGACATGCATTTTAGAACTATTTTTTTTACAAACTTAACAAAAAGCTTTACAGAATTTTGTATTTCCAAAGTTTTATAAAATATAAATAATAAGCAAATTAAAAATTGGTAACTACTCTTATTTTCGAAATGACTTACAGAAATGGTTAACACTACAAGAAAGACTGATTTTGGAAATGCTGGTCATTAAGATTTTATTAACAAGAATTAAGCAAGTATGAATAGGCAAAACAAATCACTATATGTGTATTACACACATGCACCTTTCTTTAGGGATGCTGCAATTGCATTATATTCTTCCATATTTTTGCTGTTAAACTCACAAGACAGAGTTATGCCTTTTTAGGCTGCTGTTCTTATGCATGGACAAGGAAGTCACTGTCGGCATCATTGATCGAGTAAGCTGTCAGCCGGGAAACAAGGAAGCTAGGCTTTGGGTAGGCTTTTTGGTAGAGAGGTTAGGGGCTCTACTATTTGCTGTAGTTACTTTCCTGGAGTCTGGTCTTTGAGAAAGGTAGACTTTTACGCACTGTATGTTTGGGTGACAGTCACCAACACAACAACCATGATCTGGTGCTAGGGCAGAACTTAACAGGAACCATCTTTTTTTCTAGGTTACTATAGAGATAGAACAGGGTCATAACCAGAATATCTAGTTACAAATCACACAATGGATTTTTTTGAATCCTTAAAGACTTTAGTAAATTGTCTTAAGAACTAATATAGTAGTACAGTGTTGAAAGGACAAACAGTGAAGTCAGACTACTTGGGTGGGAATCCTGGCTCTGTCACTCATTAGCTGTATAACCAACAGGCACATTACTTACACTTTGCCTCTCTGTTTCCTCATCCGTAAAATAGGGAAGTAACAGTATGTAGCTCACTGTAGTTACATTGAATGGATTAAATAAGAAATATTACTTACAAAGGGTTGGCATGATGTCAGAAAAACTGTAATTGCTAAGTGTGTGTGTGTGTGTGTGTGTGTGTGTGTGTGTATGTATATATATATCATCTCCGCTACCTCAGCTATACTGCCGGGCAGTAAAAAACAGACTGATTTTTCAAACTTGGGTTAGAATGTTAAGGAATGACATTTTTGCACCTCCCCCCTCCAACACCGGCAGCAATTACTTTCAAAGAAAAGGTAAAGCTGTAAAAACAAAGTTTTGGAGCCAAGACATTTCAGTCAGCCTTCTAATCAAGGTGGCTTTCTTACTAGTGTCAATCTTGAGGGTCTAGGCCTAATTCTTATGTCCTCCCTTATTAGGCCAGTGCATCACTACAAATACAGTTGAAGATATAAAAGTCTGTAGACTGAGGAAGAGAGAACTGATAATTTTATGAGGCTCAGGATACTTCAGAGCAAGTATAGGACTGGATGATAGGGAACACTGAGCTGAGAGTGCTCAAGGAATCCTAGCACTTAAAACAACAAAACAACAACAACGCACTATTTATTTTAGAGACAGAGCACATGGGTGGGGGCAGAAGGAGAGGAAGAGAGATAATCTCAAGCCAACTCCCCACTGAGTTGGGGCCCCGATGTGGGGCTCAATCTCATGATCCTGAGATCATGACCTGAGCTGAAGCCAAGAGTTGGGCATTTAACTAGCTGAGCCACCCAAGCACCCCTCAAAGAAACCTAGCACTTCTGATACCATAAACTTACACAGAAAACACATCTTAACAGAGAGGTCTTCAGGAGAGTCTATGCATTTTTTTCCTGATATTTCACTGACATTTTATGTGTTTTTCAATAGTATATTTCATAACTGTTATTATAAAACCAGACACTAGCGTAGAGAGAAACTCATTTTTTTAACTGTAAAAACTTTATAGTCTAAAATGGAGCTGTCTCCATTTGAACAAAGAAAAAAATTGAGAAGTGAGTTTTCCTTGTAGGTATGTTGGGATTAAAAACCACACTGAGGGGCGCCTGGGTGGCTTAGTGGGTTAAAGCCTCTGCCTTCGGCTCAGGTCATGATCTCAGGGTCCTGAGACTGAACCCTGCATCCGCTCAACAGGGAGCCTGCTTCCCCCTCTCTCTCTGCCTGCCTCTCTGTCTGCTTGTGATCTCTGTCTGTCAAATAAATATATCAAAAATCTTAAAAAAAAAAAAAAACACGGAAAGACTACCACCAAAACCAAACAAAATTATATATAAAATAGGAGATAGAGTAGTAGTTTCTGAAGATGTAAAATAATCACATATAACAATGTAACTAAACTAAGTTTGAAAAACTTAATAGTAAACATGTTTCCCCAAAACTATAAATGACAAAAAGGAAAACTTGCCAATAACATAAAAAGTAAGCAAGAACATTACCAAAGAACTTCTAATAATGTTCCTCGTCTAAGAAATTTAACTGAAGACTTTCAAATATTCAAGCTCAGATATTTCATGTTACATAATTCTATTCAAAACACAGAAAAAAAGAAAGGAGCTAGTCACCACATTTAACAAAGCAAATAAAACCCCAGGATCAAAAATAGGACAAAAAAATTATTTTAAAAAAATGTAATTATATACCAGGTTCCTTTCATGCAAGGTAAAATCCTGAGATAATTAAATACAAAAAGTTCTTTGATTAAGTGTATGTAGGAAAGTCGTTTCTAACTTTTTACATTATATGACAATAAGTACTAGTTAAGACAGACTATTTAAAAAATTTGGTTGAAAAAGTATTTATGCTATAGTGCTAATATATAATTAAAGTGATTTAACTATTACCAACTGATTCACTATAAAACCACAAAGAGATAATCAACTCCCCATATTATGAAAAGCCCTTGCCCAAGAATAAACCATCTTATTTAAAAAATGACCAGAGGTGCTAACAGTCAGCCAACGTTAATATGATTAAACAGGGTTCAATTTACAACATGCAGACAATATGGATG
The DNA here is from genome assembly GCF_002288905.1 of Enhydra lutris kenyoni. Lineage (NCBI taxonomy): Eukaryota > Metazoa > Chordata > Mammalia > Carnivora > Mustelidae > Enhydra > Enhydra lutris. The sequence goes on along the minus strand of NW_019154101.1, from coordinate 40,015,199 downwards.
GTACTTCTGTTAAATTTTAGAAATTAAATTTTACTATATATTAAGCTTTATCATGAGAAAAGGTAAATCTATTTCAGCTGCCTAGAAATGCACATCATTTAATATAATTCAAGGAATATATGGTAGGCATTTTGGAGGAATAACATAGTAATCGTATAATAAAAATTTTGGATTAAATCAAAGAATTAATTTATTCATTTTTTTGTAAAACACTGCTTCTCAAGCCTTTAAAAATCCTAAGAGAATATTCAAATTTTTATGACCAATCAAAAAATCTTAAAAGTTTGATTACATTCTGAAAGTTTGATTATATTTTGTCTTCCTATTTTAAACTGAAAACCTTGAACTGGATAATTCATTTCAAAGTACATTTATAAAAACATTCAAAATGATTAATATAAAATACTCTCCATCAATCATTTTTACTTGTGTGCATGGAGGGGGAGGGGTGAGTCTTAAGAAAATTCCCATTTAATTTAAGGGTAGTGCAGATTATAGAACAAAAGAGTCAGTATTGTAGAGTAGAGAACCATGTCCTTGAAATTGGGGGTTTTGAAAATTTGAGAAAGATGGAATAAAGGTAAGAGAAAATACAAATAAAACTACAAAGGAAAAAGATCTCAAAATCTGGAGTATAAAATTGTACTATTTATGACATAAATTGAACCCTGCTTTATTTTAAATAAAGCAAAAATAAAAATAGAATAATTCACATTGTAAGTCAGAAGAACTACAATCGCAATTTAACTGATTTTTAATAATTACTGCCCCAGTAAGTTTAGAAGAAACAGCCCAAGAGATTATTGTTTAGCATAGAAATAACAAATTAATATATACAAAATGCAATGCATTAGATCATTTTCTGGTGTTGAGTAACACTGCATATAGCAAGGATTAGAAACAAAAGAGAAATTTCTATTTCCTACCTATATCACTGGCTACCATCTTGGAAAACTTTCTGCTTTTGGTCTTCACTGAAAATAATATTTTGATATAAAAATGTCAAAATCTAGTCAAAGTAAACTAAATGAATTAAACATAATTAAAAGAAAATACTTTAAAATAAAGATACTATACCCTTTTCTATAAAATTATTCATTTTTTGTTCATCATCTGAATTGTGTGGTGATGAAGAACCTACACAAACGAAGACAATGGAAGGAACAGGCACATCGTCAGTCACAAACACTGAGTCTTCATAGGGAAAAGTACAGACAAAATAATCTGGTAATTTCTAAGATTAGTTTCCATATTATTGGCCACGAGAAAATGTCATGAATATAATTAATAACAACTCTTATAATACTACAGTAAGAATAGCAAATAGTGCATTATCTCCCACAGTAGAGAGATCCCTAGTATATATAAATATTAACTTTAATCTATAATTATTTTTCCTTAAGTTAAAACCATTTAGAAAATTCTTGGTATAGAGGTTAGAGAACAGATAAAGAAAAATATAAGCAGCAATTAACTGTTTCTGAAAGAAAATGCAAAAATTCTTTGACATTAGTTAACTGAATAAGGTTCACCTAGAACTAAGAATCCTGTGCAAGAAGTATACTGGCAAAATATATTTTATGGTTAACTTCCTAGATACAAAGTTTAAAATCACATATAAATTCTATTTTACCATAGGGATCTTTAGAATATTAAGGATATCAGTTATAATATTAGGTATGTTCAAATATTTACTTACTTTTAATGAGGTAAGAATTTTATTCTGGCTGTGACTTCCAATAAGTTTATCTAATATTTTTATAATTAAGATTTTATTTGTCCCTTTTCCTTAAAAAAAGGTGTTTCTAATTTTTCAACACAACTCTTTAATTTCTAACATAAATGTTTTATTTATAAACATAATCTTAAAAAAATCTTAAGTAGTATTCTAGTTGGCAACTTTTATTAAATGATCTATCCTTTATAATAGCACATTTCAAATGACATCTCACCCATAAATTTTCACAACCTCGCTACAAATCATTCCCCCTCTTTTAAGTTCCAATAATCCCTTATCTGTACATTTCTCTAATGATGTTCATCACTTAATACCTCATTTTTTAAAAAGTTTACATACATGTACCCTTTTCCCACTGCACTGCACTTCTAAAAACTGGGCCTCCATTTGATTCACCTTTGCACTTTCTTTGCACTCAGGAGAGTGCTTTGTATGCAGCAATCTCTAAGTAAACATTTGTTGAATGAATAAAAAGCTTTTCTGATAGAAGCAAATACCTAAAACATAACTGGAAGTAAATAAAGTCTTTCTGTACTTTTTTTTTTAAATCCCAGTGAAAGTACTGAACCTTAATAAATAAGGCCAAAGTTTGATCTTCTCTTCCCCTGGAAAAATCATACTTTCTTTGGCCAAGTGGAAAATATCCTTGAAATCTCTCCATTGACCAAGTAAAACCTGTAACATTGGCAGCATCCAATTACTTCTATAATAGTCTTAAAAGATTACCCTTTAAAAACCAAGTTATTTTTGCTAGGTAGAATTTATGGATCCTCATAAATCCTTTATCAAAAAATATCACATAACACTGGAGTCAATGTTATTTTCAGGATTAGAAATGGGTATACTTGTTCTTCAAAGAAGATAACAGTTATAAGATGTTATAAATATTTTAAAATATCACAGTCACCTCTGATATTAAATAGCCATAGGAATGTAAAAAAATTATTAATACTTGTTCTATTTGAGATATTTCATATGAGAGCAATAGCTACAATCTAAATATGAATATAAAATTATAAAATGTTTTTTTAGGAGCACTGGGTATTTACGTAACAATGAATATTAGAACACTACATCAAAAACTAATGATGTATGGTATGGTGACTAACATAACACAATAAAAAATATTTTTTAGTATTTCCAAAAAAAATTTCCAACATAAGCCATAAATGTAAAGAAAAGATTTATGTTTCCCCTAACTGAAATTGCCTACTATTGTTCTTCAGAATTTTTGTCGAAGTTCCAAAAATGCTTTCAGCATATCCCACCTGAATATATTTACCAAATAATTACGATTAAATAAACATAGAAAATATTTAGAGCTTTTTGGTTTTTCTGGGGTATACGGCAACTCCTGAAGGCAGCATTTATATTATGGCCTATGTAGCCCTGGGTTTTCTTCAAACTGAAATAACCTAATAAATGTTTTTATCATTTTCACATATGCACATGCACATACACACATTTCCGATGCAGTACTAAAACAGAATCTTGAAATAAAGTGCTTAGTAAAGCAATCTGAGTTCTTTGAAATACAAAGATCAAATGGAGATAGCAGAAGTTCTTATGTTAATTCAGGATGACAGAATCAATATTCTATTTCAGAGAGACTGCTGGTTTATTTAAAAACAAATGGAAAAGCCAAACTATATAAATTACTTGTACTTTCTCAGGATGCTCTTTGAATTGAGCTCTTTGAATTAGCTAAAGTGTTGAGACAACCAATTTTGATTATGGGACTTAAATGCTTTTCATTAAAATTTGCTCTTCATTTGTATTATTATTTTGAATAAACATATTGATTTTGATAAAGGGTGTATGGCTACTTTTCATTTTTATAATAGTGGTCCTCCTCTTAGTATTTATAATTGACTCAGTTGAACTCCCAACCCACTTTTATACATTTCTTCTTCTCTCATGATACACTGTTTTCTATTAGCTATATTGGTTTAATAATCTATATTGTATCATTTAACTATTTATATATATCCTACCACACTGCAGAAAGTACTTGAAGCTGGCAATTTAATTACTACTTTCCATTTTAATAACATGATCACCTTGTGGTTCTTCTGATTCACTTCAAACTTACCCCCATCCATTTTTCTTTTTTGACTATCCTAAATTAGTACAATTTGCATGTTTGGTGAAAGAAATGATACTAAATTATTCCTTTATTTCCTTATTAGAACAAGAATGAAGAATGAAGAATGAAGACAAAAAAGTTACAAATGTGCAAAGTTTAGAAAACTGGCCCAAGATGGGTAGCAAGAATTACTACTATTTTAAGATGGACCAATAGAATATACTATAAGAATATACTGTCAAAGGGTTAGCTTTCCAGAATTTTATTCTAGTTTCTAGTGTATGTTTTAGTTCATATGCATGAGTGACATCTATCTCCTGCTCTATGAAACACGTTTCAGGCACAACTACTATCTACTAAAGTTTGATTTTGTTTTTTGTAAAAGCTATCTTTCCTGATATGTAGGAATGCATATAATTCTTCAGAAAATTCTTATATCTTTTGGGGCATAATCAAAGACTAAACTAAATAAGAGTTTTCTATCTAAGATCAGAATTTCTGATTTATCAATGATTTTTGCAGTCACAATTCTTACTCTGTAGTTCCAACTCACTGAGACAATAAAATACCTAGTGTCAGATAAATTTCTGTATGTTAAAGCTATACTGTCCTTTCATGTGGATCAAAAAATATATTTGAAAATGTTTAACAATGTTTGAGTTTCTCAGAGAAAGATTTGGAGGGTTTCTACTTTTACATACTTTTTATATTTATATACTCAAATTTTAATATACTTAATTAAATACTTATCTATAATTACCTCTTATTGGCTATTCTAAATTGATAGATGTATATACTATTTATAGTCTGGCTCAGGATAATAACGAGTATTAATTTATTTGGGCTGAGTCTTGTCAAAACAATTTTGATGGTCGTTTAATATATTAAAAGATAATTACATGTCCAAATTATCCAGTCTGGCTTTTAGCCTTAACATATTGACAACTGCATTCATATGGCCTTTAGAGTAAGTAGGTAAGAAGATCAGAACAGTATTGTAGGCAGATGGACAAAGAATAGCAATAAAGATACTACAGTTCTGAATTCCAAATTCAGAAATAACTCTAGTTCTGTGAGATCAGATATACAGTTACTTGCTCCATATTATTCATTCAAACTTTACTGTACCCATGTTCAGACTTAACATTAGGTGCTAATTAAATAATTCCTATAGTTACATATTTTATTAATGATCCAATTTAAATACAAAATTTAAAGATTAAGAAAACCAGAAGGTAGATATATCTTAAGGTATAACTTGTGCAACATCAGGAAAATGCAATTTCAAAAAGAAAACATCACAAAAATGTTACAGTCCTATGTCTAACAAAATGCTAAACTGAAATATGAGAGAGTAAAGTAAAACGCACTTCCCAAAAGTTCCCATGTTTATAATGACTTCTGATGTAGTAGAACCAGCTATGGAAGGGTCAAAATCTAGTGGAGAACCATGTCACTTTATCCTAAGAACAATCTTTGCAGGCAAAACGGATAAATATTCCCAGCCAGAATGATTTAATATGGTAGTTAGAACTGTGAATTCACCTGTAGTAAAGACTCACAAAGTTTCTATCCACTTAAAATAATAATAAAATCATGATCCTCTTAATCTTAAGGAGACTGAAAAGATACTAAAAGTTATGTTCCACTAAAATATTAATATAACACATAGGTTACATAAAGACCTGTAACACATGGACAAAAAATGACAACTGCTTTAATATAGCTATAAAATTATATCAAATATCACTTTGACCAAAACCAGAAACATATACAATTAGTCTATAATTATTCTGTCTACAGTTACCATTAGATTATAAATGTTCAAAATCTTTGATAATATTTAAGTGGATACTACTCAAGAATTAGAGCACTATTCTAACAGATGACACCAGGCAAGTCTAGAGCAAAGACAACATTGTAGATTAACCAAACCATCTGATCCAATGGTGACAAGTAAAATATATTTTCCCTAAAAAAGTATAAACATAAGAAAGCTAAGTAAATAGTTCTATGACTCTTAACAGGTAACAGCTGTGGGATTTTATCTAGTGCATTTCTTTTCACTTAATGAGAATGCAAAAAATAGTTATTTTGAGAAAAATATGTGACACAAAAGTTCCTTGTAGGTGTTATTTTATAAGCTTAGCTGTAAAAAGGAATTTTCACACTGTATTTTTTTTTGGAATTTTAATTATTAATGAAATAAAAAATTACCAGAAGTTGGAGATTTGCAGCGATCCTCTGGGACTACAGTCCCTTCACTAATATCACACAGACCTGCTAAAAAAGAAAACCAGAAACCAAATCACAACACAAATTTACATACGTGCAGTTTTATGCCCTATTTACAGTATACATTTAATGACTGTCCAATGTTAAAAACCCAGCAGTTGAATAGACTGTACTGGCATTGATACTATGCCCATTAATCTTGAGATAGGAAATAGGAGCATTTGATATTAAAAATACTAAAAATAGTATAGTAGTCTTTAGTTAAGCAAAAAGAAAGTTCTAAGAGATAATTTACTATTCTTCAAGGACATTAGATACAAAGTAGGACTTCACTTAAAATCAGTCATTTGAGAGTATATGATACACTTATTGGATTTCTCTTGAAGGAAAATAAATACTTGGTAGTAAATTTGGTGATTTTTACATCATAGAAACTTTTCAACTCAAACGTCAAAGTGGTTTTTGCTAAGTATGTCTCAAACATCTTCTGTGAATATTTAAAATAATTTTGTGCCTCCCCATTTCCAATATTTAAAATACTGTACATTACTTATCTTACAGGACTATACTTCTTAAAAACTATACCACACATTTTTAAAGAGCTCTAAAAAAATACTTCCTTTTCACAGATTTATATGAATTATATAACTCATCTATCTTATCGGATGGCCTAGATTCTTAGGAGAAACCATAGCAAGGTATTTTATGCTGCAGACAGTTAAATTAAATGTAGAATTAAAAAAATGACAATATGCAGAGTAAACAATTTTCACAGATATTAAGTTCCTAGGTAATTGGAATGAAAAGAATTCCTGCAAATTCTTTAAAAATTACAAATAAACATACATCAGGAATTTGGGATAGCTGGGTAGCAGATGGGGTTGGGGAGGCTACATATTTAGGTCTCAGAAAAAGTTAGCTATTATGCTGACATATGTGCATATATGATCAGTATCAACTTTTCCAATCCTTTGGTAAATACAGACATGATGTCACAGTCCAATCACTAAGAAAGCTTTCACAATAACATTTTCAGAGAACACAGAGTACCTAATTGAGTTTATAAGAAGGGTTTTCTATTTTGATTTATATATTATTTTTCTTCACTAGGAAGTTTTGAATAACAAGCAGTAATTTTTTTTCTCTTTTTAACACTTATTAAACTATGATTCTGGAAAAAACAAAAAACTAGTCCTTATGGTTCAAAGATGATGGATGGAATTTTAGGTATGCATTTAATCTTTGACAAAATACTTTTCATATAAATGGACTCCTTCTTGATAGAATACTAAAAAAGCAGGTCTTTAAACAGTAGTGATATACAGAAACATCCTAAGTGTCCATCAGTGGATGCATGGCTAAAGAAAATGTGGCATATATAAAAATGTGGGTGGTATACACATACACACACACACACACACATATGTGTGTGTGTATATATACACACATATATACATTCAAACACACAATGGGATATATTCAGCCATAACAGATTTAAATTTTGCTATTTGTGACAACATGGATGGCCCTCAAGAACATTACATTAAATAGAGTAAGTCAGACAGTGAAAGACAATTACTGTATGATCTCACTTACATGATATAATGGAACCGAAACTACCCCCCCAAAAAAATACAAAAAAAAACCCAAGAAACAAGTTCATGGATACAGAGAACAAATTGGTGATTGCCATAGCAGGGTGTGGAGGGTGGGGAAAAAAAGATAAAAGGGGTCAAGGGTACAAACTTCCAGTTATAGAATAAATAAGGGATGTAATATACAGCAAAACCATAGTTAATGATAGTGTAGATATCTTAAAAGTTCCCATTGCAAGGAAAAAAAAAATTTAACTATGTAAGATGACGACTCTTAGACCTACTGTGGTGATCCTTTTGCAATGTATACAAATATCAAATCAGTATTTGAAACTAATATAATGATTATATAGCTAATTATACCTCAATAATAAACAGTCTCGATAGTATATCTACTACTTTAGTGAGCCTAGATAATCAATTTTGAAATTTTAAGCCTTCCATTGGGCTCAGGGTAAAAGTCAAGTCCAACCCTACATGACTGATTGATATATATGATTCTATGGCTTATACAATGTGGTTACAGTGTACAATTTATGATTTCTACTTACAACTATCTTTTTGGGTCTTGGCCATCAAATGTAGTAGTTACCCTTTATTGACAAAAAGCATACCTTCTTTTTCACATGTTGAAGTAGGAAGCTTAATTTACTATTCAAAATGTTCAACAAACCATAATCATGTTATTCATCATAATATATCTACTGAGGTTCATTACATACAAGTTAATGTTAGGTTACAAATAGACCCTGGTTTAATCCAGGGGTTGGCAAACCTGGTCTGTGAAGGTCTAGATTGGTTTTGAGACCAGCTAAGAAAATAAGCAAGATACTGTTCTAATTAAACTGTACTGGCAAAACCCAGCAGTAGGCCGGCTTTGGCTCAGGGACAGTAGTTTGCTGACTCCTGGTTTAATCAATCTTGCAACTGCCAAAATGACTAGGTCACTTCCATCTACACAGTTCATAAAAAATATACATGGAATTCTTTATTAAGTATCTGATTAACTTTAGGAAACACTATGTCAACAGGGTGTAGTTATGAGATTAAAAAAGTAACACCAATTTTGGTACATTTTACTTTTAGTAGATTCCCGCTGACTTCAGTTGATGGCTCTATTTTCAGTACGCACACAGGCATTTCAATACGCACACAAATCGTTCTAGAATTCTGAATGATCTATACATCAAATTTACTGATTTATTTGTCCTCTATCAACTTGAGTACTATTTACAAATTTTCACAAATTCTCTTGATACGTTTTTATTACTTTATCACTTTTTATTACTAAGGTCTGCCTTACATACAAAATATAGCTTAGATTTTCATTTCTCTTATTTTTCATAATTTTCAGAAAGATAAATCATTCCTTTTAATGAAGGGTTGACAAACAAAGTTATTTAGCTCTATATTCTGTTTTTCAACTATCATTTCAAATGATCCCTAGAGTCCTCATCCTTCTTTAATTATATTTTCATTGAAACCAAACATTTTGCTATCCCATTTTTTTAAGACCAATCTATACTCAACACAGTACTTAATGATTTATATGAAACTTATTATGCATCCTTGATTATATCCCTCATTTCTTAGTTTGGTTTTTTTTCTTATAATACACACACACACACACACACACACACATATAAATATCAACTAGTTTACAGGGCTTGGTAGCTATTTCCTTTTCTATTCTATTGAATATATTGAAGAACTGAAATTAATTGTAATTGTATAGCCCAAATCTTCATTTTTAGAGCCACTTCTTTGTAACCTTCGAAAATATCTTTCCTAAAGTCATGCACAACTTTGTTCCTCTAATTTCTTTCTTCATTATTATCAATTTCCCAAGACTAATAAGTTAAGTTTCTTTTCATGGGGTTTATCACTTTCACATCACCAAAAAAAGATCTTATTTGGGGTTTAGAATTATATTCAGAATAGAAATTTCCCTTTTGTGTCCTTCACCGAGTGAAAAAGTGGTCAGCAAAACAAGACACCTATTAATCATGTTTCACTTTTGTTATAATTAAGACTTAACAGCAAGCAGATATACAGGTAGTTGAAATACTTTATCACTAGTTGTCCCTGTAAAAATCTCATAATTTTTATTATGAAAACACTGTACACATTTTAGTTATGAGTTCAACTGCATTTTAATACAGCTGTAAAACACAAACTATAATGTTTACAAGATAATTTCATGAGTAGCAAACACCTCACTCTTTATGAAATCATATTAGAATCTACTAGTAGTAAAAACATTTTTCCAAGCTAATCTTTAAAAAAGATAGAATTTGGAGGTATTTGGGCTACACTTCTAAAACCTATTATAAAATATGCACTTTTATAAGAATAGCCTTTTTATCAAAACAGTTAAAGAATTCTGTTACCAATTATTTTATATTTAATTTTATTTGAAACAATTATATTTTAGAAATAAGGCACAAATATTCTTAAAATGTTAAAGTACATTTTAAAATAACTTTCTTTTAATTTTACTTTAACTTTTCTTTTAATTTTTATTTAAGACACAATCCTAAATATTGTTATAACTGAGCCTAATAATATATTAAACTGATAAAGAAAAACTCAAATAGTTCTCCTGTACTTAAACACGTAACTCTTCAATATAAAATAAAGCAAATAATAATATAAATAATATTATGAGATTTACTACAGGATACAGGATGCAATGAAATTTAAGAAAAAAACATTTTTGAAATCACATGGCAAAATACATAAATTAAATACATAAGCTTTTATAAGCTTATGTATTTAATTTCTACCAATTTTATGAAACTATTATGAGGTATCAAGGAGAAGAAAATTAATTCATTTTAGGAGCAAAAATGTTTTTACACAGGTTTGTGGTAAAATTGCTAAAAGTACTTATCTCCTCTATCATGACAATGTTTTAATTTTCTAATACTAAATATTAGTTTGCTTTATAAAGAAACCTGGTTGGGACACAAACATTTCAATAGCTGTTTTCATATACACAGGACGATGAACTTAAGGAATGAGTATGCCATTTTAGATATATAATGTTTTAACAAACTCTTTAAAAATAAATGAGAAAAAATGATTTTATAGACAACAAAAAAACATGCCATGACTTTACTGACATGGAATAAGTAACTTACTTAAGGAAGAACGGAGTTTTTTCACAGATTCAGAATATAAGCTAGAAAAGCCGCACATGCAAGAAGTCACAATCAGCATGCCTTAGTGAAGCAATGAAAAGCAAAGGAAAGAAAGGAGACAAAGGTACTAGAATGGTATGGTTGGGACAATTTCTGCTGAAGATAACACATGACAAAATGATCACACACAAAAACAAAAATGGAAAAGAAAATTCAAGCATCAAACCAAAGTGAGAATAAGGTCTATATCCCCCCACCTTTCTTTTTCTTCTTTTATGAACTGTGATACAGGTAGTATTAGCTAATTATGCCATAAGAGCAAATGAGAAATGAATCTCAGAGAGAATTTAAAATCGGAGAGACTGAGTTATATGTATAGACCAGAGCTTCCCAGTGTTTTACTGCACACTGGCGTTCTGCAGATGGGCTAATTCTGCTCTAATAGGGTTCCCCTCAATCCCTCAATCCTTGGTCCAGCTGAACAGGTCTTGAGGAGACTGGAGCCTTCAGGCCAGTAATTGTTGCAGTCCTCACTAATATACCCCTATGTGCCAAAGATCCAATGCAAGGAGGTTTAAAAAAAAAAGAAAAATGTGACAAGTACTGGTAAAGACCACCAACTAGACATATTAAAACATTTAAAATTAAGACTAATTGGGCACCTGGGCAGCTCAGTCAGTTAAGTGTCTGCCTTCAGCTCTGGTCATGATCCAGGAGGTCCTGCAATGGAGCCCAACATCTGGGCTCCCTGCTCAGTGGGAGTCTACTTCTCCCCCTCCCCCCTGCCCTTCCCCACCATGCACTCTCTCAAATAAAATCTTCAAAAAAAATTTAAAAATATTATAAAATTAAGACTAATCACCTAGCAAATATAAAAGAATGTTATAAAGAAAACTCTTAATGGATTTGGGATTGCATTGAATCAAGGCTATCTAAGAACACTACATTTTCATAGAATTCAAATTCACTTTTGCATTTACATTTTTTTTTTTCACACAAGAAATGATCCCTTTAAATAACTTAGGTGGAACGACAAATTTGGGGTCTTACAATATCAAACAATAAAAGGGGCAAAACTTTGAAATTTACTTTTATTCCATAATAATGAGATAAATTTTCATCTCATAATTTAGCTGAAGAAGCTTGCCACTGTGGTTCTTTCACAACGTTAATTAAAATCCTAGGATAGTAAAAACAAAAGTGAAATCTAATAACACAAAACAAAGAAGGCTCAAATCTTTTACTAGTTTTGACAGTTTACATATATAGACTAAGTCAGACAAGCTATGTATCTAACTGAAGTATTTATATACACAGAAGTAACCCAGTATTTATAGAAATCCTAAAACTCAGGATTTTTTTCTTTATACCTCCTGAAGGTTGTCGAGATTTACGAGGAGACCGGGGTTCTCTCCGATAAGGATCATTGGAGCCATATAATTCAATAGTGCCCAGGTTGAGGAGTACTGCTTTCTGGAGGTAGTCTACCATTGCGATGCCATTACAATTGCCAAAAACTACCCTGGGAATAGAAAAAGAGTAAATATTTTAGCACAAATAAGTATTATAAGGAAATGTACTCGTAGTCTATAAGGCTGAAAAGGAGGAGGATGGGTTTTCCAGAAAATTCTTCTTTGCAACTAAAGACTATCAGAGACATGGAAATACAGGTTACATATGACTTCTCATGGAACTATGTAGATCTTCTGCAGACATAAATGATTTAAAGTCTGTATCATTAAAAAAAAATGTTGGCATAGGAAGTGAAACTTGATCACAGACATAAATCCCCATGCTAGGAAATATGACATTTATTTTTCTGACTTAGGGACATTTCGAGCAGCTCAGAGAAAGACATTCTCTTCCACTAGGGAAGTGGCAGATTATCTCTCTGAGAAAGTTTTGGTAATCCATTCAGTCAAGAATAAAAAGTGGAAAACATAAATGCTGGAGGTCTCCCTTTGGAGTACTCCAAATACATTCCCAGTTATGAGTCAGGTACTATAAACCAAGCAACTATGAATAAAGGAATTTGACTCTTTTAAGATATCTAAAGTCAGAAGCTGAAAACTGAAATGTACATAGGGACTCTGTAAGTAAGACGAACAAGCCACAGAAGGATGTTAGATGACCCATCTAAAGAGGAAATGTTTCAATTCTGTTCATGCTGACCACTGCCAAGCAGATTAGAGACAATGGGCCAGGTAATTAGATTTTTCAGTTAAAGCTCTAAATATGGATTTCACATTAAACAATTTTGGCAGCCAGCTCAAATATTAAAAACATGCAACAAGGGCTAAAAAAATGTTAACTGTGAGTCCATCAGCCTGTGATCAACTGATTTGCAACTTCCTTTGAAATTTCTTATTGGTTCTTTTTCTTATTCCCTCTTTCTTTATGGTTGTGGGCAGTGAAATAGTAAAAGAGAGAAGGTTCGTGTTCTTAAATTGTGGGGCAGCAAATTAAAGAGAATCTCAGACTATAGCCAGTCTTAGCTGGGTATATAACTGTAAGAGATAGAGTGAGTGGTAACAGCTTCAGGAAGAAGAAAAAGATGAGTCCCTCCCTAGGGCTAGCATAAAAGAAGATGACCAAGTGACCCAATAAATGGCTCTGGGAATAAACAATGTATGGCTTCTCTAATACCACAACGTTGATTTTTAAAACAAACAAAAATATTTGGTAAGTCTACCAAATTATAATAAAAAGTATTATAATTCATACTCAATACTTAAAGGTATGAATTGATGATACAACTGTAGTATAATACTTTACCAAACTATTACTATGCCTTTATAATTTATACAAGTGAATTTTGGAAGTAGAAGAAATTATATAGCTCTGGTTCAACATCTAATTAGCTTAGAACAAAGTCTTCTGAGTTGATGCTGTTAGACCTCCGTTATACCGAATATTAATAAGGAAATCATTTCTGAGAGTATATCCATGAAAGTACAGATTGACTTTAAACTTTAATCTCAATTCTTTGGAAAACACTATAAGCTAGCATACCCAGAGTAGATTATTCAGAACAGAATTATTTTCCAAATAAACACTAAGTCTGACTTGAAGTTAAAGATATACAACTTTTTAAATGATGTTGTAATAAAGATCATACTATTTTTAAAAATTAAAAAAAAATGTATGGAATGAAGAGACTGAGAAACACATAAATTATACTTACAATCCATACGAAGAATTGACTGCCAGGCTGGTTATTTGTTGTGGTGGTTCTCCACCGACCCAAACCAACTGAATAACTAGTTCTGTCTGATAACCTGGAGACTGCTTAAGTGGTGAATTTTTAACTCTGTAATAAAGGAAAACATTACCTTTTAACCTATCTTCATGTATCTTATTAGCTTATTAATTATAAAGTCATGCATAAATAACTATGCACAAAGTATGTGGAATTAAATATACAAAAATGAAAAAAACTGAATCCTGTTCTCTATAGGCATTTAATCTAGATGGAGACGAAACATGTACATAAATAACAAAAATAAGAAAGCATATATAAGTTCCCATTATAAACTGGGGGGTTGGAAGTGAAGAGGAAGAAAAAGAGAATGGGTATGAAGGGGAAGGAGGTATGGAGAGAAGAGTAAGAAGAAGAAGTCCATGGATTAAGAAGAGGAAGAAGGGTGCCTGGGTGGCTCAAGGGGTTAAAGCCTCTGCCTTTGGCTCAGGTCATGATCCCAGGGTCCTGGGATCGAGCCCCGCATCGGGCTCTCTGCTCCACGGGGCGCCTGCTTCCTCCTCTCTCTCTCTCTCTGCCTGCCTCTCTGCCTACTCGTGATCTCTGTCTGTCAAATAAATAAATAAAATCTTTAAAAAAAAAAAAAGAGGAAGAAAAAAAATCAAATTAGAAAAAAAAAAAAGCAAGTTAGAAAAGTAGACTTAAATATATGGTCTAAGAAAATAAAAAGTGGCCCAAAACATAAGGAGTTAACAAAATGTGAGAAATTTATATTTGGGTGCATGACACTTGCACTATTAAAAAATATATACTCTGAGTTGATAGTAATTTTGATTGTAGACTCTTTCTCCAGTAATTGCTGAATAAAAGCTCAAAATACATTGCTTTTGCAAACATGCAAACAGGAAGCAGGAAACCAATAGTCAAAGATTAACAAATGTATAAGTTTGATCACAGTGTAGGTGTGTGTATTAACAGTGAGAAATCACTATAGCAAAATAGGCTGAGGTCATACTTTAAAGGGTCTTCAGGGGCTGGCTGCAAAGAACTGAGGGCTTTTGAAAGGCTAGAGTTTAAGTCTTGGCTCTGTCATTTTCCAGTTGTCTTCTTGTCTAAAAAAGTTACTATCTAATCACAGTACAAGTGCCTACAAAAGAGCTGTCAATTGTCAATTTATACGAAATGTATTTTCATTATTCTAAGGAATTAAAAGCCAATGAAGGTTTATAAGAAATACTTTAGAAAGACTAATTTGGTGGAGGTTTGCAACGTGAAGTAGAATAGGAAAACAAGTAAAAAGTGCCTGTAATTAATGTAAAACAATAAGAAAAAGGTAGATCTGAAACACATTATGAAGAATCACAAATGCTTCAAAACTTCATGAAGGCAGAAACCTTGCAGTTACTTTTAACACTCTAGCGCAAAAGAGGTTCTCAATATTTTAAAGAATGAATGAGCTGAAAGCTCATTTTGAGGAACCCCCATACTGTTTTCCAAAGTGGCTGCACCAACCTGCTTTCCCACCAACAGTGTAAGAGGGTTCCCCTTTTTCCACATCCTCACCAACATTTGTTATTTTTTGCCATTCTAACTGGTGTAAGGTGGTATCTCAATGTGGTTTTGGTTTGAATTTCCCTGATGGCTAAAGATGCTAAACATTCTTTCATGTGTCTGTTAGCCATTTGTATGTCTTCTTTGGAGAATTGTCTGTTCATGTATTCTGCCCATTTTTTGACTTATTTGTTTTTTGGGTATTGAGTTTGAGAAGTTCTTTATAGATTTGGATACCAGCCTTTATCTGTAGTGTCATTTGCAAGTATCTTCTCCCATTCCATGGGTTGCCTCTTAGTTTTGTTGACTGTTTCTTTCGCTGTGGAGAAGTTTTTTATCTTGATGAAGTCACAAAAATTAATTTTTGCTTTTGTTTCCTTTGCCTTTGGAGACGTGTCTTGAAACAAGTTGCTGTGGTTGATGTTGAAGAGGTTACTGCCTATGTTCTCCTCTAGGATTTTGAGGGATTCCTATCTTGAATACAAGACTTTCTAAGGAATACAGCCACCTACCTTTTCAAAAATGAGTTATTTATTTATTTATTTGACACACAGAGAGAAAGAGCATGTGTGTGCATGAGAGAGCGCACAGGCAGAGGGAGATGCAGAGGGAGAGAGAGAAGCAGGCTTCCCACTGAGCAGTGAGCCTGACCCAAGCCAAAGGCAGGCGCTTAACCAACTGAGCCACCCAAGCACCCCAGAATAGAGCCAGTTAGATACAACACCTATAATACTTGCATCAGGAAACTTCAAGTGGATTTGGAAGATAAAATTTTCCTTTTTTTAATTTATTAATTAAGTCAATTAAAATTAAAATGAGTAGTATATTTCTGAGTTTGACTACTTTCACTATTAAAAAAATCTACTTTGACTTTAAGGTGAGAACCTTTTTTTTGATTTTTGATTACTTAGACTCTTTCTCTAATAACTGCTCCTGTAAAACTTACACAAGTAATTCAGTAATTCTTGAGGCTCTGCCCTGGAGTGACAGTGTAATGACAGAAGGACAGCAGAAAACTACTCAATGTTAAATCTCCTGACACCAAATTCAGAGGTAAGGATGCTTTTGAGTCATTTAGTTGGTACTTCTGGTAAAGAAGACCGTGACACCTGACCAAATATGTGGTTGTCTAAATTTTAGGGTAAACATGAATCACTAGAGGTATTCCAAATATGAACTGAGTTAGTCACTTCATGCAAAGTCAGTAAGGCAGTACACTCAGAACTGTATGTTGGCCGAGGAGAAGTTCTGGTTTTTCTCAGGGAAATATACTAATCAGTGGCAGCTGTCCATCTCAAGAGATAGAAAAGAAGACTGAGAGTTCTGAATAGAAGAGTCTGTGTGTGTTATTTTCTTCTTGGATGAATTAGGGTAAGGTTCAGAGAAGTGTCTATCTTCTTTCGGCATATTTAACGTGCACATTAGATTAGAGCAGGAACAAGCATTAAAGAAAATTTGAAGTGTGTATATGGACACATTTAAAACTTCAGTGATAAAGACACACAAAACTCATGGGGGATGCCTGGGTAGCTCAGTCACTTAAGTGTCTGCCTTTAGCTCGGGTCATGATCAGGGTCCTGGGATCAAGTCCAGCATCCAGCTCCCTGCTTAGTGGGGAGTCTGCTTCTCACTGTCCCTCTGCCACCCTGCTTGTGCTCTCTCCTCCTTTTTATCAAATAAATAAATTAATTAATTAATTAATTAAGAAAAACTCGTGGAGTTCTTAAAAGCAAGTTTTTTAAGTTCTTAAAGCAAACAGTTCTTAAGCAAAAACAAGCCAGCCAAGCCTGCTACAAAATTCCCAATTGGTAAAAAATTAAAAATTGGATCAAGAAATGACAGGATAGGTTAAAAATGCAAAATGGGGGATGGGTGGGTATAATGTTTTATGTGTACAATGTTTACATGTGTATTATTTTAATGTATTAGTAAATGTAAATTAAGGTTTTATTTTTTAAAGACAAGGAGTATTAATAAAAAGCTCCATAATTTAAAACAAACAAACAAAAAACTCCATAATTTGTACAAATGCATTTTAAATGTACGTTTGGAGGCTCAGCAGTTTCAAAATGTTTCTGTTTGGACAAATAAACTGCAAAAGCTCAATTAAAATATTTAAAAATATAAAACTTCACTTCACTGGTAAAAGGAATAAATCAAATAGCTGCTTTTAAAATGTTTCTTCAAAGGAATAACTACATATAAAAGCATTTTGTATAAAAAACAAACTCAATACTAGTCACTTTAATATTAATATAAAAATTATATTAATTTTAATATAATCAATTAATTATATTTCTGACATTTAAAAATTGGCTTTTCAGACTGTGGACTAAAACAATGTGAAGTTAATAAATAACTGCATTTACCAAAAAACTAGTAAGAAGGAAAACAATGAGGTATAACTCAAATCGCCTGTGATTAAAAAGTCAATGGTGAATATGTCCATTTTAGACAAAAATCTCAAAACCTTGCTACCAAAAATATGTCACCAAAATAAACGTCAAAGACAAACTGTACTTTATAGGCTTATAAGATGTAAATTTAACAAAAGGTTGGAGAAAAATAAACATTAAAATCAGAAGAGCATTAATGGAAATTCTACAAATTTAAGTTTAAAGCAAAGTAGTACTAAATAATAACAAAAAGGGAGAAAGTGGAATTCTGTATTTCCAAGTTTCATTCTAGCTAAACATGTGCCAGAACTGTTACAGAGGGGTGTGCATGTATGTACATGAGAGGGACAAAATGAAACTTTGAGACCTTTCTGAGGAATGTAGTTGCTTAACCTCAGTGCTTACATTTTTTAGATCAGATCAGAGTTTCACATTGTTGGCCCCAGTGGCATTCTGACCTAGGAAGTTCTTTGTTGTAGGGCAGTGCTGTGTGCACTTGAGCATCATCTCTGGCCCCTCTGTACGAGATACCAGTAGCACCCTATTCCTACTGTTGGGACAACTAATAATGTCTCCAGATATTGGCAAATAAATGCAGAGAAGCAAAATCATCCCTGCTTGAGAAACACTAACACAGAACATACAATCTCAAATTTATATAAACATATAAAGGCTTATTTTTTAAAAAGTCTATACTTTTTGTGGTGCCTAGGTGGTTTAGTCTTTAAGCTGCTGCTTTCAGCTAAGTTCCTGATCCTGGGGTCCTGGGATCAAGCCCTGCATCAGGTTCCCCACTCAGGAGGGGCCTGTTTCTCCCTCTTCCACTGCCTCTCCCCTCCCGGGACTTGTGCTCCCCCCACACTCTAATAAATAAATAAAAATCTTCAAGAAAAAAAAAAGGCTATACTTTTAAACAATTTTGATATTTAAAAATCTGCCATGTCTTTGGGGTGATTGCAATGCAATTTTAGTTACACAGACATTCTCCACAGCAATCCTTTTTGACTATTCACCAAGAAAAGTGACTCTAGCAGATCTAAAACAAAACCAGGGCAAAGCCTGGTTCTTTTAACAAATGCAAATTATCTCTCACCAGGCCTCCCTAGCTTGAATTTACTAACCTGGCTTTTGCTCCTCAATTTTTGTACTGAATTGCTTTGACACTTTCCATATCTACTTTTTAGTCACTACCCTAATTGACTTTCCTGTAAATGTAGTAATCATAGACTTCATAAAATTTTTCAGTGATCTTAGCTCTTTCCTCACTGTTTTATTTCTCTGCCATATTTAAGGCTCATACCCTTTAGAAAATCTAACAATAATATAAATTAGAAAAAAAGGAAAAGAAAGTTGTATCCGATTTATTTCTGTATAAAAAGCAAACTGTATTCAAATTTGGAATGCTACAGTAAAGGCATTTAAATAATGATACTGCTGTGGTAGAGTAGATTCAGAAAGAAGAGAAAATGATTACAAAATGACTGACTCTCTAGAGACCAAAAAACCAGAATTTTCAGAGGGGTAGAAAGCAGTCTACACGTACATTTGATCCATATGAATCCAGACTAGAAAATATCCATGGATTTTGGAAGATTGACCTATATATACAGAAAAGATCCATGCTATTCTACCAAGTATGTTTAAAGATCAAATCTTGGCACTTTAAAGATAAAAATCTCGGAATTCAATCATATTCCTCTTGATGCCACAAAAAAATGAATTGGATTAACCATAGCAAAACACCGAAAGAAATGATCTTATGTCATTTGTTTCTATCATAGGAAAATAGTACTGTAAGAAGCTTATAATTTATCTAAATTAAAAAATAATTTCCAAAAAATCTGTATTTTTTAATAACTTACTTTAAACAAGGGACATTATCACGAAGCCCATCAGATGAACTGCTACTGGTAGAAGGATGAGACTGAGGAGGAATGGGCTGAGGAGTGGAACCCCCAACTGGTGTTGGCAAAGGCGGTGCCTGTTCTCCCTCTGGGGATTCCACATCATTTATCTCATATAACAATCGAACTTCAAGCATCTGTTGTAAAAAAAAAAAAAAAAAAAAGGGTTTGAAAAAAAAAGACAGTTTGCCTACTTTGAATAATTAGAATATTTCATACAGTTTATACACATACCCATATATGCTTCAGTGGGAAAAACATTTTTAAAGGTAAAAATGTAGTAAGATTTCTAAAGGTAAAGATTTAGCAAAGAAAAAACATGTTTCTGACTCAGCTTTTTAAAAATGATTTTAGAATTTACTGCATTCCTGTTAATACCAAATTAGAGTATGCTTATATTCATATTAACTTTACTCAAATGAAACATATAGTATATATAAAGAGTTAAATTTAAATGCTCACTAAAAAGATATGGGTAAACTATACTATTTTCCACAAAAGATAGATGGCAATGTAAACACTTAAGTGTTCTTTAAAATTCTAGATAAAACTGATCCCAAATAATCTAAATAATTCAATTTTAAAATGTCAGACATCTGACACTGAAAATAATTAAGAGATTATTACTGGAATGACTTCTGTAATCACTTCTTGTTTGCTAAATCTATAAATAATAACATGAGCGGAAACTCCAGCTATGCACAGCATTCTACTTTCTGGACACCAGGAGATGATCTGAATGGCATACGGATCTTCATCTACAATGTCTGTGTTTGGCCTCTCATCTTTATTTCTTGACTTTTCAAATACTTTCGATGTCTTTAGTTTATATAGTACTTGTAGAGTTACTAAAAGAAAACATAATATATTTTAGATACTTTAATACAAATAGGACAAATATAAAATAATATGTAATCAGACATACTATCTAAGGAAAATAGCCTTTATTCATTTGAACCATATTTTTCATTCCAGGTCTACATTTCTATTAGACTTTTAGATGAAGCAATCACTGTACCTATTGACCAAAAAATTGTATTCATTAAGAAAAAAATGCATCATGATGATGAATTTAGGTAACCTGAAAAAAATGACTGATGAAAAGATTTTGTACCAAAAAAAAGGTATAAATATAATGAAAATAACATATTTGCTTTCTAAAATGATTTCCTACTTATTTTCTCTATTAAAGGTACTAATACTATCTCACATTTCTACATGATGAAACAGAAAATACCCTGAGTTAACTGGATTCTCGCTGCTTACTATGTATGTTTTGCAAACACTGACAATTTTTTCCCTTTTTTGTTATTGTGTAACCACCATATACATATTCTGCAAAGATGGCACAAATTACTGTTAGCTTGGAATCAGGCATTAAAATTACTCTATAAATTTCTATTGATTTGAAATATATTCCCTCTCTCTTTTTTAAAATATTTTATTTATTTATTTGACAGAAAGACACACAGTGAGAGAGGGAACACAAGCAGGGTGAATGGGAGAGGGAGTAGCAGGCTTCCTGCCAAGCAGGGAGCCAGATGCGGGGCTCGAGCCCAGGACCCTGGGATCATGACCTGAGCAGAAGGCAGATGCTTAACGACTGAGCCACCCAGGTGCCCATATATTCCCTCTCTTATTTTTGAGTTAAAAAGAGAAAGTCTGATGAAATTTTGAACAAAGGATTTGATTACTTCTGTTGAGAATCCTTCTTCATTTACTAGTTAATATCCATAAAAATATTTACCTCTATCAGAAATTCTAAACTTGTATACTTCATAAATCACATATTAACTTTATAGCTTCCAAATTTTAAATTAAATGTTGGTTACAAAATTATTATAAAACAGAATGTATAGAAGCAGTGATTGCATAACATGTAACAAGTAATATTCTAAATACTTACTTGCAGAAGCATCCCAGAACTTAACTGACCCATCAGCATGCCTATGAAAAGCAAATGAGTTAAAATTGTGAAGAAAAAAAGAAAAAAAAAAAATCACATTTTTTTCTTTCTTTGAAGTATACTGTTATTTGAAAAGATAGCAACCAAATGAAGAAAGGTAAAATTCAGGGTAAGTTGGCAGGTTCTAAACAATAACATTTCTTAATACATTACAGCATAAAAGAAAGCAATACTTGCCCAATTTATTAAAGTCTATATACTCTTAATTATATTTAGCTATTAGTGATTTAGTGGCAAAACAGGATCTTACTTACCCTGTAATAATTATTTCTGGGTAACTTTGAACACCCGAGCCCCAATTACCTCCATTAATGGGCCATTCCTATAAAAAAAGATTATTGTATAAAGCAACTTCCAAGCATACCATACATCTCCACATATATTTCTATGACAACAGTAAACAACATATTTTGCTTCCAAAAAGGACTTTCTATTTATTTTCTCTAAAAGCGATATCAATGTTATCAAATACTCCAAGGTGATAAATATAAAATGCTGAAATGTAAGATTAAATACTAAAACTCATGTTCGATACCTTTTTGCTGTAACCTTGCCGCTTCTGTCTAGCTCCAACAGAATAAAGTGCAGGAATAAGGTCCACAGGACAATCAGCAAAATACTCGCAACATGTAACAGGGGATTCGTGTATAGTCAAAGGGTAGGGATTTTCAAATATAGGATATCTTTAACAACAGGGAAAAAAAAATATTTATTAATTTAACGAAATTAATATAACAACAAAAACTTTAAAAAATATTTACAGCTTTGGAATGAAAACAATTTTTTAACTTTGATTTAAAGATAACATCTTCTGAAGGTCTATATAACATTATCTGAACTTAGAAGTTTTGGGATACAATGTTCTTTTCCGTATTTTTAGAAATTACATACATTTTACCATAGAGATTAATAGATTTACTTCATGCATACATGTTAAAAAAAAAGGCATCTTTTATAATGCACATTGCTCAGTTAGAACAAAGTACCATGTGACACACACTGGACTGAGTGCTTTATATATACATATAACTTATTTACTTCCTACACCAAACTTATGATGTGGACATTTTACTGAAGAACAAACACTTAAGAGTAATGTCCCAAAGGCACGCCATCTAACAAGGAGAAGCAGAATTTAAACAGTGCTCCTAACCATTACGGTGTAAGGTTCTCAATCAACAGATGCCTCACCTTTATATCAATAGAGCTAATACAAATTTTCAGTTCTCCTTTTTTTTCCAATCAATGGAATACAATAATATTTAATCTAGAGATACTCTCTTGTTTCAATGATAATCTAAATAAAATTCTACCTTAAAGGTTTTCTAGATATGAAGTTATTTCATTAAATAAAGCAAAAAATGCTTTCCAAAATCTCAAAATTAAAGTAAAATCCTAACTAAATACACAATGATATTTCTCTTCTGGTCTGAATTCCTTGAGAATGGCTACTTAAAAATATCACGAAAACCAGAATATGGCTATAAACTAAAAAATTCAGAGTGTCTCATCTGCAAAAATTAGATGTATTTATCAGTCTACTACTGGTAATAATTTAAAAATTAAAGAATAATTTCAGAAAATTCCTTTCTAGATTTCAAAATGGACCGAACTGTCATTACTCATTCCTCAACCACACATAAAAACAGAGAAAAAAACCTCAAACAAAAACATGAATTAAAAAATGGCAGGTAACTTTTTTCTCTTTAAAAACACATTTTATAATACTTAAGCTCAATAATCTTACTATTATTAGACATTTAACTGATCCATTTGCTATTTTTATTTAAAATGCCTAGCCACAGGTTATTTGCACAGTATTTTAATTTAAATATTTTTTGGTACAAATGACACATCAAAGTCTCACATACTATTTGAAAACTTAGCTAAGGGGAAAAAAATAAAATCTATTAAGAGGAAGTTATTCTAGGGCACCTAGGTGGCACAGTCAGTTAAACATCCAACTCCTGGTTTTGGTTCAGGTCATGAGCTCAGGGTCATGGGATCCGGTCTTGCATTGGGCTCTGCCCTCAGCGTGCAGTGGGCTTAGGGCTGTCTTTCCCTCTCCCTCAGCACACTCCCCGCCCTCCACCCTTGCACTGTCTCTCTCTAAAATAAATAAGTAAATCTTTTTAAAAAAAAGAATAAGTCACTCTAGGGCTACCAATTTTTTTTTATTATCAATGTATTTTTTAGATGCTATTTGAGAGAGGGGGAGAAGCAGATTCCCTGCTAAGCAGGGAGTCTGATGTGGGGCTTGATCCCAGGACCCCAAGATCATGACCTTAGCTAAAGGCAGACGTTTAACAGACTGAGCCACCTGGGCGTCCTTAGGATTACCATTTAGAAATAATATTTTTAAATTCCTCCATTATGGTGGAAATATAGACATACATACACATACACACACACACACATAAAATCTATATATAATATATATATATAAATATAATCTATATATATTATCTATCTAATTTTTAAAACGGATAAAAATACCCAACTGATAATTACAGGTAGCACATAAGTTGATGTAAATCTAGGAATGCCTTAAAATAAGGTAAATAATACTGTTCACTTATACTTCAGGGTTTCCTAATCCTGGTACTATTCACATTTTGGATCAGAAAATTCTTTATTATGAGGGACTCTCCTGTGCACTGTGGATGTCTAGCAGCATCCCTGTCCTCTACCACTAGATGCCAGCAGCTTCTATAAAAGACGTTCACACAGACGTTAAGTATCTGGGGGGAGAGGGGGGAAATAGTAAAATTGTCCCTGAGAAACACTGAATATGAATGGGTAAAGTCAATTAAATATTTAATGATTATCTCCAGGAGATACAAATATTACTTATTTGCAATGTACTTTAATTCAAAGATGTTATAAGTAAACATACTATCATCTATGTTAGAAAAAGCAGAATATGGCAAATACCACAAAAAGTTGCCAAGTAGCTATGGTGGCAATTTACAGATTTTATATATATATATATATATATATATATATATATATATATATATTTTATATTTTATTTATTTTTTTTTAAGAGAGATGGGGAAACATTTAAAGAGGAGATGAGGGCTGACTTTGAAAGATTTATGGAGTTTTGACATCAGTGAAGCAAGTGAAGTTTGCAGCTCTTGGGAGCCATATAAGAAAAAGCATTGAAGTTTGATCATAGTTCAGTTTTTCTAGGGAATAAGGCACCTGCAGGAAGACAGTGAGAAATCAGGCTGGAAAGGTAAGTAGAAGGTAAGCTTCTACTGTGTAGAGCAGCAAGCCGAGGTGGTGCTCTCATATCAAACAACGGTAGCAAGCACAGTGGTTTAAAGAGGAGAATCACAGGGTGCCAGTTGGCTCCATTAGCCGAGTATGAGACTCTTAAAAGAGGACAGTGACAAGCTTGGTGCTATGTGTAAAATTACTCTGACAACGGGATTCGTGACAGTGCCAGAGAGTGCACTGGGGTGGGGAGAGCACAAAGCTTATCTGGAGGTAAACTGTGATGGGATCAATTCTGGACTTATTTTGTCTGCCCGCACGGTGACCAGGTATTAAGTTGAATCATATTAAATTTCAGAAGTTCAACAAATGTTGGCTTAAAAAAATGGAAACTCTGTATAAGCAACATACTGGATCTGGTAACTCTGGCAGGGAATTAGAAATGTATGCCTGGATCTGTAAAAAGAGGTCAAGATTATGGATATAAATAAAGTGTTTTCAAGATTATGGATATAAATAAAGTGTTTTCAAATAAACCCTATGCTAAAAAGATTCTCTTTCACCACATACTAAAATAAACTCTCACCAAATTTTATTTCTTACCCATTTTGTGCCAGGTCTATAAGTACTAAATCCTTTTCCAGAAGAACTACTACAGCATATGGTTCCTGAAAATCTAGAATAGGAAAACAATGTTTTAAATAGTTTTAAATATGCAAGAAGATAGGGAATTAGATCATAAACATTGCTTGGGTTTTTTTTTTTTATTATTTTGTTCCATTCTCTCAAGTATGTAACATTCTGATCTTGTACTACATGTAATTTAAGACAATTTTGTCTTAAATGAGATAGATCTATATAATAACTCAGAAAAAATTATCTCAGTTTTGTAAAGATGAATAAGACAAGAAGTTTACAGTAACTTCTATGGTATTGCAAAATCCAAGGTGGGGCATGGGCAACAAACCCAAAATTTAAATCACAACAACTGTAAGAACAATTCTTACTATTGGATCTCATAGGAACTTGAGTACTACTATACTACTACAATTTCTTAGATATTTTATATGTACCTGTTTAACTATAAAATACATCACAGCTTTACATTTCAATTGGCCTCAAATGAAGTAAAACGGATCCAGATTTAAATTCCTCTTGAAAGAATATATGTTAGTTGTGATGGCTAATTTTATGTCAGCTTGTCTTTGCTTTGGTGTCCAGCTGTTCAGTGAAACACAAATCCAAATGTTGCTGTGAAGGTGTTCTTTAGATGTGATTAACATTTAAAACAGTAGACTCTGAGTAAAGCACATTATTAGATATAATGTGGGTGGGCTTCAGTCAGCTAAAGGCCTGAAGAGCAAAGACAGGTTCTAAAAAAGAAGCAATTCTGCCTCAAGACAACTCTTTTCTGAATGTTCAGCCTGCCATCTTGCGCAATGAATTTGACTTATTAGCCTCCACAATTGCATGAACCAGTTCCTTAAAATAAATTCATTCTCTTTCTCTCTCTCTCTCTTCTTCTCTCTACACCCTATTGGTTTTGTTTCTCTGGAGAACCCTGATTAATATACTAGTGTTCTATAGAATTCTAAAATGTTTCTTAATGTCCATAGTTTTGTTTGCCCTTAAGTGGCACTAAAGGCTACTATCTCATACTAACCAGATAAAGCTTATTAAACAAAATTAACTTTTGAGGTAAAACTTGCAAAGTTATGAAGACATCATCTCTCTCCCAGAAGAATTACAGCATACTGAGACAAGGAAACTACAGGTCTTTGTTCTGAATAGCAGATATCTATAGAGAATGAGTTTTAAAGATGCAAAGCTTATTACCATTTGGGTATGGTGTTTCACACAGCGTTAGAAAATCAACAATTGAATAGTCCATTTCCAGCACAGCAGTACTCTTCCCATGCATAACTGTTAAGCAGGGTCTTCTTCCTACAGTATCATAGGACAAACCTCCTGATAAAATAATAAAAGGTTCCCTGAAAATAAAATACATAGGCAGATTATAAATAGCATAGTGGAGACTATTTTCTTGCTGTATTGTAAACGTTTTAAATAGTGAAATAATAAATTCTAACATCTTAATGCATGATTTAATTGAATACTCGTGGATTTTTTAAATGGCATTAGGTAAGACCCAAGTGAATTCATGAAAATTAACCTACAGTAAGAATGAACATTGACCACGTTTGACTCTCATACCTCGCCTTGGTCCCTAAAATTTTTTTCTTTAATCCTCTTTATACAACTGTCAAAAAAGTATCTCCGTGTTTCTACTGGTCAAGTCTCCTGAATGTACAGCCTTTATTTCCAATCCTAATAAGCAGGCCTTCTCAACAGATCTAAGAGAGCATTTATGGCCTGAGGCATCCACTGTATGTAACAAATTAACTTCTCATTGATGTAGCAGGAATGTACTAGCTATAAATCACTCTTGAGAAAACAGTTATTCAAAATCATTTTCTAGAGGACTTCTGGAATTTTGGCTGGTATGCTATCCAACCACAGCTCCCATGTACATCCACTAGCTGCCAGCTTGCCACTTCTGATTACTCTACAACTGTCTCCCTATTAGCCATTATTTAATGATTTACCTAGATTCACTTTTTAAAACTGTATCCTTAAATAGGCAAAAGGAAAAATATCTTTTCATATGTTTTGGCCTATATTTATCTTTGTCTTGATTCATGCTTTTTGTCCATGTTTTCATTAGATTAGTAATCCTTTTCTAATTGGTAAGAGTTCGTTGATTCTAAGGAATTAGCTTTGATCTGCTATGTGTCTCATCATTTGTTGGGTGGGAAGCTGTTTATGGTACATCAAACAGATGATTTTAAAAGTTTGATACAAGATTTTCTTAAATCCCCTCATGATATTTTAGGTACTTTCTGAATACTTATTCTAAGTTCAGTAGATTCACCTACCTCCTCTTCACATCTGGTATAAGCAGTATGTAATAATACAGAATTGTTAAAAATGCTAGTTCTTATTCACTTATTATTTTTTTAAAAATGCTAATTCTTATATTTAACTTGAAGCTTGTTTGTCTATTGTTATATGGCTGTGAATAATAAGACAATTAGAGTAAAGCAATATTTTGTTACTTAAAAAAAAAGTGCTTGTTCTGGAACTAAGCTGCCTAAATTTAAATTAAATCTCAGCTCTGGTTTCCTTTCTGTGTGATACTGAAAAGTTGCTTAACCTCTCTATGGAGACCGAGTGGTATCTATATACCCTTGACAATTATTGAATTAATATACACAAAGCACTGGCATCAATGTGCGGCACATAGCATATCTTTGGTAAGATTTACCTATTATTACTACTATCATCAAATTACCATTATTATCCATTATGAAAGTTCCCCTTCTTTTGGCATGTGGAAACATTAAAATTTCTAAATTGTTTATTTTTATCTAAAATAAACTCTAAAATAAATAAACTCCATTAAAATTTACTTAGAGTAGCAGTACAAATGTGTAATTTACAAGGAAATACAAATATTAGGTCAAATAACTCAATTTTTTTTAATACTGAAACATTTTACCTATTTTAATATATATAATGGGATATGTGTATGTGTGTATAGTATCTTATTTAAAACTATACTCTCATATGTCCTTGTTTTAGTTTTTTTCATAGAATTTATCATTCAAACTTATTTTGTTCATTGTTTTTCTCATTAAATTTAAAGCTCCATGAGGGCAAGGAGATTTGTTCATTTTGTTCCTTGCTATATCCAAAACTTGGTGAATTAGTAGAATGAATACATAAATGAATGGAATTAACAGAAATGTATGTTACACTAACCACTCTTTAGTTTACACTATCATTTAGATTTTTCACCACTAAAATGATTTTGTTAATATTATTTTTCCACCTAAGTGACAATAATCAAGGTTAAAATTCCCAACAGAACTATACCAATACATTGTTTCAATCACTTTGCATAGTGTTATCATTATGACTATAGTTAGGAAAGCATATTTAATTTTCTTTCCTTTTGTTCCACATATAATGAATAAATAGGAACATTTCCTCTCTTGCGTACTTTGAAATTTTCCATACAATTGAATATAAAATACTAGAAAGAAGGATGAAGACTCTGACTTCATCTTTTATAGACTGGAGGCCCAGGCCATGTATTTTATAAGTAATATTTCAAAAATAGTCTGATAAATGCTTTTACATATAGCCAACTTAAAAAAAAAAAGCAGCATTGTTAATATAAAAACCAGGAACAGGGAGATGCTGAGCTACATAATAGAATAAAATTTCCATGGAAATATCAGGTAGGTTTGCCAGATAAGTCACCAGTTTATTAGATAAATTGTTAATAATGGTATTTAATAACATCATGGCAATTAGGTAGGTTTATCCTCAAAAGGCAACTAAGTGTGTATTCAGTGGCCTTGTAAGTTGCCTACACTTCTTTTCTAAACTTAGGAAAGAAAAAAATACATGAAAAAAATAGGAATAAAAATATAAGAATAAAAAAATATGAGTAAGAAGCAGTTTCAAAGAGATACCAAGTCAATATTCTTTTTCATAATAAAAGTTCCCCAAATCTAGCAATAAATGCATGCATGTATGTGTATATATATATATGCATACATATATGTATACATTTAAGGACATTTTTTTCCCCTTATATCTTATGTGTTGTTTTTAAAAAAAAATAATCTAAGTTTGCCAGGCAGGAATCACCTGATTTATGAACACCCAAGAGATTATATTTTTTCTTTATAAAGAACCAAACTTTGAAGAGTAAATATTAATGAGATGAATACTTTACAACAAGTAGTCATAAATGCAATGATAAGTATTTTAATACTAGATATTGAAAATTACATAAACTGTTTTGTTGGCATTTAGAATTATATAAAAAACTCTAGAAATCTAGATTATTTCTAGGTAGCATATGAATTATGGAGGTGAAGAATCTGTTTTTAAACACAATGTTAGTTTTTTTGATGTTACAGTAGGACCTGGAGAAAAGATAATTTTTATCCCATAACTTAACATCGAATTTCAGTAGAATTTCTTTTAATGATACTGGGTGCTCCTCAAGACTGTCATTTTGTGAAGATATCTGCATTAGAAGGGTGTCTGGACATTATAATAACTTATTTAATCATTTAATCATTCACTCATTTATGAGACCAAGCGCCATGCATGTGCTCATGCAGGGGTAGGCAGAGGAAGAGGAAAAGAGAATCTTAAGCAGGTTCCATGCTGGGCATGGAGCCTGACATGGGGTTAGATCTCATCACCCTGAGATCATGACCTGAGCTGAAATGAAGAGTCAGATGCTTAACTGGAACTGAGCCACCCAGATGCCCCTGGACCTTTCATAATCTGATTGAAATTTTTAAGAGGCTGAACACTTTTAATTAATTCCTTTGTCTTCTAACCTCCCCAGACTGGCCTTAATAAGTGGTTTGGCTCAAGTTGTGTTTCATATGAAGCACTCTTCAGTTAAAGGAAGTACTTCTACCCAAAAAGCCATTTTTATAACCAATTTGCTCAGCTCAGTTCTGCAACATTATCCATTCATTCAAATTTATTTTGAGCACCTGTATTCCTGAGAATAAAACAGTGCACTCACGTCTAGTCTATATGAGCACGCACATTGGGACAAGTGTTACAAAGAGAATAAAACAATGTGGAATGGTAGGCTGACTGTGAGGGAGGCCACAGAGCAGTTACTGTAAGAGTGGTCAGAAAAGATCCCTGAAGTAATGACAGATGAGCTGGCTGGAATGATGAGGAGACAGTCAAAGAGCTTGGGGTTGGGAGAAAAGGGATGCACATTCTAGGCAGCAGGAATAATGGCAAAGACCACAAGTCAGGAATGAGTTTGGTACATCTGAGGAACTAAATGGCCAATGGGGCTACAACACAGTGCGTAAAGCAATATGTGATAAGAGATGACACAACTCCAAATCTTGTAAAGTGCATCCTGTTCCCTGTATTAGGATCTTAAGAACCTGTCTCCTCCATATCAGCCCCAAGATAACTTTAGTTCTGGCCCTAATAACCCACAGCTGAAATTATTATAACAGCATTTGCACACATTGTTTATTGCCTGAGTTATACTTCCCCTCATTTTCTGTTTGACTTTAGCATTCTAAAACTCAGTCTAATTACTATCTCCTCAAAAAAACCTTCCCTGATCCATCCACCCTGATTGTGCTTGGTTCCCTTTCTGTGTTCCTAGAATCCTGTGCCTACTTCTTCTCAGCATTTACCACACTGAATTGTCATTATGTTTATCTAGTTTCCCTTTGTATTGTGAGCTCCTTTAGGAAACAGAGGGTATAATTACCTCTGCATCCCCAGGCCCTAGCTAGGGATCCCAAAAAGTGTTTAACAAATACATATTTAAATACCACTAAACCCATCACTCAGATGGTCACTAATACTAGGACTTACAGTCAGAAATGCTGTAGGATTTGGTAATATTTGGCCAAATTTGGTAATAGACACTGCCTAAAGTCGTTTGAAATGTAACTGTTGTGCTGTTCTGATACTCTTTCTGCATAATTAGTACTGCCACCTGTTATTATTCACTACTTCTATGTATTTTTAAAATTGGAATTTAAGCTCCAAATTCTCTCATATGTCCTTAATTTACATTACTAAACTTATTAAATTCTCCAACTTTCATCAAATGCAGATGTGCCCTTCTATTTCAAAGGAAACACTTAACTATAAATTTGGTGAACAGAATTATACCTTGGCTCTTGAAAGCTAACAGTTATCTTCTCTTTACTACTCTAACCTCAGTGCTCAACTTTATTTGGGGGTGGTGAGGAGCAGAGGAAGCATAAGAGAGGAAATCTTAAGTAGGCTCCACACCCAGTACCAACACGGGACTTGATCTCACAACACCTGAGATCATGACCTGAGCTGAAATCAAGAATCAGCTGCTTGACCAACTGAGCTGCCAAGGCGCCCCCCAGTGCTTAGCTTTTTATTGAATGAATATATGTCTTTTTATGAGACCGTACATCAAATTTCTAAGATTCTCAGTTCAAATTCTGATTCCAAATTATGATTATCTAATTTGAATAGTTTTAAGAAAAATCTATGCAACTATGATCTCATATTTGTTGTCAAATTGCTTACTTTTCACATAAAAGCTAAAGGCTAAGTTTTTTGAAGTATCATATCAAAATGAAATAATCAAAAACGAGGGTTTCAAAAAATGAATTTTTAAGGGCTGAAAAGCAAAAAAGAAAACTTAAAATATAGGAGACAAATTAAAGATTTTTTTTTTTTTTTTTTTATTTGACAGATCACAAGTAGGCAGAAAGAGAAAGGAGGAGGAGGCAGGCTCCCTGCTGAGCAGAGAGCCCGATGTGGGACTCGATAGGAGACAAATTAAAAGCACTTTTTTAATCATGGAATGCTACAGTTTCAAACAATGCTTCTTAAACTGTCTGTGGTTAAGAACTATTTAAAAAAATCTAATTCATTGAAAATCTTTGTTTTGTAAGAAAAACAACTAAATGTGTCCACTGACGTTGTGGTAATATCAAATGATATTCAAGTTTCCATACTCTTACTTTTGATTTCTGTATTTTGTCTCAGAGAGTTAGCCGACTGGAACCATTCATGCACCATACTTGGAGTAGCACTAGTCTAGAAAACAAAAAATTGAGCCTTCTGAGGATACTGCTTTGACTTACCCTATCATGACCAGGGAGATATGTGAGGGTGTCACTGAAGACCTCACTGCAAGGTGCCAAACTCCCTCACACTCTGAAGTTAATTCAGAAGCCATGGAATTCTTTAAAACAACTATTTGATAAGAGAACTACTGCTTAGTTACGACAAGTTTTCACCAGGGACCTTTTTGAGTAAACGTGAAAATAACAAGGTAGCATAAGAATAAACCATTATGATAAGGAACTGAATGCAGAGAAGCACAATGGGTCATAACCCAAGTATGGGAGAAGACATCTATGTTCAGATCCTAGCTCTATTACTTTGTACCTATGAGGATTGAACAACTTATTTTAATTATCTGAGCCTCAGTTTTCTCTTCTGTAACATACACCTCATAGAGTTATTATAAAGATAAAGTGACATTGCATATACATGGCTTATTACAGTGACCAGTACGAAATGCATTCTCAGGAAGTGACTATTACTTTACTAGCACCATGATGATAATATTCCAGTGTCCTTCTAGTTCAGATCTGTACCTCTGCCAATTTTAAGAGGACTCTCTGAGAACCAGAGTAGCCACCTCAAAGCTATGTTTCACTAGTGACTAACCCTAATATTCTCCTTTGCTAATATAGATAAAAAGATAGAAGTTTAGGGGGAAAAAATAAAGGAACATGATTTAGACAAGTTTTTGTCTAAATGAGCAATTTAACAATGGTACAGATTTAGTAGATTTGTATATTGCAGTATTTGCATAAAATTAAGATTTTAATATTGTTATGTTTATTTTATTGATATAATTTTCATGAAAAGTTATAGTAATCAGACTTAATACATATCCTTTTAGTTATCAAAAATGTGGAATCTCCAAACACTTCCATAAATTGCCATGAAGTATACAAGAGTGATACTGAGAATGTGGTCTGTGAACCCCTAAGGGTTTCCAGGATCCTTTTCAAAAGGTCGAGGGTAAAACCACTTCATTATGGTATTAAGACACTACTGGCCTTTTCACTGTGGTGATTTTTACACTGATGGCACAAAAGTAATAGTAGGTGGATTCAACTCCTGGTATCTCAGCATGAACCAAAGCCATGGCACCAACCTAGACTACTCATTTTATTCCTCATTGCTTCACGTTAAAAGGATTTTTCCCCTTCCACTTCCAAAGGTCTTTGATGAAGTAGTAAGATGACTAATTTTTTTTTTAAAGATTTTATTTATTTATTTGACAGAGAGAGATCACAGTAGACAGAGGCAGGCAGAGAGAGAGAGAGAGGGAAGCAGGCTCCCTGCTGAGCAGAGAGCCCGATGTGGGACTCGATCCCAGGACACTGGGATCATGACCTGAGCCAAAGGCAGTGGCTTAACCCACTGAGCCACCCAGGCGCCCCAAGATGACTAATTTTAAATACTGACCCTTAATATGTCTTTCTAATGTTGTGTTAGGGAAATAAAAATATACACAAAGCACTTCTGTACATCGAATTGGACAGTTATTTCCAGAAAAGCACTTGTGCAGTTGTCAGAGTTGTGAGCTAAACTATCTATTATTTTTGCTTACAGGATGACTAACAAACTATAATTTAGGTTTGGGTAACTGACAGTAATCTTCCCAAAAATGAATGAAGTGAATCTTATTTTAGGAAAAGCAACTGACATTATTTGTTTACGATGATAAAATCTGGGCTTCCAAGTAAAAATCAAGAGTTTGGGAATTTCTATCTGCCATGAATTTCACAGTTTCCCAATACTTCAAGATTTTCCTCAGGAGATCAGTGGTGATATCAGCAATTTAAAGATATATAATGAAATGCCTCAATACTAGAAGATATCAAAGAGTCAATCAGTATTTTCCTATTTACCAGTGCCATGATGTTACAAAAGCATGCAAGAGTGAAAGAGTCACTGCAAGTGCTGAAAGACCAAAGAATTTTCATGGGAGAGAGTAAAAAATTTTACCAATAAGCAATTCAGATCTCCCACTACAACCAATGTTTAAGAATCTACTACTTGTCAAGTTTGGGTGTAGTGGCAAAGAATATTTACCATTATTTTAAAAGTCAAACTACATACCTGTGTACACCTGGATTTTCTTTGTATGCCTCAATTAGAAGAACATTATCATAAAAGACCAACTGTAGAAGCAGATCTGAGATTTTAGCTGTAGTCTATTACACTACACTTGAAAGAAATTTCCAAAATAAACAATTCTAGTACATTTTTAGAAGGAGTTATTTTAAAATGTTTTACTTATCTTAACATGCAAGGGGTTATTATTTTTTTATAAAGATGTTTTTAGTTAGTTTTTTTTTAAGATATTATTTAGTTATTTGACAGAGAAAGATCACAAGTAGGCAGAGAGGCAGGCAGAGAGAGAGGAGGAAACAGGCTCCCTGCTGAGCAGAGAGCCCGATGCGGGACTCGATCCCAGAACCCTGAGATCATGACCTGAGCCGAAGGCAGAGGCTTTAACCCACTGAGCCACCCAGGCACCCAGGTGTTATTATTTTTAAATGAATTAATAAGTATTTTTTTAATTCTAAACTTTATTTCTAGTAGGGTAAATATCAATAGTTAAAACCCACTTAAAGTAGATGATGTTTGGGGTTCTCAATAACTGAGTGTAAAGAGTCCTGAGACCAGTTTAGGGACTGATAGTATACACATAAAAATTAAGCCCACACAAAAGAAAATTGGCAATAATGACAGGCTTTCATTTTAATACAAGTTAAAACAATTGATTGTAATTATTAAGAGATTATATAATAATATAAAAGGGTGTTATAATAAAGGTAATAATAAGTAAGCTTAAGTTTATTAACAGGGACTCTATTAGTACCATACAAAGAAATAAAATGGCATTCTTCTCTAAATTATGGTCTTTTGACCATTAATACAATGATGAAGATTCACTGAAGTCTTTATGATTTCTCATTACCAGTCAAACTATAAGAACTCAGGGGTTACATAGCAATAACGTGCTAAATAACATGTCCTCTAATATGTGAAATTCATGTAAATGAGTGGCTGGCAAGACTCAACTTGGAGATAAGACAGAAAAAGACTCCATGAATTCTACAGTCCTCACTTAAGAAAAAGAAAAAAAATTCTTAGAACATCTTCCCAACCTTGAAGTCAGAAGCTTAAGTGCCTCTATAAACTGAACATTTCATGAATCTTAATAAATTTAGAAGAATTATAATATTCTCTTGTGACCAGTAAAGGCTGACAGTCATAACAAAAGCTATTATAATGAAGTTGTCATGTCTATGGCAACACAGCTCTTCTCTACCTGTGCTTTCCAGGGCAAAGCATCCATTCTGGTGCTGACATTAAACTGGAAAGCAAAATAAACTTAAGCATCAACATGATAAGTCAATGAGATAAAGGTACAGAATTTGGTAGAATTAACCTAACCATAAAAATTCCAGAAAAATTATGCTTTGGGGTTTCGATGTATTATAGTTTCATGATCCAGTATGGTTAGGATGCATGAAATTTACATGGCCCTACAGCAATCTGTATTAGTCCATAACTTTTTTTTTCTAGTATCAATTCAAATGAAAGAATTTTTGTAACAATTAGGCATTTTTTCAAAAAGAAATCTAAAACCTTCAATTAAGTCTTTGTCATGCAGAATATTTGTAATTACATGAACTATACATGAAGTTCATAGTGTTACAAGTATGATTTCAAAGCTTATCTCTGAAAGAACACTGCACAGTTTTCAAAATCAGGGGCACCTGGGTGGCTTAGTGGGTTAAAGCCTCTGCCTTCGGCTCAGGTCATGGTCTCAGGGTCCTGGGATCAAGCCCTGCATCGGGCTCTCTGGTCATCGGGGAGCCTGTCTCCCCCTCTCCCTCTGCCTGCCTCTCTGCCTACTTGTGATCTCTGCCTGTCAAATAAATAAATAAAATCTTTAAAAAAAAATCATTTACTGCAGACAAGGTCTTACATGGATTTGATCCCTGTCCCCTTGATCAACATAACCTAAAGCATATAAGCTGATATCAATATATATTATAAGCAGCCCAGGACTAGAACAATTAGTGAACCATCACTAAGATATTTAGTCCATGCACAGATCATTAGTGGATGCATTTTAGAGATGGAAAAAAAAAAGCAGATTAGGATGAATAATGATGGAAACCTACCCTTAAATTAGTTTCAACAAGCCATAAAGCTTTATGGATGCAACAGAGAACCAATTTAGATGATGAAGAAGGGATGGCTCTAAAAGAAGAAACCATAGGAAAGCTAATGAACTTCAGCAGTAGAAAAAAGTGTAAGAAAGTGTAAAAGAATGAAGTGTAAGAAAGGACTATCTGAATATCCTTAACAAGTAAGAGATAATTTTGGAAACAATTAGATTTGAAATGAAGCTGTGCCTTCTTATAAATAATACACATCAAAAACTACTAGACTAAAAAAAAATAACTATAAGGTTTTAAAAATTCTATTTTAGGATTTCAGAAATGGAAGATGTGTTACCAAACGAGTATCAGCCATTAATATGCCAACTTTGTTAAATTCATCTATTTCTAGATACAGGGGCATGGATAAACATATAAGTAATTTTGGTCCCTGCCAAAACATAAAAGCTGAGCTGGATGACTGCTTGCAAAAAACTAAGTTGTAAAATTTTTATGAAACACACTTACTATGCAGACGGAAACAAATTTAACTTCAGGTCCCTATTATCAGAGCAGGTTGCCTTTTCTATTATAACAGTAGTCATTTAGGAGTTCACACTGTGGTGACAAAATATAAGATGATTCCAAAGTATAAATGCTTATTTTTAAGGTAAGGAAATTACTAAAACAAAAACATCTCCCATTGATGAGACTGATGAAACTGTTACAGTTTATACTAAGTCTTTGAAGTGCACACAGTATGATACTTTCAAGAAGCAATGTGGGAACTTGTCAAGATTCATAAAAATCTTTTATCCTCAAAATTTCACCATTGGAAATTTACTGTAAAGAAACAGTACAATTGTTAAAAAAAAATCTGTTGAATTAACTATAACATCAAAAAAGAGAATCTGTTCACTACTATATTTTTATCTGTAATATGAAAAACGTGATTATAATATCAAAAACTAAATATTCAGCCAAAGGGAAGAATGTCTGTGTAAAGCACATAAGCTTTAAAATTATTTTAAGGAATAGATAAAAACTAGTAATATTTTAGACATGTTAAGTAGGAAAAAAAATTCACCAGACTGAATATGCTCTAAGAATATAATTAAGTGAAAATGTGTATGTATCTGAAAAAAGACTGAGGGAAAATGAACAGAAGAAAAAAATTTGTTTCGAGTAGTGAAATTATAGGTAATATGTTTCTTTTGTGAAGATTTTATTTAATGTTATAATAACAAAGAAACAAACTTAGGTACTTCTAAAAACAGTCTAGAGAAGAAGATAATACTGGTTAAAAATGAAATTAACAGGGGTGCCTGGATCGCTCAGTTGGAAGATCACGTGACTTTTTTTTGGGGGGGGGCAACTGTAATTTTGTTACCCAAACAATGTAAGGGCATTTTCATTTTATTTACCTATTTATTTTCATTTTATTTTATTTTATTTCTTTTCAGTGTTCCAAAATTCATTGTTTATGTACCACACCCAGTGCTCCATGCAATACGTGCCCTCCATGACTCTTGATCTCAGGGTGGTGAGCTCAAGCCCCAAGTTCGGCATAGAGGTTACTTAAAATAAAATCTTTAAAAAAATGAAATTAATATTAACGATTGTGACTAATTACACTTTTGAAAAAACCCACATTTTTCCTATGAAATACCATGGAAATAGTTTGCCAATTTTTAACATCATTTCCTTATCTATGACTGTTACTTTTGGAATTACAATGTAATATAAAAATGTAGCTTATGCTGAAGAATTATCTGCTTTCTAGGCAACTCAAGAATTGCTACACAAAATAAGTTGGAATATTACTATGATTCATCCATTCGGCAAGTGTTTACCAAGTGCTTAACTGTGTTGGTCCCCACAGAAGGGGCCCAAAAGTCTTATCTTCCATCATTTGATTCCTCCAGCTTCACTCCATCCTTTGGCCAGCATACCCCACCCCTCTATTACTGCACTTTTTACTCATCATCTACTTTACTGATTTCGGGGTTCCTTTTCAGAACCCAAAACTTACCTTAATCCTAAGACTTTTAGTTCTGTAGCCAAAAATTTTTTTCAGAAGAATCCAGATCATATAATCATGTAACAATGCTTTTAGTATTCAGAAAGAAAATTATCTTCTTCACCTGTACTTTGAATTAATCCTGAGAAATTCACTCTAAAACTTTCTGCCCAAATTATTTCCTTTTCATTTTCAGCATCATCTATTCCAACAGTTCTTTCTTTTCTGCCATTTGTCATATGGAGGTCTTCCCCAAGTTACAATGAAAACAAAATTGTGTCTTACTCTTCCTGATGAAATGTAAATGCTATTTTTATCTACTGTTGAATACACTAAACACATGTTCTAAAGCAGTATTTAAAAAAAATAAATAAGTAAACCATCATTTTCTATTAATCCACCCATCTCTTTTTCCTTCTTTTAATGTTCCTACATCCTGGCTCATGTTTGAAACAAGGCTAATAAAATATTCTTACAAATTAATTCCTCTTACAATGAGTATCCTCTGATCTTCCTTCTGTTATCATTCTAACCTATCTTTCTATAGCAGCAAACAAGGCTTACTTACTTACTCTCTCCTACAAACACTTCAAGATGTGTTCTGGGAATGTTTTATTTTTGTTTTTGTTTTTCTGTTCAAAATCTACTAGTCCTCCTTTTTCTACATCTTCACTTTTGTGTTTTTCAAAATAAAATACCAGTGCTGAGAGTGTCAGTTGTATAAAGGGTTCTGAGCTGTCGGAACCATTCTGAATGCACTCCTTTGTCTTATACCTTTTTCTTCACCTTCATTTCAGCAACCACCACTGGTTAAATGTACCTCAAGGACTTAATACAGGTTTATTTTCAAACATAGTTACCAAATAAAACTTGCCAGTGATATACAAATGTATCACAAAATGCATTTATCAGCAGACTTAGTAAGTCATATCAGTTTTAACTTAACAATGAGTTAAAAACCAATTTAAGGGAGCACCTGGGTGGCTCAGTCAGTTAAACCTCTGCCTTCCACTCAGGTCATGATCTCAAGGTCCTGGGATCGAGCCCCACGTGGGGCTCTCTGCTCATCAGGGAGTCTGCTTCTCCCTCTCCCTCCACCTCTCACTTGTGCTCTAATAAATAAATCTTTAAAAAAAATTAATTTAGTGAAAAACTTAAAAACAGAGGGATCTTAGTGCTTTAAATTCATAAAAGCCACAGACAAACCCCAATCTCCATACAGCTGCTAAATAAGGTATTCTAATATCAGAAGATAGAGCCATTAATCTAGTAGTCTTTGCTGTCTAGCTATGTGGGATTATACAATTACAGTGTTAGGGAACATAAGTCAAATATTATCTTAAAATTAAGAAAGTGAATGGTAATTTATTTTAGTTAGGTAAGAGGTCTGGAGATTAAGGCTAGGAGAAAGTGTTCATGTTTTTAGAGACTGAAGATAATACAGATAAATCTGGGGTAGGTCATAAGAATGCCTTTGAGGATAGTGACAAAATGAGAATTAGTCAACCTAAGATTGAAACTCTCTCACCAACATGGGAAAAGTAACAAGAGAAAAGGAAACATTATCTGCTGAGAAATATGAAATTTTAAATCTGTGGGCTCAAAGATATCTTCTCTCATTAGATACAATTAATTATAAATCGACTTATGGATTTTTCCTAAACAGTGTTAAGATCAAATGCCATGACCACAAGGGGATACCATAAAACCCAAACCCGGACTTTGTCAAATTAGAATTTGTAGTCTGGAAGTGATCTATGAAGCTCTCTAGTCCTCTGAGTAGCTAAGGTTACTTACATCAAGTTATCCACCCTATTAGACAGACACAAACAGATCTCCTCTTAGTTCACATTAATATGATTACTAATACTGAGTAGGATTTAATGTTAAATTAAGGAAGATGATCTGATAAACTAGCAAATTTAAAAAAGAAATCTTGGGGGCACCTGGCTGGCTCATTTGGTAGAACATGCAACTCTTGATCTCAGGGTTATGAGCTTAAGCCCTATATTGGGTGTAGAGATTACTTAAAAAATAAAATAAAAAATCAGTTCTTGGCAAACCAAGTGATCTCTGAATCATTAGGACAATTCTATCCTAATCCATCTTAACTTGTGGAAGTGTTCAGTATACTGATAAACAACTCTATCTCTGGAGTCAACCTGAGCTCAAATTCCAGCTCTGCTACTTTGTAGGACAAGTTAACTTAAGCCAAAACTTATTATTTATATCTGTAAATACAGATGATAAAGGTGCCTATTTCAAAGTGTTGTTAGAATTATGGAAGGTAATGCATTCAAACTGCATAGCAGAATACCTGGCTAATAAAAGTCCAATAACAAATGTTGTTCATCTAGTTTTTTCTTCTTGGTGCTTGGAAGCCAAGCCATCTAAGTAAGTCTTGAGCTCCAAAGACAAGAAGCTAGTTTCATCTCAAGTAAGGCTATGAGAATTGTTAAGACAATACAAAAGGGAACTACTTCTGTTTCTGAAAGTGGGCATGCTATCTGAATGAGTCTCTTCTGGTTGCTATGGCTTACCATCAACTGGGATGGAAAGAGAATGAAGATGGAACATTTGTTGACTCTAATACACTGGTGCCAAGAAAATAAAAAGAGAAAGCTCCATGCATGATAGAAAATGACAATATAAACCCATTTATTGATGTAGATACTAGATTCTAAAATATTATTCTCAATGGTCAACATATCTGTGACTAAACTGGTGAGTTTCTTCATCAGAGTTTTATCAGATAGGTTAGCAGAGCAATTGCTGCTGGGAGATCTGCAGGTATTATATGATCTTGGGGCTTGGTGGTTAATATGAACAGAGAGTAGGTTTCATTAAAAAGGAAGTAAAGTAAGAGTACAGACTTAATTAAATCTGGGGTCTTCCACTTATGGCTTGTATGACTTTGGGCAAGTTACTCAATGTCTTCGTTTCAGTTTCCTCATCTATAAACCAAAGGTAATAATACTTGCGTCATAGAATGCTTGCTAAGATTAAATAAATTAAGATGTATAAAGCACTTAGAATAGTGTCTGGCAAATAGTAAGCACAGCATAAGTGTTACTATGGATTATTGCATAGACACAGTTATTTAAGAAAAATCTAGAGCTGAGAAAGAAAAACTGAGAGCAAGCCTGTGTTCTGGGGGAAAAAATCTTTTTGCATGAGGGAGTTTGTTTTGGGGCTTCAGAAAGTTAGGGTTCTCTCAATGGATACACTTCTAGTAGCAGTTGGGAAAACTCACTGGTACCAAGTTTGTGGATGTTACTGAAATAAACTTTTAGATATTTTTAGAACTAGAGTATTATAAATGTATCCTGAGTTTTTATTAGTCTGTTTTTGTTTTTTCAAAAGAAAATTTTTTTTGAGAGAGAGAGTGCGAGAGTGTGCGCACATGTTGTGTGTGCCAGCAGGGGAGGAGCGGGGGGGGGGGGGGACAGAAAGAGAGAGAATCACCCTGCAAGAAACCCAACGTGGGTGGGGCTCAACCTCACAACCCTAAGGATCATGACCTGAGCCAAAATCAAGAGTCAGACACTTAGCTGACTGAGCCATCCAGGTGCCTCTGTGTTTTTTTCATATTCTTATATAGGCAATCCACCTACAGCTTTTAGTGTACATATGAAATTTAAAAAATCATCTACTAAACTAGTTGAAAACAAATTCAGGTACCACATTGGGGGGGGGCTCAAATTTGTTTACAGATAAACAGATATATCGTGCATGTACATGTGTGCATATCAGGCCGGGGTGGGTGGAGTCAGCAAACTAGGGCCCGTTGCCTGTTTTTGTATGGTATGGCCTGCAAACTAAAAATGATTTTTACATTTTTAAATAGTTGAAAAAAATACACAA
This sequence comes from Enhydra lutris kenyoni, assembly GCF_002288905.1. Classification (NCBI taxonomy): domain Eukaryota; kingdom Metazoa; phylum Chordata; class Mammalia; order Carnivora; family Mustelidae; genus Enhydra; species Enhydra lutris. Next base: position 39,972,455 of record NW_019154101.1, on the reverse strand, counting down.
AAGAATATTTCATAATACATGAAAATTAAAGGAAATTCAGATTTCAGTGTCTATAAAGAAGGTTTTATTAGAACGCACTTGTATTCTTTCATTTATGAGTTGTCTATGGCTGCTTCTGGGCTACAATAGCAGAACTGGATAGCTGCCAGTTGAGACCAGAACAGCTTGCAAAGCCTGAAATATTTATTCTCTGGCCCTATACACAAATAGTTTGCCATAGTATGTGTTATAAGGAAAGGGAGTAAATTAATTCTTAGACATGGTTCTCCAAATGTGACTAAACTGACATTTTTAACTGTGATAACATTCAATTTTAGGTTCCCAAACATAGATGCTCCCCCCAAAACTGGTAATTCTTTGAATGGTAGCCCATTTCTTAAAAGACACTAACTTCCGGAGTGCCTGGATGGCTCAGTCAGTTGAGTGTCTGACTCTTGGTTTTGGCTCAGATCATGATCTCAGGGCTGTGGAGTCAAGCCCCATGTAGGGCTCTCTTCTCAGTGCAGAGACCGCTTAAGATTTTCTCCCTCTAGGGGAGCCTGGGTGGCTCAGAGGGTTAAGCCTCTGCCTTCAGCTCAGGTCATGATCTCAGGGTCCTGGGATCGAGCCCCATATCAGGATCTCTGCTCAGCACGGAGTCTGCTTCCCCCGCCCCCCGCCTGCCTCTCTGCCTACTTGTAATCTCTCTGTGTTAAATAGATAAAATCTTTAAAAAGAATTTTTTTTTCTCCCTCTACCTCTGCCCCTTCTCTGCTCATGTGTTCTCGTAAATGAGTAAAATTGGGGGGGAAAAAAAAAGAAAGAGAGAGACTAACTTCTAATGCTCATTGTGTAAAACTCTAAGGAGTTCAAGTGAATACCTGTTTGAAAACTTGAACCTTTCCTGAGTTGATTCTTGTTGAAAATTTGGCCCTGCCTATAACTTCCTATGTAGTCTAACAGTGAAATGAAAAGGTAGAAGTAGAGGGAAAAAGGACTACAATTTACCAAACATCTACCACATGCCAAACACATTATATTTTTCTTTCAAGTCTTTACAACAATTTTATTAAGTGGAAATTACCATCCCTATTTCACTGAGGTAAGGACAGAGGTTCAGTGATGTTAAGCAACTTGCCAAAGACAATAGAGCCGTTGTGAGTGGCAGAACTGGGATTTGAACCTAAGTCTGAGAACCCAAACTCAGTTTTTTTCACTAAATCAGGGGCTCTCAAATAAGATAACTATGACTCATAGTAAGAAGTATACTTTACTTCATGATACAGTATACGGATATATTAGTACATACAACTGGACAAATTTCATGAACCAGTATTTAACCTTAAAATGTGCAGTGTACTCTATTTCTTATTCTAGTCTAGAAGTTAAAAACTGATGTCACAACCAACAAAAATATTTTCACAACCCACTTACAGATGACCACTATCTACTATTTAAAAACAAACAAAGTATCAGGGGTGAGGGAACAGCTAAAATGGGTCAAGGGAGCGGGCATTACAGACTTCCAGTGATAGAATGAATAAGTCACAGGGATGAAAGATACTGCATATGGAATACAGTCAATGGTACTATAATAGTGTTGTGTGGTGACAGACGGTAGTGACAACTGTGGTAAGCATAGCACAAAGCACAGAATTGTTGCATTTGTACTACCAAAACTAATGTAACATTGTGTGTCAAATAAATAAATAAATGTTGCACTAAGTCACAGAACAAGAGAATTCTCAATCTACAGAAGAATATTAGTTCTGTAGTTATAGTCTTGTTATAGTGCAGTTATAGTCTTGTCAACCTTGCAATGTGCACATTAACTCTGTGAAAGGAAAACCAGGGAAAAGCTGACGTTTGTCAGGAGTTATCAAATGCTGTTTTGAGACTAGTGATATGTGAGACAACTGGATGAAAGAGTATATGTTCCAAGTGCTTCATGTATTTGCTTAATCTTCTTAATTACTCTTTGAGGTAGATACTATTATTATTATTATTATTATTCCCATCTTACAGATAAAGAAACACACACAGAAAGCTCAGTCGATTTGCCCAAGATGGCACAATGAGCAGGTAGTTGAAGAAGGATCAGTCCCAGGTGGGCCAGCTCCAGAGTTCACTCTTAGTCACTTTGCTCAAGCACCACTGGCTGTAGCACTTCACACTTGGGTCACACCAGTTTTTCAAAAAACCAACTTCAATAGAACTGACTTAACATTTAACTTTTGACTTTTTACTAAGAACTGGCCATATGAAGAATAGTTCTCTATCTTTAATAAAAGTGCTTTTAAAATGCTGTATTAATTATATTGTTACTATTCACTATGTAAAGGAAAAATCTGGTCTCTCCCAATGTAATACATGCTTTTATTTACTAGAAAATAAAAGACACAAATCTCGATTCCATTTTTTGTCAGTGTGTACCTTTCCCTCAGAGTTAATTATGTTATCGTTAACCTATAACAGCTAATTCTTCATGGTTACACTTTTCTAAACACCAGCTTATGTTCTTCTTCCTTATATTCAGTAACACTACGCAAGGACAAGTAGAAGTGAGACAGATGTGTCCCATGCTTTCACTGAGCTAATATTTAAAGGGGAAGGCATACATTTAACAAATAATTTCATTATTAGTGACAAGTACAAATTCTAGAAAGGAAACACATAGCATACTTTCAGACTGTATTACTGAGGACCCAACCTAGGTACCATGGCCAAAACATCCTCAAAGCAGTGATATTATTGCTAAGCTATAAAGGATGAAAGGGAATCTTTCTGCCTAGAATGATTTCTTGGTTTAAAAAAAAAAAAAAGAAAGAAAAAGAAAAGAAAACACAGAAGATCTTGAGGATGGAAGGAAGGCAAATCTGGCAATTTGCCAATGTTCCCTGCTGCCAACCTGAATCCCTTTAGCTGGCACCTACTCAAGACACTTGCTAGGAATAGGAAAAGGTGAGAGATGACTAACTTATTTAATAGAGGGTGATTCTGCTATAGGTGCAATGAGAGACGCAGTAGTTCTCAACATTGGCTACACATTGGAATTCTAGGGAACAGTCACAAGGAAAAAGGCCCTGATGAAAGAAGAACCTTTTAATTTATTGCATGTCCTAACCCAGATGAAAAAGAAATTGGAAAGCTGGTGAAGAATGTTCTCAGAGAGTGATCCTATTGATCTATTTAAAAGTATCTACACACACACACACACACACACACACACACACACACACACACAAAAGTATCTTCAAATGCATGCAAAAGAGCTAGACTTCTTTTTTTCATGTCTGATCTTATGGAAGAAAAAATATTGCTGCCATCCTGAAGAAACTGAAAACATAAGTATTACCATTTATAAGAATCAAAACCAGGAATAGGTAAATCACAGAGAGGGGAAAGAAAATAAAGAACTTCCCTGGACTTTTATCTTTGTTGCCAATCAGTATTTGTTAAAATGAACAGATAATTCAGAAGACAATAAGCACTGTTAATTTAAATGTTTAGACAATTCATTTGATGCTTCATTATAAACTAGAAACAGGTTTTTTTCTGGTTCTCCCCACACACATTTTTTTTTTCTTGGCTGTCATTGCTTTTCCTACTTACATTCCTTTGCCATACAACAAATTATGGCCAAAAAAAAAAAAAAAATCAATTGGTAGTAGGAATTTTCCTAGAAACAGTAAGAGCAACTACTGATGGAAACTTTATTATGTACCAGACACTCTGCAAAATATTTTCAATATATGACTGTCTTACTTAAGTCGTCACAATGACCTTCGGACATATTATCATATTCATGTCATAACTGACAAAACTGAAGCACAAAGACATCAAGTAACTCTATGCCAAAGGTCTCACAGTGAGGGTGCCACAGTCAATTAAACAGATGGCACTCCTTTTGGAGTTCATTCAACCTCTTTTTGGAACACAGTACATCTTTTGAATCCCAGAAGAAGGCTAATGAGGATCAAGGACAAATAATAGCAATCTTAACAATTCTTTAGCTTATTGATTTTTCTCAAATGAGAATAGGGCTGAAATGATTATGATTAGAAGAATGGCAAATTACAAAGGGAAGTAAGCCAGTTTTAACAAGCAGTGGTCATAAACTGCTATATAACTATAGCAAAACAAACTATATAAAAACATACATCAGTGGTTCTAAACTTCCATTTATCAGAATCTCCTGTGGGTCTAATTAAAACACAGATCAGTTGGCTCCAGCCAAAGGTAGAGTATCTGATTCAGAAGGTCTGGAGTAGAGTCTGAGATTTTGATTTCTAACAAGTTCTCAGCTAATGCTGCTAGCCAAGGACCACAGTCTGGGAACCAATGCAGTATATATACTAAGTAAATTCACTCTCTTACACAGCTGTACTAAATAAAACCACACACTTTTCCCAGGAACTAGAACACAAATAAAAGGCATTTTTTAGGGGTTAATGGAATGTGGCATTTTCAAAGAAACATTTATAATTTTTTTTCCTTTATTGTATTTTTAAACATTTGGTACATATAAAAAATATAAAATGCAAACTGACAAACTTCCTTTAATATTAAACTGTATGTATTTTTGTAATTGTCAAATATTCTTATGAGATTTAATTTTTGAAGAATACATCTAACTTTCATAATTAACATATATATCATAAATAGGTTAAGTTTTAAATATTTTTCACTGCTTATTCCACAATTTTCAGTAGTGAATAAACACCATTACTGAAGACTAACAGAATGTATAACATTTGACAAGAAAGATTATTCAAAGTTTCCAAGATATGTTACAAACTAGTAAAGACAAAGAGAATACAAAGAAATACTTTATCCTAAACTTATCAATTTTAGTTTTTTTGTTAAATAAAGAATGCATAAAATTTTAAGACTGAGCTAGACAATTCTAAAGTAGGCTTTACAACATAATGATAAAATAGCCCTTAGTGCTATTTGAGTAATTATATACAATGAATATTGGCAATGAAGTAAAATCTTACCCAGATCTAGTCGTTTTGAATTCCACCTTGAGGATAGGTTTGCAGGGTTCTGGCTTCTTCCCATCCTTTAATTGTTTTCCTAAAATATATTTTCCTGCATTAAATTCTAGAATTCTAAGTTATTCTAAATTCTTATATTGATAATTTATATATAAAATGAAAGTAAAATGAAATACACCATAAAAATTTTAAAATGATTTTGAAAAGAAGTATTTTAATATAAAATATTTAAAATAACCAAGTAAATCTACTGTTTGAAATTCAGTGCTGAAACGCAAGAGTAATTTAATAATGACATTTATGTGACAAAATTCTTGCAAAATATATTGATAGCCTTCCCAATGTTTCTAATTGCAGATAAGCAAGCAGAATTTTAATTTTCTAAATGAATTCAAGTTTAAAATAGCTAGATTTGAGAAAAACAAATCTAAATCATGTTTTCACCCAAGTGTGACAGTTGCAAAATTAAAACCTATGCTAATAACTTCATTTATATGTATTCTCCTAAAGTAAAATCCATCTATTGTAATGTCCAAAAAAGACCGCTAAAATAAACCAACCTCTATATCTTATTTTTTTAAAAAGTTTGATTCCTGCTATTTCCGACATGTTCATTGTAGGAACAACTCAGAAAAATATAAAGAAAATAAAACATATCTTCATTTTTAGAGATCATTCTCAATATTAATATCTTATTTTCGGAGATCCTAGACACATGCCCCTATCCCAATACTTCTTTCCCAGCTTCCCCACACCACCCATAATACAGATAGCTCATTCTAATAAACTTTTGTTTAAAATTTCATTGTTTTCTGTTTGACTCACCAAGAAGAATGTAAATTCCGTGAAAGCAAACGTTTTTTAAGTGTATGTGCGCTTTCTGCTGATGTATCCCTGGTGACAAGTATTGTTTCATATATCGGTGGGTGCTCAGTAACTAATAAGTGAGTAAATTAATGATTTTCCTTAGGCTTAATTTTTAGGAAAATGGGTATCTGGGTCAAACTGTATTCCAAACACACTGTACCAATTCATACTTCAATTAGTTGTTTAAGATCACAGTCTGTCAAGGTAAATGGAAGATGGCGGAGAAGTAGCAGGCTGAGACTACTTCAGGTAGCGGAGATTAGCTAGATAGCTTATCTAAAGATTGCAAACACCCACAAATCCAACGGCAGATCGAAAAGAAGAAGAACAACAATTCTAGAAACAGAAAACCAACCACTTTCTGATAGGTAGGACTGGAGGAGAAGTGAATCCAAAGCAACTGGGAAGATAGACTGTGAGGGGAGGGGCCGGCTCCCGGCAAGCGGCGGGGCAATGGAGCACAAAATCAGGACTTTTAAAAGTCTGTTCTGCTGAGGGACATCACTCCAGAGGCTTAACCGGGGTGAAGCCCACGAGGGTGTCAGCGTGGCCTCAGGAGCCGCAGGGTCACAGAAGGATCAGGGGTGTCTGAGTGCCGCAGAGCTTACAGGTATTAGAACGGGGAAGCCAGCTACAGAGACAGAGCCAAGGCGTGAGCTCTAAGCTCGGGGTTACCTTGAACTGGTCGCAGGCTCGGTCAGCTCGGAGCGCAGCCAGAGGCAGGGTGACAGGAGTAATTGGGCGCTGTTCTCTAAGGGCGCACTGAAGAGTGGGGCCCCGGGCTCTCGGCTCCTCCGGGCCGGAGAATGGAAGGCCGCCATCTTCATTCCCATCCTCCGGAACTCCACGGAAAGCGCTCAGGGAACAAAAGCTCCCGAAAGCAAACCCGAGCCTGAGCGGATTACTCAGCCCAGCCCCTGGTAAGGGCGGTGCAATTCCGCCTGGGGCAAAGACACTTGAGAATCACTACAACAGGCCCCTCCCCCAGAAGATCAACAAGAAACCCAGCCAGGACCAAGTTCACCTACCTAGGAGTGCAGTTTCAATACCAAGGAGAGCAGTGGAATTCCAGAGGAGGAGAAACCAAAGCACGGAACTCATGGCTTTCTCCCCATGATTCTTTAGCCTTGCAGTTAATTTAATTTTTTTTTCTTTTTCAATTTTTTTCTCTTCTTCTGCTAAATTTTTTTTAACTTTTACCCTTTTCTTTTTTAATGTTTTTTAACTAGTTTATCTAATATATATGTATTTTTTTTCCTTTTTATATTTTTTCTTTTTTATTCGTTTTCCTTTTTTAGTTTCTTTTTTTTTTTTCCTTTCTGAACCTCTTTTTATCCCCTTTCTCCCCCCTCACGATTTGGGATCTCTTCTGATTTGGTTAAAGCATATTTTCCTGGGGTTGTTGCCACCCTTTTAGTATTTTACTTGCTTCTTTATATACTCTTATCTGGACAAAATGACAAGGTGGAAAAATTCACCACAAAAAAAGAACAAGAGGCAGTACAAAAGGCTAGGGACCTAATCAATACAGACATTGGTAATATGTCAGATCTAGAGTTCAGAATGACGAGTCTCAAGGTTCTAGCCGGGCTCGAAAAAGGCATGGAAGATATTAGAGAAACCCTCTTGGGAGTTATAAAAGCCCTTTCTGGAGAAATAAAAGAACTAAAATCTAACCAAGTTGAAATCAAAAAAGCTATTAATGAGGTACAATCAAAAATGGAGGCTCTCACTGCTAGGATAAATGAGGCAGAAGAAAGAATTAGTGATATAGAAGACCAAATGACAGAGAATAAAGAAGCTGAGCAAAAGAGGGACAAACAGCTGCTGGACCACGAGGGGAGAATTCGAGAGATAAGTGACACCATAAGACGAAACAACATTAGAATAATTGGGATTTCAGAAGAAGAAGAGAGAGAGAGGGGAGCAGAAGGTATATTGGAGAGAATTATTGGAGAGAATTTCCCCAATATGGAAAAGGGAACAAGCATCAAAATCCAAGAGGTTCAGAGAACCCCCCTCAAAATCAATAAGAATAGATCCACATGCAGTCACCTAATAGTAAAATTTACAAGTCTTAGTGACAAAGAAAAAATCCTGAAAGCAGCCCGGGAAAAGAAGTCTGTAACATACAATGGTAAAAATATTAGATTGGTAGCAGACTTATCCACAGAGACCTGGCAGGCCAGAAAGAGCTGGCATGATATATTCAGAGTACTAAATGAGAAAAACATGCAGCCAAGAATACTATATCCAGCTAAGCTATCATTGAAAATAGAAGGAGAGATTAAAAGCTTCCAGGACAAACAAAAACTGAGAGAATTTGCAAACACCAAACCAGCTCTACAGGAAATATTGAAAGGGGTCCTCTAAGCAAAGAGAGACCCTAAAAGTAGTAGATCAGAAAGGAACAGAGACAATATACAATAAAAGTCACCTTACAGGCAATACAATGGCACTAAATTCATATCTCTCAATAGTTACCCTGAATGTTAATGGGCTAAATGCCCCAATCAAAAGACACAGGGTATCAGAATGATAAAAAAACAAAACCCAGCTATATGTTGCCTACAAGAAACTCATTTTAAACCCAAAGACACCTCCAGATTTAAAGTGAGGGGGTGGAAAAGAATTTACCATGCTAATGGACATCAGAAGAAAGCAGGAGTGGCAATCCTTATATCAGAGCAATTAGATTTTAAGCCAAAGACTATAATAAGAGATGAGGAAGGACACTATATCATACTCAAAGGATCTGTCCAACAAGAAGATCTAACAATTTTAAATATCTATGCCCCTAACGTGGGAGCAGCCAACTATATAAACCAATTAATAACAAAATCAAAGAAACACACCAACAATCATACAATAATAGTAGGGAACTTTAACACTCCCCTCACTGAAATGGACAGATCATCCAAGCAAAAGATCAACAAGGAAATAAAGGCCTTAAATGACACACTGGACCAGATGGACATCACAGATATATTCAGAACATTTCATCCCAAAGCAACAGAATACACATTCTTCTCTAGTGCACATGGAACACTCTCCAGAATAGATCACATTCTCAGTCCTAAATCAGGTCTCAACTGGTATCAAAAGATTGGGATCATTCCCTGCATATTTTCAGACCACAATGCTCTGAAGCTAGAACTCAATCACAAGAGGAAATTTGAAAAGAACCCAAATACATGGAGACTAAACAGCATCCTTCTAAAGAATGAATGGGTCAACCAGGAAATTAAAGAAGAATTGAAAAAATTCATGGAAACAAATGATAATGAAAACACAACGGTTCAAAATCTGTGGGACACAACAAAGGCAGTCCTGAGAGGAAAATATATAGCGGTACAAGCCTTTCTCAAGAAATAAGAAAGGTCTCAGGTACACAACCTAACCCTACACCTAAAGGAGCTGGAGAAAGAACAAGAAAGAAAGCCTAAACCCAGCAGGAGAAGAGAAATCATAAAGATCAGAGCAGAAATCAATGAAATAGAAACCAAAAAAACAATAGAACAAATCAACGAAACTAGGAGCTGGTTCTTTGAAAGAATTAAGATTGATAAACCCCTGGCCAGACTTATCAAAAAGAAAAGAGAAAGGACCCAAATAAATAAAATCATGAATGAAAGAGGAGAGATCACAACTAACACCAAAGAAATACAGACGATTATAAGAACATACTATGAGCAACTCTACGCCAACAAATTTGACAATCTGGAAGAAATGGATGCATTCCTAGAGACATATAAACTACCACAACTGAACCAGGAAGAAATAGAAAGCCTGAACAGACCCATAACCAGTAAGGAGACTGAAACAGTCATCAAAAATCTCCAAACAAACAAAAGCCCAGGGCCAGACGGCTTCCCGGGGGAATTCTACCAAACATTTAAAGAAGAACTAATTCCTATTCTCCTGAAACTGTTCCAAAAAATAGAAATGGAAGGAAAACTTCCAAACTCATTTGATGAGGCCAGCATCACCTTGATCCCAAAACCAGACAAGGATCCCATCAAAAAAGAGAACTACAGACCAATATCCTTGATGAACACAGATGCAAAAATTCTCGCCAAAATACTAGCCAATAGGATTCAACAGTACATTAAAAGGATTATTCACCACGACCAAGTGGGATTTATTCCAGGGCTGCAAGGTTGGTTCAACATCCGCAAATCAATCTATGTGATACAACACATAAATAAAAGAACAAGAACCATATGATACTCTCAATAGATGCTGAGAAAGCATTTGACAAAGTACAGCATCCCTTCCTGATCAAAACTCTTCAAAGTGTAGGGATAGAGGGCACATACCTCAATAGTATTAAAGCCATCTATGACAAACCCACCGCAAATATCATTCTCAATGGAGAAAAACTGAAAGCTTTTCCGCTAAGGTCAGGAACACGGCAGGGATGTCCGTTATCACCACTGCTATTCAACATGGTACTAGAAGTCCTAGCCTCAGCAATCAGACAACAAAAGCAAATTAAAGGCATCCAAATCGGCAAAGAAGAAGTCAAACTATCACTCTTCGCAGATGATATGATACTCTATGTGGAAAACCCAAAAGACTCCACTCCAAAACTGCTAGAACTTGTACAGGAATTCAGTAAAGTGTCAGGATATAAAATCAATGCACAGAAATCAGTTGCATTTCTCTACACCAACAACAAGACAGAAGAAAGAGAAATTAAGGAGTCCATCCCATTTACAATTGCACCCAAAACTATAAGATACCTAGGAATAAACCTAACCAAAGAGACTAAGAATCTATACACAGAAAACTATAAAGTACTCATGAAAGAAATTGAGGAAGACACAAAGAAATGGAAAAATTTTCCATGCTCCTGGATTGGAAGAATAAATATTGTGAAAATGTCTATGCTACCTAAGGCAATCTACACATTTAATGCAATTCCTATCAAAGTACCATCCATTTTTTTCAAAGAAATGGAACAAATAATCTTAAAATTTATATGGAACCAGAAAAGACCTCGAATAGCCAAAGGAATATCGAAAAAGAAAGCCAAAGTTGGTGGCATCACAATTCCGGACTTCAGGCTCTATTACAAAGCTGTCATCATCAAGACAGCATGGTACTGGCACAAAAACAGACACATAGATCAATGGAACAGAATAGAGAGCCCAGAAATAGACCCTCAACTCTATGGTCAACTAATCTTCAACAAAGCAGGAAAGAATGTCCAATGGAACAAAGACAGCCTCTTCAATAAATGGTGTTGGGAAAACTGGACAGCCACAGGCAGAAAAATGAAATTGGACCATTTCCTTACACCACACACGAAAATAGACTCAAAATGGATGAAGGACCTCAATGTGAGAAAGGAATCCATCAAAATCCTTGAGGAGAACACAGGCAGCAACCTCTTCGACCTCAGCCACAGCAACATCTTCCTAGGAACATCACCAAAGGCAAGGGAAGCAAGGGCAAAAATGAACTATTGGGATTTTATCAAGATCAAAAGCTTTTGCACAGCAAAGGAAACAGTTAACGAAACCAAAAGACAACTGACAGAATGGGAGAAGATATTTGCAAATGACATATCAGATAAAGGGCTAGTGTCCAAAATCTATAAAGAACTTAGCAAACTCAACACCCAAAGAACAAATAATCCAATCAAGAAATGGGCAGAGGACATGAACAGACATTTCTGCAAAGAAGACATCCAGATGGCCAACAGACACATGAAAAAGTGCTCCATATCACTTGGCATCAGGGAAATACAAATCAAAACCACAATGAGATATCACCTCACACCAGTTAGAATGGCTAAAATTAACAAGTCAGGAAATGACAGATGCTGGCGAGGATGCGGAGAAAGGGGAACCCTCCTACACTGTTGGTGGGAATGCAAGCTGGTGCAACCACTCTGGAAAACAGCATGGAGGTTCCTCAAAATGCTGAAAATAGAACTACCCTATGACCCAGCAATTGCACTGCTGGGTATTTACCCTAAAGATACGAACGTAGTGATCCGAAGGGGCACGTGCACCCGAATGTTTATAGCAGCAATGTCTACAATAGCCAAACTATGGAAAGAACCTAGATGTCCATCAACAGACGAATGGATAAAGAAGATGTGGTATATATACACAATGGAATACTATGCAGCCATCAAAAGAAATGAAATCTTGCCATTTGCGACGACGTGGATGGAACTAGAGGGTATCATGCTTAGCGAAATAAGTCAATCGGAGAAAGACAACTATCATATGATCTCCCTGATATGAGGGAGAGGAGATGCAACATGGGGGGTTAAGGGGGTAGGAGAAGAGTAAATGAAACAAGATGGGATTGGGAGGGAGACAAACCATAAGTGACTCTTAATCTCACAAAACAAACTGAGGGTTGATGGGGGAGGGGGGTTGAGAGGGAGGGTGGGGTTATGGACATTGGGGAGGGTATGTGCTATGGTGAGTGCTATGAAGTGGGTAAACCGGGCGATTCACAGACCTGTACCCCTGGGGATAAAAACATATTATATGTTTATAAAAAATAAAATTAAAAAAAAAAAAGACCACAGTTTGTCACATTCTTCCCAAACAATGCTATTTTTTTTGTTTGTTTTTGATCAGAAAGGGTATCTAATTTTAATTTGTATTGTTTTAATCTCTAGAATATTCTTCAACTTTCTGGTCATCTGTATGTCTTCTTTTTAAAATAGTTTATGTTTTTCCTATGCTTGTATTTTATCTTCTTTACATTTAAAAATAAATTTTATATTCAAAGCTTAATACTGTATCCATCATACGTTACAAACATCTTTCCTCGTGTCATTTATGACTGAATTCTTAGAAAAATGTTAAACTGCATAGAAGTATACCTTTAAGTCATCAAAATCATGTTTCCAGTTGCGAAAACTTCAAATCCTAAAATGTCAATTCTTCTAAAATTAATTCACAAATTCAATGTAATCAGAGTTCGAACAACTTTTCTTTGATTTGCACAAAGTGACTTGACTTTACACGGTGGACTCACTACCTATGAATAGTGAAAAAAATTAGGAAAAGAAATGGGACTTCCAGAATGACAGAGTAAGGACCTCTGTGAACCCAAAAGGACCTCTCCCACAAAAACTGAAATACTAGCACAACTAAAGTTAATCACTTCAGAACCCTGGAAATAAACTGAAGCCACAAAACAAGTGGAACCTTGTCTACCCAATAGAAATGACTAAACCTTGGTTAAGACAGGGAGGGCTAGAACATTCTGATAAGGGTTATTCCCATCTTCCTCATTCCCCAGCTAGGTGGCTAGGCAGACGTGAAAATCCAATAGTATCAGCAAACTAATCAGTGAATTTTTTTTTTTTTTTTTGCAATTCCATTAAAACCAGCTTCCCTAAGATCACAATCAATATTCTGTCCCAACGCAGTTCCCTAGAAACCTCTATTCCCAGGGTGTCCTGGCAATTTCATTTGCAACAGACATCAGCTCAGAGGGATAGAAGTCCTCACACTTCCAGGGCATCACAGAAATAACAGCAATCTGCTGGCATATCACAACTGCCTAAGGCTGTGGTTTTAGGTGAGTCAAATAAGAGCCTGAGCAAGAATTAAAAGTAAATCCTGAAAAACAGCACACTCCAGGACTAAAAGGTTGCACACATGTGCAAGGTCATGTGCATGCCCAGAAAATACCTGAGAAAGAAGAAAGCCCCAGTCACTCCTCTCTGGTTGACTCTGAAACCTTGAGAAAAGAGGAAGTTTAAAAAAAAAAAAAAAAAGTAAAATACAGAAAGTAAAATGGGCTATAATACCTACTGCTGGCAGGATCACTGCCAAAGAGGTACACATACATGACAGAAAGAAATGTGCATAGGATACAATCTCTCCGGAAGGTAGTCTGAGAATATTAATTAAAAACAGGCATACTTAAAACTCTAATTCTTAGGAAAAGCAATTCTAATCATAAGCATTTATTTCATAGAAACAAAAGGACCAACGCCTATCAAATATGTACAAGATGGTAATGACAGCATAACTTGTAGTGATCAAGAACTGAAAATAAAGTGAATACTGATTATGTTGGAAGGGCTGAATACTTTGTGAAAAACTGGGAACAAAACTGGCTATTACATGACCATTAAAATGAAGGAATTAGAGCTATGCCAGATGACATGAAGGGACTATCCTCAAGTAGAGTGGATTAAGAAAACATACAAGAAAGATTAATATAATTCCATTTTATGCAAAATAATGGCAGAACTCCTCATATTTACATATGTGTGTACATATATATAATTTTAGAAATGTATTTTTGAAGAACACCTGTAAGTTTTTTGACATACTGTACCTAGTCACTGGGCTGCTAACATGGGGGAAGGCTGAGGGAGAAGGAACTGGTAAGATATGATTCCATTTATGAATTAATATGTATGTATATGTATGAAAAAAGCTACCAGCCCTTTTTAATCATTCCCCTCCTTGGTTTCGAGCTTATTGGGAAGTTCTTTCCCACATCAAAATCATATAAATTTCTTTTTTTTTTTTTTTGCAATTTCTTAAAATTGCTCTATAGTTTCACTTATTACATTTAGTTATTTTCTGAAGTATATTTTGGCACAGAGAAGATATTTTTCCTCTAATAATTTCAAAGCTATTTTTATAGTTCTATTGAGCTGCAATTGCTGGACAATAAAGTGCACATATTTAAAATGCACAGTCTGATGAGTTGTGATAGAAGTATGCACCTGGCAGCACTATTTGTTGAACCATTATTTCTTTCCCCACTAATACAGTATGTCACCTTAATTACATTACATTTTTATAAATCAGCCCTGTCAACTTACAAGAGCATCTAATCCTGCCTCAAGATCCCAGGGAATCATCTCTTTCCCATTTTGTATGAAATGACAGTGCAATGAAACTTGAACCTCTAATTAAATTAGCATCTTAATTTACAGAAATCCAGTGGCTAGTGACAGAGTAAGTCGAACACCAAACCAAGGAACTGAAGAGGATTGCTAGTTTTGGCGGGGGGGGGGGGGGGGAAGGGGGAGGAAACTGAGAAACAAAGAAAGGTAGGAAAAAAGGAGGCCTAAATCAGAAAAGGAGTCCCTCGCATTGTACAAGGAATGCAGAATTTCAACCACTATTTTAATCTGCTCAGAAATACGTGAGCTTTCAGTAAAGAATTTAAATGGTTGCTCTGAAGGCCAGCATCAGGCCTTTATTCTTCTACCACCCCAAAGCTCTAATAGGAGAGTCAGACTGATAGAACTTAAATTACAGACACAAATTTTACATTTATTTCCAAAAGTTATTCTTTGTATGCATTTTGCTTCAAGAAGTAAACAATTATTCAGTTATAACTCAATTTAACTTATTTCAATATTCACCACTGATCTTCCAGTGGCTAGAACAATTTTTAAAGAAGAGCATTACATGGTATATCTACCAAATTTTTATAAGTTTTGAGCTTACGTATTGCGCATAAAACCTGGCTAGGTACAAAAATTTTAGCTTTTGTCTTGCTCAATATTCTTCTATGTTCCTCTCCTACATCCAGTATTCAAATTTAGAATAAAGTTTAAAGCCAGTCTAATTTTGTTTCTTTATAAGTAAACTTTCTTCACCACCCCCTACAAGGATGCTGAGTAGGTTTATTATCTCTGTAAGTAAAAAAATTTGCAGTTTTTATAGTAATCTTTCTTCATGAATCTTGCTTAGAAATTAATGAGTCCTTTTGATTGGCATAATCTGATTTTTTTTCAACTCCAATTTCTTAAATTATGTCACCAATAATTGCTTACATTCCAGAAAGGCAAATTTATTCATCTGTAATCCTAGACTAACCATTTTCTAAATCAAATTAAGTAATAAGGACCTTGCTAAGATTTTTACAAAGGACGTGTAAGTAAATTAAAGGATGTTTAGAAGATCACCTGATTTCACCACCAGGTGTCATTTTACTTCTGACTTGCTGTGTCATCTGAGCAGCAAGAACCTGTGCTTATTCAACTGGTTCTTGTTCAAATACCTGTGAACTACCTTGATAAATTGTTAAAAAGAGCTGGTAAATTATAAAACAACTTAATAAATCATATAAACTTCCAAGTCACATCTGATTTATCTTTTACTATGCCCTGCTTCCCATTCCCGTAAACCACCCAGTCATAAAAAATTGGCCTCAGTCCTATTGATTAAATTGCAGAACTGTATTAATGTATGTCCATTTCTTCCCATTTGCTGTCACAACTGAAATCTTCACTTATTGTTTACAGAATCTTCCTAAGTGGTCTCCCACTTCTGCCCCCAGGTCAACTAATGCACGACCATCAAAGTAGTATTTCCAAAATATAAATTTTGTTTCTCATTGTAAAATCATTTAGGTCTCCATCATGAAATCCAAACTCTTAAGCATACTACAATATATATTCTTGCCTTCATATGCAGTTCTGCCTTTGTTTCCTGCAGCTTGCCCAAAGGTAATTTTAACTCTGGCCATATTAAACTATTAGCAGTTTTCCAAGAACATCCTGCTTTTGATTATGTCTTTGTATCTTCTGACTAAAATAACCCTGCTCTGCTCTCTCCCTTCTTATCACACCCCACTCATTCTTTAAGACCAAGCTCATATAACTTGAATTTGTGAAATCTTCCTACACCCTTCATCCAAAAAACATATTAATTCTGTTTCCATAGCATATTGTGTATGCCTTTATCAGCACTTATAATATGTATTTTAGTAATCCGTTAGTAGGTAATTTTCATTCACTGGAATCTGAGTTCTTCAAGGGGAATATATTTCCAGTATTTAATCTCTGGTAAATAGGGGGTGCTCAATAAATGTCTACTAAATGAATGAATGAAGATGCATTAAAAATGAGTGAGGATCACTGACAAAAACAAGTGTTTCCTTTGTTTTTAATTTTGATATTTAGAATGTAGAACACATTTTCTAACTGATACAGTTGTTACACAGCAATTATGTTTTCAGCCTAGAGCATCTATCCAGTATGGTAGCCACCACTCACACATGGCTACAGAGCACTTAAAATGTGGCTGGTCCAAGATGTGGCATAAGTATAAAGTACACAGTAGATTTTAAAGAGTACAAAAAAAGGATGTGAAATATCTCAAATTTATAAGTTGATTACATGTTTAAACGATATTTTGAGTTAAACTTTATTATTAAAACTAATTTTATGTTTTTAAACTGCTATTCATATAGTTATTAGTAAATTTACGATTACACATGCAGTTTGCATTATATTTCTATTGAACAGTGATGTTCTAGAAAATATAATCATTCAAACTGGAGAATGACATTGTTAATAATACTAGTCCAAAATGAAGAGGGTGTTCTTCTTTAGTAAGTATGAAGACCGAGTTGACGTAGAGCTGGACTAGAGACACCTGGATACCTGGTTTTTGACTCTTGGCCAAGGGCAGTGGGATTTATGATATGCTTGTTCAAGGTCCCAAACTCCCAAAACTCCCCCAGTGACCCCCAGTGTAACCGTTTTACCAGTGGTTGGCAACTGACCTAACTGGTGTGACAAGACTAGCTTGATCACTGAAAGGGTAAACTGAGTTCCTCAGAAGCTAGATCTTGGTGGCTGGAGATGAAGACTCAGCACAATCCTTGTATATATGGGCCTGTGGGACCCTGCATGTGGGATGCCTCTCAGAATGCTTACCTGCATTGTTTCTCCTGCTGCAGGATATCCTCTGCCTTTAAATAAAAGTTTTATTTGCATATGTTCTATAGAGTCCGGTAATAAGTCTTTTCAAATTCACAAACTGAGGGAAAACTTTGCAATGACTATATAAAAAGAACTGCAATATGGTTTTATTATTCATTGAATGTTTTATGCTCAGGTGATAATAAAGTAGATTAATAGAAATTTTTGAATGTCACATCCATAAAATATTACACTGACTTTTACTTATGTAAAATATTTTCTTCAGTGACACTTAATAGAGTTAAAGTTCCGCAATCTTGGTTTACTCCTTAATATGTAAGAAGATCGATCATACTGATGAATAAGCTCCAGAAACTAAATTTTAAATTGTCATTTCCTATAATGGACATCTACTGATTTTTACCATCTACCACCTCCATTTCTTTTGAGAAACATCTGATGTTGGTGAAGATGATAATCAGAAAAACTGTACTCTGACACACACATACTCAGAGTTACAGGGGTGATCCTGAGATCCTGTGGTGCCCTGAGCCAGCAAATCACTGAACTATGATGACTGCTTCAGGGTAGTTAAGAACCATGCCAGGACTATCAAGTTCTTCCCTCCTAAATTATGAAAGTTTGTTTGTCAGAGGAGAGAAACAAGTCCAAAAGAGAAGCAGAATTCTCCCCTAGGCTTACCACACAGAAATACAAAATTTACAGCCCACCAAGATGAAATGACCTTGCAGTCAATAGAGGGAATAAATCCTGCTTAATTTCCACATATTCATAAAACTGTTTATACCTTAAAAATCACCTTGTTCAATCCTGCCATTTTACAGATGATGAAACTAAAGTCCCAGAGAACAGTAATTAACCCCATAAAGTATATCCACACATAGCAAAGCTAGAGTTACATTCCAGGTTGTCTCACGGCAAGGAAAATGTCCCCTGATATTCTTAAAAACCAGATTAAAGGGACCTATCACTATTTTAGTTAGTAAAAAAATCATCTGTTAAGGATTTCAGACTCACAAGTGAAAAATTTCTGAAAAAGTATATCAACCATTTTTATACGCGTTGTAAAATTATCCAACATTATATCAAAAATTATCTTAAGTGAATCAAATTATTTTTCTTTTCTGGCTATTTTATCATCGCTATCTAGAAAACTGCTCTGCCCCTCAGAATAAGAGTTTGCTATCAAACAACTTAAGCAATGAAAGATGTCATCCAAGGATAAACTGAACATAGCTAACATATCTGGAGAACTGTCTTATGATTCATTTACAGTTCAAGGCCACCATTTCTCAAAGTGTATTTCCTAGAGCACTGGAGAACCACAAGATGTTCTCTGAATAAAGGACATTAAAGTCAAATAAATTTGTGAAAAGCCACATAAGTGCATATATAAACCAGTATAAATAATATTTATGTATGTGTGTGTATGTATATATATCATACATATATATGATATATATGTATATCCTCCCTCTTAGAAATTCATGGTACACATTAAAAGTGAAGACATCTTGTGCTGAAGAAAATGCTCAACTTTAATTCAGCATTTCCAAATCTCTGACTATAACATGGCTTTTCACCAAAAAACTCATTAAGAAAAATTAATATGTGAAAATATTTTGGGGAATACTACTCTAACAATCTTTCAGCCATATCCTACCAAATAAATAACATACCCAGATTTATATTTATTATGATCATATACATATAGCATATCATAATTTTCAGACACTTTCACTTACATTTTGCTTGTTTAATCCAGGATATAGAACAGTGCCTGTTACATGGTAGATCCAATATTTGTTGAATAAATAATCTCCATAAAAACCACACGAAAAGACTAAATTTAATTATCATCTCCATTTACAGATGAGAAGGCTGAAGTTCAGAAAAGTTAACCGACTTCCCAAAGGTCACAGACCCAGAGATTACGGACCCAGGGCTTGACCACAAGTCTTCTGACTTTAAAACCCCATGTTAGGCTGATGTAATATTATGTCTTCCAAACAGATTATTCAAGGACATCTTACACTATTCTTAACACAAAACATCACATAATGAAGTACTGGTAGGAGTTTTAAAGTACAATCAGTTCCTAGCTATCAAGGTTTAATACTTATAATGCTTTTTTTTTTTAACTTATAAATGTTTTTTAAGAAGATACTTAAAACAACCATTAAATGGGTTTAAATAAGAAAAAAAGCAAAATAAAAAAATTTTAAGTCTAGTATATTTAAAGTAATTTACCATAACTGCCAGAAAGTAAAAGCAAGAGACCACAACAGAAGACAGTAATGAGAAAATGACCCTAAATTTCAATCCATCAAAGCAGACATTTAGTATACCAAAATTAAATACCATAAAATATGGTTATATATGGAATAAAGGACACCTTGTCACGGCATGAAAAACACATTTTTATACTTTAATGTGTAAAAATCCATTTAGTTTTGTCACTGAAAGCAGCTATGAACATAAATTTAACTTTGGTAGGTTACCTACCACTAAAAATAAGCAGTAAACATTACTACTATCAAAAATAATTCGTATTTTATAAATAAATAGTACATCTGATCATCTACATTTTTAGGCTGCTATAATATGCAATAAATGCCATCCTACTTAACACCTGCCACAGAAAAAAAAACTTATGTACATTTTGTTTGGATTTTAATTTTGAAAAAAAAAATACTAAATCAAATATTCTTTGTCTTGTTTGTTTGAAAATAATTTTAGCTAATGACCCTCTTTTGCTGAGATACCATAAACTTTGTAGAAACTTACTTATGCCATTTCTCAAAGTCTACTCCCAAAGATCTAAGATTTTGATATAAAAGGGGTCAAGATTAAATAGAAAATTTATCATATGGCAACTACCACAATAAAATTAACCCACCAAGAAACAACAGGTGTTAAAAAAAGAGAATAAAACTTTGAGGAGGAAGAGTGTGTTGAGAGAGTCTCAAAATACTTCCTTCAAATCCAAATATTTATTGATTACAAAAACAAATGAAAAAGTTATTAATTTCAAAGGAAAAGGACATAATAATAGAGAGATCTAATGGACAGAAGTTTAATCAAGGGATCAAAGGATCAAGGTATAAGACGCCATCAATTTGGACAAATCAAACACAAGTTCCACTTGAGAGGCAGCAAAAAGAATGCATCAATCACTTTAAGATATTCCAAACCTGAATCTAAGCATGAAAAACTATCAGACAAAACCAAATGTGGGCACGTTCTATAAAATAATTGACCTAGAATATTCAAAAATTGTCAGTTATGAAAATCAAGAAAAGGCTCAAGAACTGTTTCAGTTTGAAACATGACAACTAAATGTAATCTGCATATAGACCCTTTTGATAAAAGGTAAAACTTGGTGCCACAGGAGAATGTTCTTATTTGTAAAAAATAGATACTGGAGTACTTTATAGATATATAAAGAACTCCTCAAACTCAACACACACAAAACAGACAATCATATGAAAAAATGGGCAGAAGATATGAACAGACACTTCTCCAATGAAAACATACAAATGGCTATCAGACACATCAAAAAATGTTCATCATCACTAGCCATCAGGGAGATTCAAATTAAAACCACATTGAGATACCACCTTATACCAGTTAGAATGGCCAAAATTAGCAAGACAGGAAACAACATGTGTTGGAGAGGATGTGGAGAAAGGGGAACCCTCTTACACTGTTGGTGGGAATGCAAGTTGGTGCAGCCACTTTGGAGAACAGTGTGGAGATTCCTCAAGAAATTAAAAATAGAGCTTCCCTATGACCCTGCAATTGCACTACTGGGTATTTACCCCAAAGATACAGATATAGTGAAAAGAAGGGCCATCTGTACCCCAATGTTCATAGCAGCAATGGCCACGGTCGCCAAACTGTGGAAAGAACCAAGATGCCCTTCAACGGACGAATGGATAAGGAAGATGTGGTCCATATACACTATGGAGTATTATGCCTCCATCAGAAAGGATGAATACCCAACTTTTGTAGCAACATGGACGGGACTGGAAGAGATTATGCTGAGTGAAATAAGTCAAGCAGAGAGAGTCAATTATCATATGGTTTCACTTATTTGTGGAGCATAACAAATAACATGGAGGACAAGGGGAGATGGAGAGGAGAAGGGAGTTGAGGGAAATTGGAAGGGGAGGTGAACGATGAGAGACTATGGACTCTGAAAAACAATCTGAGGGTTTTGAAGGGACGGGTGGTGGGAGGTTGGGGGAACCAGGTGGTGGGTATTAGGGAGGGCACGGATTGCATGGAGCACTGGGTGTGGTGCAAAAACAATGAATACTGTTACGCTGAAAAGAAATAAAAAATTTAAAAAAAAATAAAATGAAAAAAAAATAGACCCTGGAATATTTTGGGGTGACTGGGCAGTATATCAACAGCTTACTCTCAAATAATTAAAAAGAAAAAAGTGCCATTCTTATTTTTAAAAAAAAGATAAAAATTTTGACAGACTTAAAACTACAAAGCCAATGTTGTATATTTCTACTGCCTTTGATATTGGTTCATTTTTTCTGAATTTGAAATCAAAGTTTTAAGACTAATTATCTTTTTTGGTTTCCAGGATTCTTAGGTTCTAGAGGTCTTAGGAAATCCTAAAATTTGTGGTAATTTTCAGGAGTATCACCAAGAATGAATAAAGAATGAAAATATATTAAAAAAGAACTGGAACCTCAGTCATAAGGGCTATCTATCCTCTGGATGCATGCATAATGGACCCAAGGCAAATTTAAAATAAGGGCTTTTCCAGATGATTGCTACCACACAGCAATGGTAAAGTATACTAAAATGTGTGGCTTTATGAATTACTGTTTTCTTAAAAAACAAACAACTCTAAAAACTCATCCTGCCACAGATAGATAAATATTTTAATTTTACTATTTCTTTAATTTTTACATTGCAATAATTCAGAATGGACCAATACTTTTTTAAAGTGGGCTCTGATAATTTTAAAGCAAACAATGAAATATTAGCAATACCACAAGAATAATCTTCAATAGACTAAATGTAAAGAACAGTTCGTTTAATCTCTCAAAATCCACTGGTTAAGAGTCTCTTAGGGTGGTTGGAGAATGTAGATTAATAAAGAAATGCAAATTCCTAAACTTCATCCAAAACTCAAGGAAGGTCTTCATAATCTGTTCATGAACACCCTAATTAAACCTCAGAAGTTTTATAAATAGCTCTTGCACAGAAAAGAATAAGCAAGCTTGAGACTGCTATCCCAGGAAAGGATGGCTTGCAAGGTTTGCTCTTGGTTGGCACCTGGTAACTGGCTTTCGAGATGGTTTCCACCATTCCCAGACTGATGAGGGTGACATACTGTGCCTAAGTGGTTCATATGAACAAAATAATTCATGACGAATCCCTGATTTCCTCTGGACATCTGAAATTCTGATGCATGCTATAAGCAGATAGTGCCTACGGCCTGATTCCAATAAAAACTCTGGGCTCCTGGGCTCAAATGAGCTTCTATGGTAGACAACATTTCACACATCTGGTAATAACTCATTGCTAGAGGAAGTAAGCATGTCTTGTGTCACTCTGCTGGGAAAGGACCATTGGAAGCTCGAGCCTGGCTTCCTCCAGACTTCATCCTATGTACCGTTTCCCTTTGCTCTTCGTCCTTTTGCGGAGTCCTGTGAGTCTTACTAGTAAATCATTAAACCTGTGGTGATCTTGGGCACCCTTGACATAATACTTCAATGCATAAAATTACCTTCTGTAGAGTTCAGTGTTTCCACACACTTTGTATGTGTGTGTTTGTGTGTGTGTGTTAGCAACTCTGCAATTGATAACTTTAAGATGACAAAGGCTTAAAGTAAGTCCTGTTAACATTCACAAAATTACTTACTTTCTGGACTACTGGACAAGTAATATTCAGAATATAATGTACCATTCATTTTCTCAAAGTTCAAATTTGAAACTTCAATTGTAAATATAGAGATTTTTGTTACCTGGTTGTTATTCATTTCATTACTATATGTATACATATTTTCAATTTCCTCAAAATGAAAGAAAACTAATTCTCGAAAAAAAATCCAAATGCAGACTCAAAACAGTTTATTGTACATCACAATTTATGTAGTGTTCAAAAGGGATATGTTCTTACCATGTGGAGTGATTGTCTGTATAGGCTTGGCTGGAGACCTCACATTCCATATAGTCAAGGTACCATCTGAATGACTGCAAATAAATTGTTTTCCCTCATGATGCCAAGCAACAGAGTGAATAGCCTACATAAGAGGAGTGAAGAATTCCACTTTTAGAAACAACAATCTAAAAATCAAGCTATGCACAATCGGTATTATAATTTTCACTTCAAACTTTTTCGTATTTCCTAAGCTGAAGTCAACACATTAACTTGACATTCCCACAACCCTCTTTAATGTAAATGAGATTTAATATGGTACTGGCACTATTTTAAATTATTTTTACTTTATTCCTTAAGCCAGCATAAGAATGATATAACAGTGATATATGAATTATTAATGAGCTCAGAAAAATAGACTGTATTCTTATAGATTCTTAGAATAAACTATACCTAAACATAAATCACCAAGTAATTAACAACAAATATCTCATCAGAAAAACTGGCTGCATTAGACAGAACACTTTTCTTTAAAGATTTTATTTATTTGAGAAAAGGCAGAGTGAAGGGTAGAAGGAAAAGCACACTCCCTACTGAGCTGGGAGCCTGATGCTGGGCTCCATCCCAGGACCCTGAGATCATGACCTGAGCCGAAGGCAGTTACTTAATCAACTTAGCCACCCAGGCACCCCTAATCTTTTATTTTAAAGATTTATCCATTTATTTGAGAGAGAGTGAGCGAGCACACAGGAAAAGGGGAGAGGGAGAGAGAATCTCAAGCAGACTCTGCACTGAGTCTGGAGCCCAACATGGGGCCTGATCTCAAAACCCTGAGATCATGACCTAAGCTGTAATGAAGAGTCAGAAGCTTAATTGACTGTGCCCCTCAAGTGCCCCCTAAATAAAAGCTTACAACAGTAAAAAGCTTACTCCATGATACACATGACATTCTATAAACTCATTCTGAAAATCATCCCTTAATAGCCTTAGCAGATGAAATTATTTCTATAAAATAGTAGTTGAGCTAAGGAGCTTTACAAAGCTTTTAAATATTTTTTTTTAAGTGATAAAGAAAATACAAGAGAGATGTTCAGTGTTGTCTGAAATATATAAATAAAAACATTCTAATTTTATCATAAATATAAATGAATATCATATACCTAAATATATAATATTTACGGAGAATCACTATTTCTACTTTACTAAAGAAAATCATATACATCTTTGTTTAAAAGTACCATTTAATTTAAAGATGGTATTAAATTATTAACTATTCCAAAAATAAGTACTAATTACATGGACCAGTGGTTCACAATTATTTTGGATAACAGAGAGAAACAAATGCCAGAAAATACTCCACAAAAGAATAACCAAATATGAACTTTTGCAATGAAATAAATATACATGATTTTTTCAATTACTTCCGCAATTTTCTAAATACAAATCCAACTTCATACAAGATACCACTTTTTTCCAATAGCCTCTTTAATACCACTGCATATAATACTACACATATGCTATTTGTGTTTATATTATATGTATATATGTATATATTATCTAAGTATAGTATATGGGTAAGTATATATACTGATACACACTTAAGTAGTACATATGTAGCATTATGTCTATAAATAAAGTATATGTGTATAATATACACCACATACAAACTATATATGTATAAAACATGCAGTTTTACTTTTTCTTTAGTCCTTTTCATAAAATGAAGTAGAAATTTATGTAAACAAAATGGGAAAAGTAAATCTAACTAACCAAACCTGCAACACCTTTATAATCAGAAGGTGGGTTAGGAGCAAAACTGAACAATTCATGGGAGATGGTATGAGATATGAAGTAGGTAGCATCAACTGGGGTTGAGGAATTTCATATGTAAATTGGCTTATTTTTCCAAGATATGCAATTTCCAGAAGATTCTTAAGAGGTTACTTGATTTTTTAAAAATGGGAAACTATAGATACAGATGAAGGGAAACAGGAGAGATCAAGTACGAAATGGATGGAAACTAACAAAATAAATCAGTGACATACAAAAGTTGTAGAGAAACACGATGAATTCAGGGTAGAGAAAAAAATGTCGAGAAAAGGGAGGGAAGATGATATAGCCATTGGCATAAGCCACAGGAGCAGTATATACATATTTAAAAAAAATTCTTTAGAAGATGCAGTATCTGACAAGAAATCTTCACTATATTGCAGTGCATGAGGCAGTTAACGGATTAACAGTATGACAGTATTCTCATCTGTGAAAATTAAAAGAATAGCATGAGGACTGCCTACTCTGATACATTTTTTAAAACTGTGATATATAATTATTTGGCTTTGGCAAAAGTAGTACATATGATGTTTTGTGCTATTCTTATCAATTAAGAGAGCATCTTTAAGAATACTTCCTGGAAAGATAACAGGCTAGCTACTTACCTATCAAATTTTATACTCACTAACTCAAAATACTGAGGAAATTAGATAAATTCCCTATTTACTTATGTAAACTGATCAGTATGATTAGAATCATTTCATAGTAAAAGTTGTATATAAATCTTAGTCCAGCTATTCCTACATTATAAACTGATAAACATTTAGCAGACTTACACCAAAAATAATCTCTTTTCCTCCAGAAAATAAGATCTTAATATTATATTGAAAAGCAACATTGACTGCTAGTATAATTACTATTCCTAAAACCTTAAAAAATGTCACTGAAATGACAAAAGAAAAAAATTTTATAAAACAGATTTTGATTTTAAATTACAATGCTTGCAAACATATGGGAAGGAAATACTGAAAACACTACTTTTATTATTCTCATGTTATCAAACAATAAAGTGAATGTTTATAGTATTGGATGAATTATTTCTTATATATAGGAGTAATACATCAAATTGTACAGCTTTGGCCCTAATATTTCAACTTATGAACATTTTATTATTATTTCCATTGTAGAAGGGATGCAACAGTAATATTGTTTAATTGAGTAAGATAATCATAGAATAATATGTTTTTGTAAAATGGTTGATAAAATTATTGTATGTTGGATAGTAAGTGATTTATAGCTTCTCTAAAGATGTTAACAGGCATAAATTGAAAACACTGCCATTTCCATTAAAAATAAAACCAAAATGAAACTATCTTAGATATTTTAAGAATCCAAACAAATTATTCATTCTTCTAAGCATTATTTTATCTTGGGGAGTGTGTGCATGTGAGCGTGTATGTATGTGCGTGTGTGTAAGAGAGATAAATAAACAGAAAATAAGCTGTCTTAAAACCTAACAGCACCTTTCTAAACATTGAAAAGATGACCTTAAAGGAGTAAGTGTTTCAATGAGTATCTATAGGGTAAAATGTAATTTTTTAAAAGCTCTTACTGATTCCAATATTGTGAGTTACAAACATACTATTTCAATATTCTTTTTTAAAAGACTGACAGTCTTAAGATAAATGTACTCACAGGGCTAGCAATGTACAAATTATTATTTTTTTTTGTATACCTATATTTCTATCTGTAGCTTTTTAGTCTACTAGGAAAAAACAACATGAAACCAGAATACAAAAGTCATGGATCAACTCCAGACATGACAAAGAATAACCTTTAAAATAGTTTGATAAGTACTAAATTACTGTCTTAAAACATCAATAATGCTGTATTTCATTTCTGCCAACACATTAGTTACTATAGAAAGAGTACTAGTATCTTAATACTATTGATAGCCTAAAAGGAATGAAACGTCATTGAAGAAATATAATTCTATATAGATTAAAATATATTCCATGCAGAAAATATCTGTAGAAAATTAGGAATACTACCCCAAGTACACTCAAAGTCTACCATTTAGACATAAAACCAGGTGAGTGTGTCAATTCAAAAAGTACTATGGTTACACAAAGCAACAAAAGCTTAAGGGTAAAGATGAATTTCCGCTTCCATTACTCCCACCCATCTAAATCACCTTCAAGAAACCAAATGAACAATTAAAATGGCACCAAGAACTTTTTTATATTAGAAATGTTCAAAATTGATATCACAATGCTATTTATTTGCTCCAGTGTGATAAAAATGAATATGACTGAAGTAATACACTACTGATAGGAAGTAAATATTGGGGGAAGGAAGGTATGGGGTGGTATTTTGTGAAGGTCTTAAAGTTTTATCCTTCACTGGTGAGAATTATAATATTTTCTTCGATGTCTAAAATTATACACTTGGCAATCTGCATTAAGAATCAAATATAAAGCATTTTTATATGAAATAAGCACATAAAATAGTATGAACTCATGGAAATATAGCCAGAAATTTTCACTCAGTTTACCTTAGAACAAGTCAATTTAGAAGTTAGAT
This sequence comes from Enhydra lutris kenyoni, assembly GCF_002288905.1. Taxonomy (NCBI): domain Eukaryota; kingdom Metazoa; phylum Chordata; class Mammalia; order Carnivora; family Mustelidae; genus Enhydra; species Enhydra lutris. Next base: position 39,944,449 of record NW_019154101.1, on the reverse strand, counting down.
CTTACATCTATAGCACTATTATTTAAATGTAGTCACTATGTTACTATTTATTAATGTTTTATGACTTTGCATCTCTACTGGATATCTGTTTATTAATCAGAAGCTTTCTTATAATTTGTCAGGTTTTGGTATGAAGATAATGCGGCCCTCACAGGATGAATTGGGAAGTATACTCTCCTCCATTTTTGGAAGGAGTTTGGGTATAGTGAGTACTATTTGGTAAAATTTACCAGTAAGCCCTCCGAACCTAGAGTTTTCTTCATGGGAAACATTTTCATTAAAAATTCAAATTCTTTAATAGACATAAAGCTACTCAGATTAACTATTTCTCCTAGAAGGAGATTTAGAACTTTCATGGAATTTGGTGTCTTTCAAGGCATTTGGCCACTTCATTTACACTGAATTTATTGGTATGAAATTGCACATATTTCCTTACCAATCTCTGCATTTCTGTAGAATTAAAGTAATAATCTCCTCTTACATGCTTATTATGGTAATTTGTGTCTTTTCTCTTTTTTGTTATCACAGTGGCTGTGTTTACCAATTTTATCGATCTCCACAAAATGAGGATTTTACCAATTTTCTCTGTTGTTTTTATGCTATCTATTTCATTGATTTGTTATTTCAATTCCACAGCTTACTCTGGATTTAATTTGCTCTTCTTATTTCTCATGGTGGAAGGTGAGGCCATTGATTTGAGACATTTCTTGTTTCCTAACATAAACAATGTTTTACTGAATACTTTAGCAGCATTTCATAGACTTTAATATGTTCTATTTTCACCTTTTTCTTTTCAGTTTAAAATAGTTTCTCATTTTTTGTTTCTTCTTTAATCCATGGGTCATTTTAAAATACATTGTTTCACTTTCAAATATTTGTAGTTTTTTCATCTACCTTATTATTTTTAATTCTATTATACTAAATGAACATGATTTTAATGATTTCAATTTTTCTAAAATTATGATTGATTTTATGGCACAAACTATAGTCTGTTTTGGTGAATATTTTACGTGTCCTTGAAAAGAATGGTGTTCTGGTGTTGAGGAGCACACCCGGATATCTACTTTGTTGATACTAATACAGCCGTTTCAGCACTCTTGTAATTTGGTGCTAACATTACTTTTCCATCTTTTTGCTAACACTTCTGGGTCTTTATATTTAAAGTGGGTTTTTAATAGTGTAGAGTTTGATCTTGCTTTGTGATCTAATTTGACAATCTTTGCCATTTATTTGGGTATTCAAAGGACGGCATTTAATATGATTACTGACATAGCTGGGTCTAAATCTGTCACCCTGTTATTTTTTTTCTATTTCCCCCATCTGTTCTTTGTTCCTCCTTTTCTCTTCTGTCTCCTTTTGGAAAATTTTTAAAATTTCATTTTATATTCCTCTTTGGCTTAACTATCTAGGTTACTGTTGTTGCTCTGGTATTTCCTTTAGAATTTATAGCATGTATCTTTATCTTATCAAAACTTCACCTTCAAGTAATATCATAACACTGCAGGTAGAGTATAACTTGCAAAAAGATTCTGTCTCCTGACCTTTGTGCTACTGTTGTCTGCATTTTATTTCTGCATGTCAGAAATCCTACAAAGCATTTTTATCATTTTTGATTTGCATAACAACCTCTTAAAGAGAATAAAAAAATTTAAAAAGCCTTGATATCTACCTACATATCTACCATTTCTGGTATCCTTTATTCCTTTGAGTAGACCCATATTTCCATTTATATCACTTGCTGTTGCATGAAAAACTTTTGAATATGTCTTGCAGTGAAGTTCTGTAAGTGATGAATTCTTTGAGTTTTTGATGTGTGTAAAGCATTTTCCTTTTGTTTTGAAAAGATATTTTTGCTGGATATAAAATGCTAGGTTGACAATTTTTTCTTTCAGTACTATAAAGGTATTGTTCTACTGTGTTCTGGCTTGCACTGTTTGTAAGGAAACCATTGCTATCACTTTTATGTTCCTCTGTATTTAATGTGTTCCCTTCCCACAACCTCTGGTTGCCTTAGATGTCCTATATCACTAATTCTAGTTTTAAGCAACTGAAATATGTCCTTTTACATAGCTTTCTTTCATTTTCCTTCTGCTTTCAATTCACAGAACTTCTGGGATATCTATATCTATATCTATATCTATTATAGGGTTTGTAGTTGACATCAAATTTGGAAATATCTGCATCATTATTTCTTCAAATATACTTTCTGTCCATTCTCCTTCTTCTGGGACTATTACACATAATTAGTCTGCCTGAAGTTGAAGCACAGTTCACTGATACTCTGCTCCTTTTCTGCCCATCTTTCATATTGAGCAGTTTCACTGCTGTATCTTTAAGTTCATTATCTTTTCTTCTGCAAGATCAAATCTTTTGGTAAACCAATCCAGAGTATTTTTTTATCTCAGACATTTTATTTTTTTCATCTCTAGAAGTTCCACTTAGGACAAGGAAGAATTGAAAAACTCTTTTCAACATGTTTATACTTTCATTTACCTTCTGTAGCACATAGAACCTGTTTAGTAACATTTGTTTTAATATCCTTGCCTACTAAATCTATCACCTGTGTCATTTCAGAGTCTGATTCTACTGACTGCATTCTCTTCATTTTGCATTATATTTTCTGGCTTCTTTCTATGCCTCAGATTTTTATTTGGATGCTAACTACTGTGAAATTTATGGTGGGTTATTATTATAGTCCTTGTAATATTTTTGAGCCTTTTTGAGTAGTTATGTTATTTGAAAACAGTTTAGACTTCTCAAGGCTTGCTTTTAAGCTTTGTTAGGCCCTCCAGATGTGTCTTTGGGATCAGTGTAGCCCCACTACTGAGGCAATGCCTTTTGAGTACTTTTCCTGATGTTCTGTGCATTACAAGATTTCTCCACTCTGTTACAAATGTAATCTATTCTTGGCCCTGTGTGCTTCGACAATTGTTTTGCCTACTCCTTTCTGGTGGATCTTTTCTAAGCCTCACAGTCACACATTAATCAGTATTTACCTTAAGATTCAGAGTAGGGTGTTCCCTGTACACTTCTCTTTCTCTAGGTAGTTCACTACCCTTTGGTACCTTGTCTTAGTTACAAACACTTCAGCTTCCCCCAAATTCTCAATTCTGTTTCCTTAATTCAGAGCAACTGTGGAGTTTCCACCTAGGTTTCCCCTTTATGTACTGAGATCTGGAAAATCTCGGGGCCATAAGCTAAGGTAACTAAATGGCTCCCCTTATTTGTTTCCTTTCTAAGGAATCTCTGTTCTTACTACTTGCTATCTAATTTCTAAAAATACATGAAATTATTTTTTGTTTCATGTATTTTTCCAAGTGTTTGTTTAAGGCAAGAGGGTGAATCCAGTCACTGTGACTCTAATGGCTAAAACCAAGATCACTATCTAAATTCATAAGAAGCAAAACAACAACAACAAAAAAAGTGAATTTTTAAAATCTGCTCTGATTTTAGTGTAGAAAATAGATTTACAGGTCAAAACTTCCAATGAGATTAAAAGAAACCTTTATTAAAAATATTCTTTTTTATATTTTTAGGATCTTGATTAGTGAACCACAGTGCTTAGTAACTAAATACTTTGAAAATAAAAAGCATGAAAAAACAAAAAACAAAAAGTATGCAGCTATGAAAACAAAGGAAATTCTTTTAGCTATGCTTACAAAGACCACATGCAAACATTTATAAAGTATTCCAAGTATTATTATAGTTTACTCAATATAAATTGCTGTTTTAAGTAACTGAAAGCATCGATATGAAGACATGACATATTTTGTCTTAAAAACAAGCAAAACCACTTATACATTTCCTAGCTCTATTCATTGAATTAGAAATCATGACCTTGCTAATCCTCAGATTATAGTTACTAGATATCATTTCACACTGAAAGAAGCCACATTTCATAAGAAAAAAAATCTTATTCTAGGTTTGAAACAAAAATATACAAGATTAATAGTTAATACTTTTTTGTAACAGAAAGTAGGGAAGCTATCCAAGACTGTTATCAAAAAAGAACTCAGGAACCAAAAGGAGGTGGTTCATGACCAAAATGGGAGAATTTGAAAATCAAAAAGGACAATAATGTCAGTGTATTGAAGTGCATCAAATATGTTTAAATCTTTAAGTATATAGTGAAACTAAAAGCAAGAACAGATTAGTCACCACTGGGATTATTACAGAACCCCTTTAGAATAAATACTGAAATAAAAGATAAGAATCATTTATGCTTTCCTTTATTAACTATACTACTATTTAACCAAATAATAGGTGAGAAGTTTCTCTTTACACTAAAGTGCCTGAGCTAATAAAAGAGAAGGAATTATAGAATTAGAACATCTTCATTTTGCAACCTGTATGTATTAATAAATCTAGGCTTTGAACAGCACTGGGTGCTAACCTCACAGACACTAACACTCCAACTGACAGAAGAGCATCAGCATCATTTAAGAAGAAATCTGGCTAAAAATGAAAAATGAACCTGAATTTGGTCAAGCCTCAGTAACCTATCTATTTTATAGTAAACCTAAGGGGGAGTAAAAAATAAAAAAATGTTAAACACAAGTATTAAGCCCTAGATTTTTCTGGAACATGAGAACATTTTTTCTGGAACCAGAAAAATCTAGTCTTTGAGAAACTATCTTCAGTGAATACATGGCCAAAAGGAAGGAATGAAATAAGAAAGGGAGAGCAAAGAGTAAGAGGAGTGGCCTACAGTTTAAAAGAAAAATAGAAGACATTAATCAATCACAGTTAATCTTTATTTGGATCTTAAAGCAAGCAAAACTATAACTGTCTACAGTATACTATCATTTGTCTATAATACAGAAATGGGATTTATTTAGGATACATTTATTAATTTGCTTATAGATGACAGAATACCTCTATAAGAAAAAATGAGAACCTGGTAACACAGGTACCAGAATTAAGGGGATTAGATGACCAAATAACAGGAATGGAAAAGAGATTTTTTTTAAATCTTTTGAGATATATGATTATCTATTTTATTTATATATATATGTGTGTGTGTGTGTGTGTGTGTGTGTGTGTGTGTTATTGCAATTACAAAGGTTGCCTCAACTAAAATCACCAATTAAGTTCTTAAAGAACCTGCTCTGAATTAGAAAAATGACAAGAATAATATTTGATTAGTAAAAATAATATTACCTCATCATACGTGTATCTGTAGTCAGCTTTCTTTGATTTGAGGTCCCATAACACTACTGTTCCTGATTCAAAGCCAATCAAAAGCTGTAATAAAAGACAATTTCACATGACCTAGGAATGACATTATGTGAAACATTTATATGCTGACAATAAAGATAACTATTATCATTCGTATGCTTCAAGGATAAAGTTATAATTAATTAAACATCTGCATTGGTAATCACATAAATGACAAATGAGAATAGTGCACTGCATATTAATATGCCTTTGATGATTATGGACTTAACTTATATAGCTAATTATTGAGAAAGAAAATAGTAACATTTTGAAGTCCTGAGTGTATATTTTCATTAATTAATATAACATAATAAATTAAAATAAAAATTAACATTTGTAGGTGCTTTAGAGTTTACAAACATTCCTAAGGTAAAACATTATCAGGCAATGTCATTTACTCATCTATTGAAAAGGTGCAAGTTATATCTAGCCTAGATCCTTCTCATAAGATTCAGACTCTTACTTCCAGTGGTGACGGCTCCCTTTATCTACTCCACAAGAACCTCAAAATAAATGTGTCCCAAAGTGAATCCATTATTTTTTCCCTACCCTCATCTTCTGGTGTTCCTTACTGCAGTGTCTCTCTCAGTATTACTTATCTTGGTGTTCTTTAAGTCACTCAGACAAAAACCTTGGTGGCATCATCCTTAATCTAGTCTCTCCCTCCTCAGATAAAATTATCTAGTCATTTTTAAAATTACATTCTGTTATCTCTCTTCTTTCCCTCACCTCCAATATCTCTCTCCTTGTACAAAGTTCTCCTTTCTGGTCTCTTAGTCTCCCTGACTCCAGTCTTGCTCCTTTACTATAGCTAATATTTAACAATTCTGAAATGCAAACCTGATCATGTAATGCATGCTTTTAAAAATTTTTTAATGTCCTACCATTACTTTTAGAATAAAGTCCAAACTTAGTAATATGACCTACAAGATTTATCATGGCCTGACCTCTGCTGACCTTTATAGCTTTGTCCCTTGCCACATCCCTCTTATTCAATACACTCCAGCACATCTTTCAGTTCATGCTTTCTCTTATTTTTGCTGTCTTCCTGGGCCATATTTGAAGTTATCCTCTTTGCCTGACCAATCCTACTAATTTTTCCAATGTTGTTTTAGCTATCATTTCCTTTAAGAAGCCTCTCCTGACCTACCAAATGTAAATCAATCCCATTTCTATGTGCTCCAACAGCACTGTGTACATTTTTGAATCTGAAGGGTCACTATAAAATAATGGCCTTTTCCTTAGCTGAATTCTCTTATTGACTATAACACTAGTTTATTTAGGCAAGGACTCTTTTTATATTGTTCACCACTACCATAAGGCACAGAGCCTGACTGATATGTTGTAGGTACTTAATATGTTTTTTGTGAATGAATATCCAACCTCTACTGCCCACAAATCTCCACCTTGACATTTTTCAAATCTCAATATCCCCTTTGCTTGAAACCTCCTATCCTTTTATTCACTGAGTGATCTATTCATTTTTTAAGTCCCAATTTAGTATTGCTCCCTTGGGTAAGCCAGACCCCAATTCTTCTAGATAGATTAAGATCCTCCTTCTCCTATGTTAGCACATGCATTTTCATCTATATGTCTCTAATATCCTGCCTAGTGCACAGGACATGCTCAATAAATGTTTATTTAGTGAATACATATATGATTAGTAGGTAGCCAATACTTCTTCATGTAATCTGGGGATATGAACAAAGTTAGGGCAGACCTAGTTTTTTTTGTTTGTTTGTTTGTAAGATTTCCATTTATTTGAGAGAGAGCCAGAGAGAGAACATGAGCAGAGGGGAAGGACAGAGGCAGAAGCAGACTCCCCACTAAATAGGGAGCCAGATGTGGGGCTTGATCATCCTGTCCTGAGCCAAAGACAGACCGTTAACCACTGAACCACCCAGGTGTCCCCAAACCCAGTAATTTTAATGAAATAGCAATTTAGTGGAGTTCAGACTACAGGGATACTTGGAGGGGCAATAACTGAAGCTAACAAAACTCTCCTCACCTTTGTAGGAAGTACAGTCAATTTTGCTACACAAACTGTTCTTGCCTAGACAATGTGACATATATACTCCTTCTAGGAAAAACTGGTATTTGTTTCCTTTATCTTTTCCTAGTCCTTCTAAATATCTTAGACATGTGACTAACTGAGCACTGGATTGGCTCAGGGCACAGGTCAATTAAGCTCTAGTCTTAATATCTGTTACTTAGAAGCCATGTAACATTAAGGAAATAATTTTACCCTTCCAGATCTTAATAACAAGAGGGTTATAGTAAGTTTTAACCCCCTTCAGCCAGCTCTAACATCCCAAGAATGTTAGAAATCTATGCCAACAGGTTAGGCTTTAATCCACATAACCTCGTAAGTATTAAAAAATAAAAAAGCTAACTTAAAGACATGGTATTTAAACTTGGGAAATTCAATGTTTATTCTCACTAGAATCTTTCATAACTCAGAGATGCTAATTTATATTCTGTTGGCTAGTTTCCTTTTATTTTTTTCTTTCATAAAAGCATTAATGGGCATGCTGAATATGAATTAACTCTCTACAACATCAATAACTCTGGGGATGAAATCAGAAGAATCAGTATTCAAAATCCCAGCTTCACCAATATGTAGCTTTGTACCTCTGGAACACATAATCGCACCAAGTCTTTACCTCGTCATCTGTAAATTAGGGAAGATAACTGACTTAAAAATTGTTAAGATGATCGAATAAAATGGTGCATATAAAGTAGAAAGCACAGTGCCCAAAACAAAGGAGAATTCAGTAAGTGGTAGTTATTACTGTTACCATCATAAGCAATTTTACACTAATACCTAACTTCCTTCACTAAAACCTTTGCTTAATGTGGTGGCGTCTACCATAAGGTTAGCTTTGGAGGAAGTTGCCCTGTCACTTTATACCTTTCTTTAGCAACACAGTGTCACAGAGATCTTTGGAAAACAGCAGAGTCACTGATATAAAGTGGATTTTTCTATTAGAAATCAAAGGTTAGACAATATTATCTATTCTAGTATCTTAGTATTTCAAAAATGTTTGAGTGAGGTTAACTCCGGAAACTAAGGAGAATAACAAAATACCAGGTTTCAAAAAAATGAGGATGATAATAAGCGTTATACACTATTTATTTATACAACAAATTAAGTATACACTGAGGCATTACTATTTATATGTTGGGTACTATGGGAAACATAAACCTTCATAAATATTTTCTCTATGCTTTTGGGGGTCTTTCAAGTTCAGTGGAAGTGAGATATGTACATATTTCTAATACATAGCAATATGTGACAAATACTATAAAACTTGTACAACTAAGGTGTTAATGAATTTGGAAGTGAGAGAAAGCATTTTCAGTCAGGATTATCAGCAAAGATATCATGAAAGAAATACATTTAATCTGAGCTTCATAATGTGGATAGGTATTCAGCAGATAGAGAATAGTGGGAAAGCATTTCAAACAGAGGGACTCAAATAAAGGAGCCATGGAGGCATTAATGAGCAGCTCACACATGAAAAATAACTATTTACTTCAGCACAGCATTCAGATAAAGATGTTCTGAAAGACAATAAAACCTAGGGCTATGTTTTAAGGAAACTTTATTTTGTTAGCTACTGTAGAACCACTGAAAACTTTTTTTAACAGGAGAACAATAATATTAAAACAGCATTCTAGGAAGATTGATGTGGAAATGGCTCATCAATGGGTTGGAACACCTTGAACTTTAGTAGTCATAATAAGACTGAATAGAAAAGAGACACTGCAAAGAAAGGATTGAAATGACTTATCGACTGAATCCAGGTAGAAGGGAGGGAAGTTTTCAATTCTCTTGCCATGCCTCCCACCCAAAATCTTGGCTTCTATACAAGAACTTTGTAGCAAGGAAAATAGAGTGGAGGTACATACAGGCTACTGTAACTTACTCTGTGTGAAGTTTCCCTCAAAACATGCATTTGTATGATTATAAGCTAACTCCAAACAGTATAGCTATCCTTTTGTTTTCCTACCGGCAAATAACAGAATAGCGTTAACCTACAGGCTAGACCATTCCCACCAATTGAGGGAAGAAAAAACCTCCACAAAATCTAGAAATTTCATTTCACTGACTTCTGATAGTGATAAACATCCTGGTGTTTATGTAGGCTAATATCATAAAATTATGTAAGTAGAGAAATATCATTAAATAGAACTACTTAAGAGATTGAATTAGGAAAGAGATTCATGGAAAAGGAAATTTTATTATTTTTAAGTGTATTAACAAATCTAAACAACAATTAGATACTGACTACATGAAACTGGTTTGAATATAAAAAATGAACTACTATTTTAAAAAATATATTATTAATCTAGGCTATCTAAGAAGAAAATTTTAAGGGAGATGAGATAAAGACAACTCTAACATAAGGTATTATGTGATAAATATTACAAAAATTGTATAAGGGCTGAAAATAATTCAAAACCAAAAGAAAGCAGTTTTTGCCAGGATTACCAGAAAAATCTTAATAAACTAAAAATAAATTAATAATTTTACAAGTACTTACTAAATTTTATTTGTCTTAGGGGTTTTTTGTTCTTTAAAATTGTAAATTATTCTAATTCTTTCACTTGTTCTTCATAATATATAAATAAACCAGTACACGTCTTTGACATACAACTTTTGTTAGAAATCTCAATTTTGCAAAGTAAATGTATGTTATACTAGAACACTTTGATTATTTTTAAAAAATGCCCAAATCCATGCATTTAATAAATACGTATTTTTAGAAAAAAAATTCTACCTTTCCTTCATCCATTGGGTTATCACTTATATGGACAACTGGTCCTGGATGAGATTTAGATGACCTAAAACAGAATAGTAAGTTTTTTTCTCAATTAAATATTTCAATACAACTATATATTCATCACAATGAAAACAATGAATGAAAAATAAATATATATTTATTAAGGAGGAAAACAATTCAGCAAGTGATCAATAAGAGATGTATAGTTCTTAATATGGATTAAGATAGGACTCAGAAGAAAAATATGGATAGGGGTTAAATACGTGGGTTAAATATGTGATAAGGACCAGGGAGTGCATTTGTGATGAGTACTGGGTATTGCATGGAAGTGCTGAAACACCATACTGTTTTGTACCCCTGAAACTAATATTACACCATATGTTACCTAATTGGAATTTAAATAAAAACTGAAAAAAAAAGAAAAAAAAAGGGAATGGGAAGAAAAACAGTGACACTGATACAAGTCAGCAAAATTTTTAAGTATACTTTCTATATAAGAGAGAATCTTCAATTAAGGATTTTAGCACACACACACAAAAAAAACCCTATTCTCATGGTATAATCCTCAGAATTAATGTTTTTGAATAGAGTATCATCTAAAATATTCCTATTTTATTTTACTCAACTCTAGCCTCCAAATGGGGCATCTCATCCAGTTTCATAGTTCACATGAAAAATAAGAAAAATTCTATTATGTTTTTTAAAAAGTCAACAAAAATAATGCTACTGTACTTGGTCAGAGAAAAAAAAGTCATACAGCTAAGAATGGAGCTGAACTTATGCCCACACAGTAGGAATAAGCACCTCCCTATTCATAAATTCCGAGGGCTGAGACACTAGTCCAGTTGATGAGAGATCTTTGTGAAACCACAAAGACATCTGCACTAAGCCTACCCACTAGATATCATGATCAACTCACAGAACAGAGAGGAAATACCACACCTTATACTAAGGGAGTGAGATATGATAACACCCTTGTCACAGGAAAGAAAACCAAGTTAATACACTATCACGGGTACACCAAGACATTACTGAAGAGAGATGCTACCAATTTATCTTTAATGTCAAATCCTGCAGAATGAAACAATACAGAACTATTTGTTTAAAAAAAAGAAACACTGAAAATTAACCTTGCCAATATCCTTAAATTTTGATTTTTATGTCTAAATAATATAAGAAATAACATGAGGTAAGATATAAAGATGAGATTCTAACACTGAGTGCAAAGTTGGTGCTAAGGATCCTTACAGCCTTACAGCTCAACCATGTTCTTGATGTTAAAACAATTATTATAGCAAAATTAGGGGAAATTAACTGTCAAATTCTGTATTTATTACACGGCAAACATTTACATTATATTTGTCAATTAAAACATATCAAGTAGAGGTTTAGATCGATGTTTTCTAATCATTGGAGTCAACCCAATGGGGTATGAGCAACATTTGAAAGAAAAATAACCAGAAGATAAAAACACAGGGGGCAAAAAAAAAAAAAAAGACAAAAAACCTGGAGTGTTTTTCACCTAAGAATTATTTCATTGAACTTGTGCTATAGCTTGTACAGACATACACATCATATATGCACATGTTCTTCTATCTATAAAGACTTAAACTTACAAACTGCTAATAACAATTAGAAAAGGTTAATAAACTGTGTTTAATATCAAGAATGTCTGACATATTTAATTCCATATGGATTTACTAACTAGCTATTATACAAAGATATCATATATGGTACCGACACTTTCAGACATGGAATATGTGCTCAAACTCACAGTTCAATGGCTTTATTCCACATAATGACGTAGCCTGAGAGTGTGAAGGACTCCACATTGACAATATGTATATTACCTCGCTCAGTGCCCACATAGAGCCACTTACTCTGGAAAGGCAGATGGCAAAATGTAACCCTGCAAGAGAAAGTATATCCAAAAAGATAATTAGAAAAATGTCTGTAAATTTTATTAATTGCATTTGAGGGTTAATCATGATATATAATTTAGGAAAGGTAAAAATGACATACAACCAGATTTACTTACTCATTGTGATTAATTTTTAATATGCAAACTTAACTTATATGTCAAACATAAGACCCTACAGTAAATAGACAGCATGGCTTGACAGAAAGATGAGCTTTAAAGTTAGCATTTCAAATCTATGTCAGTCATTGTGCTACTTTAGGCACATCACAATTTTTTTTCATTTTTTAATGTAAATTCAATCAGCCAACATTCAGTACCTCATTAGTTTCAGATGTAGTGTTCAATGATTCATCAGTTATGTATAACACCCAGTGCTCATCACATCATGAGGCACATCACAAATTTAACCATTAAGCCACAAACTATGAGTCTAAGACTGACTCCAAGGTACTATTACATTTCTACAGAGTTATTAAACACACTAATCTTTCTCATCACCTGTACCTACTATCCCTTCCAAACAAAATGCTCCTCCAGTTGGTATTTTTCTTCTATTCGAGATTCAGTTCAAATACCACATTTATTCAAACTGAAATCCCAATACTTTGCATCTCTATTAGGCTAGACTTTTAAGACAGGTAGGGTCTACCTTCTAGACCCTACCTTTAAGACAGGTAGGGTCTACCTTCTAGACCCTACCTTTAAGACAGGTAGGATCTACCTTCCTCACTAACTTGTAAGCCTCAGGGAGGGCAGAGATCCTCCACACTGAGGCTCAGACAACTATCTCTTCCTATGTCATGATGATATATTAGGCCTGGATTAACAAATTATAATTTACATGCATATATTAAATTTTATTATCATTCCAAAAATTTCAAACACTTTCTATTATTAGCTCATTTGACTTCATGATCAAAAATGGACATTATCTTGTCCTTTTTGCAGCACTTATTTTTAGTTAAAAAATCAGTATATTATGAAATCATATCATGGTCTTTCTTTTCAGACAACCTATCATGTCTCTCAAGATATACTATTTAAAATTCCCATAGCATAGCACTTCAAATAATGCACAGTCATAATCAGTGCTAGACTGTCAATATGGACACTAGGTTTTAGGCAAGATATAGTAAACACAGTGTTGTTATTCCCATTACCACAATTTCATTACAGAAAATTTTCAAGATGAAAATACTTACCAAATAAATGTACATGCAACTCATGTTCTATTTCCTCAAGGGAATGTTCATTTAGATAATTACTTAAGGTTCATTATCTGTATTTTTTGTTAAGGGTTTTATATAGTAACAGGTCATCTTTCTAAGGGATTTATATAAATTTAACTAAAGCAGAGGCATGTCTACTGAATCAAAAAACATTTTATAGTACCTTTTTACTTCACACAGCAGTAAGTCCACAGTACCTTTCTGAAAACTCTAGGACCATAGGGGTTTCAGAATTCTGAATTTTCCAAATTTTTTTTTTAAGATTTTTATTTATTTATTTGACAGAGAGAGATCAAGTAGGCAGAGAAGAAGGCAGAGAGAGAAGAAGGCAGAGAGAGAAGAAGGGAAGCAGGCTCCCTGCCAAGCAGAGAGCACGATGCGGGGCTCGATCCCAGGACCTGACCAAAGGCAGAGGCTTAAACCACTGAGCCACCCAGGTGCCCCTGAATTTTCCAAATCTTAAAGAAGTACATAATGCAAATTGTGTATATCACCTAAAATGGGAGTAGTATCTCATAAATGCATTATATATCCTAAAGTATAATTGTGGCAGTCTTTTTTCTAACTGAGATATAATTTTCATGTAATACTATATAAGTTTCAAATGTGCACCATAATGATTCAATATGTGTATATATTGCAATATGATCACCACAATAAATCTAGTTGAAATATCCATCACCATACATATAGTTATAAATATTTTTCTTGTAATTAGAACTTTTAAGATCTTCTACTCCTCTAGCAACTTTCAAATATAAAATACAGTATTATTTGTTAACTATAGTCACTGGCAGTTTCTTAAGAAGTTAAATATAAAAATACTCTATGATGGATCCATTCAATTCTTAGGCATTGACCCAAGGAAAAGAAAAACATAGCTCTATATGTTTATAAAATTAAAAATAAAAAAATTTAAAAAAAATAAAATAAAATAAAGTAACCAATTAAAAAAAACAAAAAACAAAAAACAACAAAAAAAACCATAGCTCTATACAAGACTTATACACATATGTTCCATAGCAGCTTTATAATAGCCAAAAACTGGAAACAATCCAAGTATCCAAATGTCCGTCAACAGGTAAATGGATGAACAATTGTTATGTACATATAACAAGATACTATTTAATAGTAAAAAGGAATAAACTAGTAATACGTGCAAAAACATTGATGAACCTCAAGGTCCTTATCATGAGGGGGAAAAGCCAGATAAAAATACATATTGTATAATTCTATTTCTATATAATTTATATGCAATAGGAAATGCAAACAAATCTATTTTAACAGAAAGCAGATCATGGGTACCTGGAGATTGTGGAGATGGAAGTTAGAAACAGAAGAGGGGAGGGATAACCACAAGGAAACATTTTGGGGTGATTTGTATGTTACCTTGATTATGATGACAGTTTCATGGGTATATATGTGTGTCAAAATTTATCAAATTGACACTTTAAGTATGTACAGCTTATCATATGTAAATTATACCCTCAATAAAGCTGTTTTAAAATTTTGTGTTTTCAGAGATTTGTGGATTTAGTGATTATGAAAAGAGATTGTGATTTTCTGATAATATGTAGGCATAAGCTCTGGAATTAGACTGCCTATATTTAATTTCCAGCGCTGTCACTCATGAGCCTGAGAATTTAGGTAAACCACTCAATCTCTCAGAGCCTCAGTTTCAAAGCAGTAAAGGACATCTACCCTGACAGTGTTCCACTGAGGATCAAATAAGACTAAGCATGCCAGATGCTTAAAATGGCCCCTGAAACAGATAAGTGTTCAACAAATGTTAGCTAATTATTACTAAGTGATAGTCTACCATCTAGACGTTCAAGGCAAATTTTAACTATCTGAAGTACATAAAAGAGCAACAACAAACTAGGTATAAAATGAACAATCAAATAAACATAAAAACAACCATTTCATTCGAAATGTGTGATAAACTAGAACATGAATAGAGCAAAACGTCTTGAAAGTTGGAAAATAATTTTAACATAAATAAGCCAAAATAATGACCAGATAACAACAACAACAAAATCAGAAATACCCAACTTCTGGATATGTTCCACTACTTTGCCATTCTTCTTTATTCTTCACTGCTACAAAGCAGTAGTTACTGACTTAACACAATTACAATTACATGACCCATCTTTGACTTTAATTCTTACAAAATTATTTACATAATATGCTTCAAATACTTAAACTTATACTTTAACAGCAGAGATTCTGGATATATTCATAAAATATTTTCTATTCCCAGTGCAACAGCATACTGCAGCTGCTTCTCAAATATTTAAGGGAACGAAGTAAGAATAAATTTTTTCAGTGTTCAGCAAAATATCTGGAACTTTTCCATAGATTCACTTTTTCAATATTAGCTGCCATCATAAGTTTTTTCTCAATTATAAAACCAACTTATATTGCTGAAAAATTTAAAGCATCTTTGTTTTTTGGAAGTGAAAACAAACTACTATTTAACATTTTAAGAAGGAACTTAATTAAAATGTTCATTTAATATCCATCACCAAGACTTTAACATGTTCCATAGAATGAGTCTTTCATAGAAATAACAGGAAAATTACTCTGCTCCATAACTATCCTCATTATTTGACTCAGTTAAAGGAGGGGGAAGTCAAATGTTATTACAATTGAAAATTTCTTAATTAGCAAATTATAATGGCTCTGAACAAATGAGAATAGGAATAGTAAGAAAACTAAAATTCCATATTGCAACCAAATAAAACATCATGCCACTGATTTAGGAAAAGGCCAATAAGAAAATGTGGTCCCCCAAGATATACTACTAGAAAAGCAACTCAATCAACATGACCTACTAAGAACTGAAAGATCATAAATTTGTGGGCAATTTAATCAGTCACCAAAATATAAAACTGATTGTTGAGACAAACTGGACTTATTATACATATTTAATGGGCTCTTTTAATATTTGTTATACAAAATGACTATATTTCATTGTTTAATAAAATAAAAATCTGGGGTCCCTGGGTGGCTCAGTCACTTAAGTGTCTTCCTTTGGCTCAGGTCAAGATCTCAGGGTTCTGGGATCGAAGCCCGTGTCCAGCTCCCTGCTCAGATGGGAGTCTGCTTGTCTCTCTGCACCCCCTTACTCATGCTGGCACACTCGCTCTCTCTCAGATAAATTAAATCTTTAAAAAAAGAAATTAGTTTCTTTGTTGAAAGTTTAAAGAAGACTTAAAGCATAACTGTTCAGGCTTTAAAGTAATAAATTGATGAAAAGATTGTATTATTTAAAAGGAGTCACACTGACTGAAGCACTTAAAACTATACAAATATACACATATGTGTGTATACATATATATATATGTGTGTGTGTATGCATACCTAGGTGTATATATATATATATATATATATATATATATATATGTATACATGTATATGTGTGCATTGCGTATATGTGTAGACAAAGAGATTTGTTGTTTATGATTCTATGAAAGTGATCCATAATAGAAAGGTAGTATTTTTCAGTAAAAGCAGTCATGAAACAAGTGGCACAAAATAGCCACGGGACAAAGAGATTTCTTGAAGAGTATAGATCAACAGATGCAAAGAAACACTGAAAATAGTTTCAACAATGAAGTTGAAACAATAGTTTCAACAATGAAGTAAATATCACTATACATATATAAACATCACTAAACATATAGTAATGTCCCCCAAGAGATCTCCTTTCCCTCCTTGAATCCTCTCCCTTGTATAGTCTCTCCCAACACTGATTCTAGGATCTTATGACTTGCATTGGCCACTGAGACATTAGCAGCTCTGCCAGAAGCAAAGATTTGAAAAGCACTTGCACACTGGGGCTTGTTCTCTTTCTTATGCTTTTAGAACCCAGGAGCCATGTGATGAAGCCCAAACTAACCTGTTGGGAGACTCTGGCCCAGCCCACAGCCAGTATCAACCAACAGACATGGAAGGAAAACTACAGATCATCCAATCCAATTGAGCAGCCAGATAACTATGGCTGCATAAGTGAGTACAGGGAAAGACTACCTGTGCTAAGCTCACCTCAAGTGCTGACCTACAGAAATGTAAGCAAACAAAATGGCTGTTATTTTAGCCTTTCAAGTTTTGGGATGTTTTGATATGCAAGCAATAGATAACTGACCTGTTATTTAATATAATCTGTTCAGCCAAAATCTTTTTATATGAAGTTATAAAAACATATAGGAAAAACAAATTCTTATATTTCTTAGAATTAAATGAAAAAGACCCCGGGAAAATTTTAAGAATGCCACCAGTGCATTTATCATGAAGCTCAAACATTACCCTTTGGCTGAAACTCATGACTGTTGTTCTTCATACACTTTGTTATAAAGATTTTTATTATAAGGTGATATAGATCACAGTAAATGAGAGTGACTTTGGTTTTTACTGATACCAGGAGACCAAGTTAATTTAAGTTTATGTGCTGACATATTAAAGCATAATGTTATACTGAAAATAATTAAAACAACCATAGTTGAGCCTCACATGGAAGACATTAAAACTCAGTAAACACTAGTAAGATCAGATAGTATAAGAACAATATATTAAATTGAGCCTGAAAAGGAACCTTAAAATGAATAAGGAGCTCCCCCCAACAAAAAATAGTATGTGGTTGAATAATCAAGTTGAATTCCTTCAGAGTGTACCTAAATAGAGTTGTATTCTAGTTCCCTCCACAGGACTTAAAAATTGATATACTCATTCTATACAAAGTTGTTACTAGGAACACAATAATTTCTGTATTTGCTTAAGGGACTTAAAAAATGTAACATATTACATGTTAGGAAGTAATGTGTATCTCCTATTCACTATTTAGCTTTAGTAAAAGTCTGTCAAGTACTATATAGTCAACAAGCACCAAATTTAGAAGATTTAGTTATTACCAATTTTTAACAGAAGAACACATGCAGTCTAAGTAATGTTAAAATTAATCATCTATAAACAAGGGCAAAAATACACATATGTATTTAATCCATAAGGACATATGAACAAATAAGCTCTTCTACATGCCTATATCCCATTAAATCAGCCCAACATGACAGGAAATACACCACCACTTTTATATTCTCAGCAAATATCACAATTTTACGTAATAAGTACTTCATTCATTAAATGAACAAATAAACTACATAAAATGTGAGAATTTATTACGTTAATTAACAAAACAATCAGATATACCTGATTTACTCCCTCTCTATCCACATGGTTGGGCCTAATTTAAACCATTATTACTGACTGTTTTCAAAGCCAAGAGAAATCTTATCATTATCTTACTTGGAAGACCCTGATGGCTTCCTATCTTCTACCATAATGCTCCCTAAATTTTTAGTACCCCTTGGTTTAAGTATATCTGAGAAAAGGGTATAGAGTTATAGTGTACTGAATTTGGCCAACTATTACTCCGAATCCTCTTCCACATTCTCCTCTATGCCTTCCTGTTCTGCAGATACTAGAAAGCTAAAACTTCTATTTCCCAGATTCTTCCATAGCTAAAGTTCCAGATGAGATTAAGTTTCTACTAAATGGATGTGCTTGAGATCTTCAGGCAAAAGATAGGCACAGACCATCTTTCTGTTGCTGTTTCTGCTGACAAGGGCATTCAAGGAAACCTGAGTGGCAAGAGGTACTTATGACAGCAGTGGGGACCAGATACAGCATTCCACAGCATTTTTTTTTACATGAATTACTTAAATTCAATTAATTGATTCCATTTACAATAGCACCAAAAACCATAAGATACCTAGGAATTAACCTAACCAAAAAGGTAAAGACTCTAAACTCTACAAACTACAGAATACATATGAAAGAAATGGAATGAGACATAAAGAGATGGAAAAACAGTCCATGCTCATGGTCTGGAAGAATAAACATTGTTAAAATGTCTATGCTGCCCAGAGCAATCTACATTTTCAATGCCATCCCTATCCAAATCCCATTGGCATTTTTCACAGAGCTGGAATAAACATTCCTAAAATTTGTATGGAACCAGAAAAGACCCTGAATCACCAGGGGAATACTGAAAAAGAAAACCAAAACTGAGGGCATAATGACGCCTGACTTCAAGCTATATTACAAAGCTGTGATCATCAAGACAGCATGGTATTGGCAGAAAAACAGACACATAGATCAATGGAACAGAACAGAGATCCCAGAAGGGACCCTCAATGCTATGGTCATCTAATCTTCGACAAAGCAGGAAAAAATACCCAATGGAAAAAAAAAAAAAAAAAGACAATCTTTTCAGTAAATGGTGCTGGGAAAATTGGACAGCCACATGCAAAAGAATGAAACTGGAGCATTCTCTTACACAACACACAAAGATAAACTCAAAATGGATTAAAGACCTCGACGTGAGAAAGGAATCCATCAAAATCCTAGAGGAGAACACAGGCAGTAACCTCTTCAACATCCCCCACAGCAACTTCATTCAAGATATGTCTCCAAAGGGAAGGGAAACAAAAGCAAAAATGAACTTCTGGGACTTCAACAAGATAAAAAGCTTCTGCCTGCACAGCAAAGGAAAGAGTCAACGAAACTAAGAGGCAACCCACAGAATGGGAGAAGATATTTGCAAACGACACTACAGATAAAGGGCTAGTATCCAACATCTATAAAGAACTTCTCAAACACCTAAAAAACAAATAATCCAGTCAAGAAATGGGCAGAAGACATGAACAGATACTTCTCCAAAGACATACAAATGGCTAACACAGACACATGAAAAAATGTTCAACTTCACTAGTAGTCAGGGAAATACAATTCAAAACCACAATAAGATACCACCTTATACCCATTAGAATGGCAAAAATTAACAATGCAGGAAACAACAAATGTTGGTGAGTATGTGGAGAAAAGGAATGAGCCCTCTTACACTGTTGGTGGGAATGCAGACTGATACAGCCACTCTGGAAAACAGTATGGAGGTTCCTCAAGATGTTAAAAATAGAGCTACTCTATGACCCAGCAATTGCACTACTAGGTATTTACACTAAAGATACAGATGTAGTGAAAAGAAGGGGCACATCACCCCAGTGTTTATAGCAGCAATGTCCACAACAGCTAAACTGTGGAAGGAGCAGAGATGAATGGATAAAGAAGATGCCGTTCATATATACAATGGAATATTACTCAGCCATCAGAAAAGATGAATACCTACCATTTGCATCGACATGGATGGAACTGGAGGGGATTGTGCTAAGTGAAATAAAGCAAGCAGAGAAACACAATTATCATATGGTTTCATTCATATGTGGAACATAAGGAATAGCATAGAGGGCCATAGAAGAAGGAAGGGAAATCTGATGGGGAAGAAATCGGAGAGGGAGAAAAACCATGAGAGAGACTGGACTCTGGGAAACAAACTAAGGGTTACAGAAGGGAGGGGGTGGGGAGGATGGGGTAGCCGGGTGATGGGTATTAAGGAGGGTATGTGTGGTGACGAGCACTGGGTATTACATGCAACTAGTGAATTGTTGAACACTACATCAAAAACTAATGATGTACTATATGTTGGCTAATTCAACATTAAAAAAAAAAAAAAAAAAAAAAAAAAGAACAGAAGAGCATTCGGAGCTGTACTCCTGAAATTCATGTACCGAGAGGCAGTTGTATGGCAGTAATTGTAATTCCTGAAACTCAATAGTTCTAGCACCCTTCTCAGTATTTTGTAAACAGCTACATTCCTAAACTGAATCCCCTTGTACTTAATACCTACAGTGGTTTCTACTCCTGCACTGAATCCTTATTCACATACCAGGAAATGCACCAATCTGTAGCTTATCTATATGATGGTCTAAATGACCAAAAAATACCCACTTACAATGTATCTTGTTCAGACAATGTTATTTATTTAAAGATTTAAAGTTGGAAAAAGGTTGAGAATATCACTTTCTTATAATTATATAGAAGGCCTTCCATGAAGCAGACCTTTTCTACATTTCTAAAGTTATCCTCTCTGGGACTACTAGCCATGTTTAACAAGATATAGTGCCCTAAACATGTGAGATTTCTTCATGGCTATGCATCTGAACCTTAATGGAAAATCCCTTTGCCCTTTGTTAATGTAGGAAATTTCCACTATTCACATGGGCTCTTTTGTAAGGCTTTACCTAAAATTTTCAAAACATGGTGATACATCCTTTTGTTGGTTAGTCTTCCAAATTTCATAAGAAAATTTCACTACATATTAAATCACACTTTCCACTGCATTATAATTTGGCATTTCACCTCCCTTAGTCAGTTATAACTTCCATGTCTCTCCAGAATTTACCACAGTATTTGCATGCACCAGAATCTCAATCAATGTTTACCAAGTGAATACACAAGATGATTTTAAAAAGAAGGTATTCGATATTTTTCTCAAATTAACTGTACCTTCCTACTCTCCTGTTATTAGAAGAAAACTTAAGTTAGTAATAATGAACATGGAAATGTATTAAAAATAACAGCAGAGTCAGCTGAAAGCAATTTATAAATCTGTTCAAAGGATTTCCTTTCTATTTACAGTCTCATATGTTTTCTGATAAACTGTCATAGCTACTTAAAAAAAAAACTTCATCATATCTATAACCCAGCAGTACAATGTAACAAATATTTTGAAAAATAAGCTTCAGAAATCTTTGAAGTTCATTTTACATTTGTATTGTTTTATTAATTACATCTCAGTTTTTATAAAACATTTAAGAACATTTGAAAATATGTCCAAATAAATCATGCTAACCTTTCTTGTTAAATCAGACCTTAATATCAATGACTATTTAAAAAAAAACCTGAATATTAGTAAATAAAACAGAGAATAACAAATACGGAAACGTATATATCATCTATACTGAAATAACATCTGAAAAAACTGTCCCTGTTATATGGGGGATTTAAGATCTGTTTTTAATGATTTTACCTTGAGAAATAAAAATGCCAGAGTATTTTATATAACATATGTTATGATAAACAAAAGTTGCTGGTATTCATCAGCAACTGTTAACTATACTTTTCTTTGCATTTTTGTATTAGATTGACCTTTAATCCACTGAGCCACCCAGGCGCCCCCTTTTTTTTTTTTTTTAAGATTTTTTATTTATTTTATTTGACAGATAGAGATCACAAGGAGGCAGAGAGGCAGGCTAGATTGACCTTTATTGTACACACAGGTATACTCTAAATATCTTCCAATCTATGGCTATGTATTTTTAATTATTAAAGCTTCTCTCTCTCCTTAAATATATATACGTGTGTGTGTGTGTGTGTATATATATATATATATATATATATATATATATATATCACAATATATATAGCAAGATATATATACAGAAATATGACATTATGTGTATATTCATATAAACGATCTAAAATGATTTTTTTAAAGATTTTATTATTAAGTAATCTGTACACCCAAAATGGGGCTCAGACCCAAAACATGCTTCATGGAGTGAGCCAGCCAGGAACCTCTTGAAAGATTTTTTTATTAATTTTTTAATTATGTGTACCTCTCCTCCAAATTATATTCTAAGTCATATTAATAACCTGGACAACATATCCTTTCATATTTTTTCCTTAATGTTCATAAAATACACATGTAAGCCATGAAGAACTGGGTGTGAGGGAGTTACCATTTTTAAAAAGTACAATGCAAATTACTCTGAATTTTGTATTCTTTTTGTAGGTGCAGTTTGTCTTTTAACTTTAGGGTAAGTGTGTTATACAGAACTTTTAATCCTTTCCGATACAGTTGGTGCTTTTCTGTGCATGTTATTTAAGGACACCCTGCCCAGATCTTTTTTTTTTTTTTTAAGATTTTATTTATTTATTTGACAGACAGAGA